>NC_060140.1:868804775-869114548 GCF_021461385.2 Schistocerca piceifrons
CTGCAGGGGTTAAGAGGGGAGAGGGGTCCATGTGAGGCAGGCAGGAGGGGAAGGGAAACACTGTCAATGTGCAGCGATTTTTGCATTGCTCTCTATACAAATATTTTTATGCAAATAATGCAGAAGTGTATGTGTTGCTGAAATTAGTCTTTGGTAAAAATTATTGTTTCTGCTGAAAAATATTGGAAAGAAAAATGTCAGATTCATCATCTTTATCACACAATCATAAATAAACTATTTGGTTGAAAGCTTCAATTCCTCTGCAGCGTACAATCTCACATCATAGCTTGCGTTTAGTGGTCATAGTTATTATGATGTTTGGAAATTAAGAATCCTAAAGCAATTGCCTAAATATATACAAGTCCAACATGTCCGCTTTTGAGTGATGAAGTAGACAGTGCACAGAAAAGGTTCATTCCAAGCTAATAATGTAAGTGCAGGGGATGAGTATGAGGAGGAATGAGAAGATATACCAAAAGGCTGTATAGGTAAGCCAACCAATGCTGTTCTTATTTCTGTGCCTAATGTTTCTATTCATAGGCCGAACAAGTGTAATGCATTATGTCACAACTGTGCTATGCGCAGAGTGAGCTATTCAAGTAGATTAGATTCAGTTTTCGTTCTGTGGACCCAAAAATGAAATGATTCTTGTGGGTGTGGAACATATCAGAAAGTATAACATAAAAAAAACCATAGAATGTGTGAATATAATAATTTGTCAGGAAATTGTCAAGATATGTGAATACATTACAGTAACCTGGAACTGGCTAATATTTACATAATTAATACACTACCAGAATGAAACATAGTTATGCAATCGTACACAAAATACCTAATCTTGACTGATGTGACCAGGTGATGTCAGAACTGAAATGTAACAGACATTTTTATGTAAAATTGTCTAATAGTCCCTGTTAAGATAATTACACACTTTGCTCTCTGAAAACTTTTGCTTGGTTTGACAAGTTACCCCAAAATATGATCCTATATGGCATAATTGAATGAAAGTATGCAAAGTTTTTTGAATATTTATGCCTTCTACATTTGACGTCATTCACATTGTAAATACAAGCGTGTTTAGCCGCTTCAGCAATTATGTAGTATGCCCTTCCCAACTAAATTTATTATCGAGTTGTAATCCCATAATAATAAATTCAGTTGGAAAGGGTATACTACAGAATCGAGTTGTAATCCCAGAACCCCCCATGAATCATGGACCTTGCCGTTAGTGGGGAGGCTTGCGTGCATCAGTGATACAGACAGCTATACCATAGGTGCAACCACAATGGAGGGGTATCTGTTTAGAGGCCAGACAAACATATGGTTCCTGAAGAGGGGCAGCAGCCTTTTCAGTAGTTGCAGGGCCAACAGTCTGGATGATTGACTTATCTGGCCTTGTAACACTAATCAAAACAGCCTCGCTGTGATGGTACTGTAAATGGCTCAAAGCAAGGGGAACTAAAGCCGTAATTTTTCACGAGGGCATGCAATTTACTGTATGGTTAAATGATGATGGCGTCCTCTTGGGTAAAATATACCGGAGGTAAAATAGTCCCCCATTCGAACCTCCGGGCAGGGACTACTCAGGAGGATATTGTTACCAGGAGAAAGAAAACTGGCATTCTACGGATCGGAGCGTGGAATATCAGATCCCTTAATCGGGCAGGTAGGTCAGAAAATTTAGAAAGGGAATGGATAGGTTAGATATAGTGGGAATCAGTGAAGTTCAGTGGCAGGAGGAACAAGACTTCTGGTCAGGTGAATACAGGGTTACAAATACAAAATCAAATGGGGGTAATGCAGGAGTAGGTTTAATAATGAATAAAAAAATAGGAGTGCGGGTAAGCTACTACAAACAGCATAGTGAACGCATTATTGTGGCCAAGATAGACACGATGCCCACACCTACCACAGTAGTACAAGTTTATATGCCAACTAGCTCAGCAGATGACGAAGAAATTGAAGAAATGTATGATGAGATAAAATAAATTATTCAGATAGTGAAGGGAGACGAAAATTTAATAGTCATGGGTGACTGGAATTCGATAGTAGGAAAAGGAAGAGAAGGAAATGTAGTAGGTGAATATGGAATAGGGGTAAGAAATGAAAGAGAAAGCCACCTGGTAGTATTTTGCACAGAGCATAACTTAATCATAGCTAACACTTGGTTCAAGAATCATGAAAGAAGGTTGTATACATGGAAGAAACCTGGAGATACTGACAGGTTTCAGATAGATTATATGATGGTAAGACAGAGATTTAGGAACCAGGTTTTAAATTGTAAGACATTTCCAGGGGCAGATGTGGACTCTGACCACAATCTATTGGTTATGAACTGTAGATTAAAACTAAAGAAATGGCAAAAAGGTGGTAATTTATGGAGATGGGACCTGGATAAACTGACTAAACCAGAGGTTGTACAGAGTTTCAGGGAGGGCATAAGGGAACAATTGACAGGAATAGCGGAAAGAAATACAGTAGAAGAAGAATTGGTAGCTTTGAGGGATGAAGTAGTGAAGGCAGCAGAGGATCAAGTACGTAAAAAGACTAGGGCTAATAGAAATCCTTGGGTAACAGAAGAGATATTGAATTTAATTTATGAATGGAGAAAATACAAAAATGCAGTAAATGAAGCAGGAAAAAAGGAATACAAACGTCTCAAAAATGAGATTGACATGAAGTGCAAAATGGCTAAGCAGGGATGACTAGAGGACAAATGTAAGGATGTAGAGGCTTATCTCACTAGGGGCAAGATAGATACTGCCTACAGGAAAATTAAAGAGACCTTTGGAGAAAAGAGAGCCACTTGTATAAATACCAAGGGCTCAGATGGAAACCCAATACTAAGAAGGGAAAGCAGAAAGGTGGAAGGAGTATATATAGGGTCATCACAATGGCGATGTCCTTGAGGACAATATTATGGAAATGGAAGAGGATGTAGATGAAGATGAAATGGAAGATATGCTGCTGCGCGAAGAGACAGCACTGAAAGACCTAAGTCGAAACAAGGCCCCGGGAGTAGACAACATTCCATTAGAACTACTGATAGCCTTGGGAGAGTCAATCCTGACAAAACTCTACCATCTGGTGAGCAAGACGTATCAGACAGGCGAAATACCCTCAGACTTCAAGAATAATATAATAATTCCAATCCCAAAGAAAGCAAGTGTTGACAGATGTGAAAATTACCGAACGATCAGTTTAATGAGTCACGGGTGCAAAATACTAACACAAATTCTTTACAGACAAATGGAAAAACTTGTAGGAGCCGACCTCGGGGCAGATCAGTTCGGATTCCGTAGAAATGTTGGAACACTTGAGGCAATACTAACCCTACGACTTATCTTAGAAGATAGGTTAAGGGAAGGCAAACCTACATTTCTAGCATTTGTAGACGTAGAGAAAGCTTTTGACAATGTTGACTGGAATACTCTCTTTCAAATTCTGAAGGTGGCAGGGATCAAATACAGGGAGAAAAAGGCTATTTACAATTTGTATAGAAACCAGATGGCAGTAATAAGAGTCAAGGGGCATGAAAGAGAAGCAGCGGTTGGGAAGGGAGTGAGGCTGGTTTGTAGCCTATCCTCGATGTTATTCAATCTGTATATTGAACAAGCAGTAAAGGAACCAAAAGAAAAATTCGGAGTAGGAACTAAAATCCATGGAGAACAAATAAAAACTTTGAGGTTTGCCCATGACATTGTAATTCTGACGGAGACAGCAAAGGACCTGGAAGAGCAGTTGAACAGAATGGAAAGTGTCTTGAAAGGAGGATACAAGATGAACATCAACAAAAGCAAAACGAGGATAGTAGAATGTAGTCAAATTAAGTCGAGTGATGCTGAGGGAATTAGGTTAGGAAATGAGACGCTTAAAAGTAGTAAATGAGATTTGCTATTTGGGGAGCAAAATAACTGATGATGTTCGAAGTAGAGAGGATATAAAATGCAGACTGGCAATGGCAAGGAAAGCGTTTCAGAAGAAAAGAAATTTGTTAACATCGAGTATAGATTTAAGTGTCAGGAAGTCGTTTCTGAAAGTAGTTGTATGGAGTGTAGCCATGTATGGAAGTGAAACATGGATGATAAATAGTTTGGACAAGAAGAGAATAGAAGCTACAGAAGAATGCTGAAGATTAGAGGGGAAAATCAGGTAACTAATGAGGAGATATTGAGTAGGATTGGGGAAAAGTGGAGTTTGTGGCTCAACTTGACTAGAAGAAGGGATCGGTTGGTAGGGCATGTTCTGAGGCATCAAGGGATCACCAATTTATTATTGGAGGGCAGCGTGGAGGGTAAAAATCATAGAGGGAGACCAAGAGATGAATACACTAAGCAGATTCAGAAGGACGTAGGTTGCAGTAGATACTGGGAGACGAAGAAGCTTGCACAGGATAGAGCAGCATGGAGAGCTGCATCAAACCAGTCTCAGGACTGAAGACCACAACAACAACGACAGGTAAGATTTCAGAGTGATAAAATGGGTGAACCACTGCGAGACTAATGCGTTGACAGTATAATAAAACAAGAACTCCATTTTGCATGGAGGTACACCTCTATGCAGTTCTTTTTCTTCGGCATTTCAGTACTCATTCACTTTGTTGACATGCACAGCATACGATAGAATGGCTTGCTTCTTTCCTCAATGCACATGTGTAGGAGCTAGCAAAGAACACGTGATAAGTTTTTGCAAACGTGAACACTAAAAATGTCGTGCATACGAGTTGAAAGCTGAAGATACACTACTGGCCATTAAAATTGCTACACCAGGAAGACATACAAATGATGAACGTGTATTCATTGGACAAATATATTATACTAGAACTGACATGTGATCACGTTTTCACGCAATTTGGGTGCATAGATCCTGTTTGCTACGCCTGGGCATTGAGTCAAACAGAGCTTGGATGGCGTGTACAGGTACAGCTGCCCATGCAGCTTCAACACGATACCACAGTTCATCAAGAGTAGTGACTGGCGTATTGTGACGAGCCAGTTGCTCGCCCATCATTGACCAGACGTTTTCAATTGGTGAGAGATCTGGAGAATGTACTGGCCAGGGCAGCAGTCGAACATTTTCTGTATCCAGAAAGGCCCGTACAGGACGTGCAACATGCGGTCGTGCATTATCCTCCTAAAATGTAGGGTTTCGCAGGGATGGAATGAAGGGTAGAGCCACGGGTCGTAACACATCTGAAATTTAACGTCCACTGTTCAAAGTGCCGCCAATGCGAAAAGAGGTGACAGATGTGTAACCAATGGCACCCCATACCGTCACGCCGGGTGATACGGCAATATGGTGATTACGAATACACGCTTCCAATGTGCGTTCACCGCGATGTCGCCAAACACGGATGCGACCATCATGATGCTGTAAACAGAACCTGGATTCATCCGAAAACATGACGTTTTGCCATTCGTGCACCCAGATTCGTCGTTGAGTACACCATCACAGGCGCTCCCGTCTGTGATGCAGCGGCGAGGGTAACCGCAGCCATGGGCTCCGAGTTGATAGTCCATGCTGCAGCAAACGTCGTCGAACTGTTCGTGCAGATGGTTGTTGTCTTGCAAACGTTCCCATCTGTTGACTCGGGGATCGAGACGTGGCTGCACGGTCCGTTACAGCCATGCGGATAAGATGCCTGTCATCTCGACTGCTAGTGACACGAGGCCGTTGGGATCCAGGACGGCTTTCCGTATTACCCTCCTGAACCCACCGATTCCATATTCTGCCAACAGTCATTAGATCTCACCCAACGCGAGCAGCAATGTCGCGATACGATAAACCGCAATCGCTATAGGCTACAATCCGACCTTTATCAAAGTCGGAAACGTGATGGTACGCATTTCTCCTCCTTACACGAGGCATCACAACAGGCTACGCCGGTCAACTGCTGTTTGTGTATGAGAAATCGGTTGGAAACTTTCCTCATGTCAGCACGTTGTAGGTGTCGCCACCGGCGCCAACCTTGTGTGAATTCTCTGAAAAGCTAATCATTTGCATATCACAGCATCTTCTTCCTGTCGGTTAAATTTCGCGTCTGTAGCATGTCATCTTCGTGGTGTAGCAATTTCAATGGCGAGTAGTGTATAACTAACAAGAAGCAGTACCGATGCCACTAAGCAAACAAGCGTTGGTTTTGGAGCTCCAGTTTCACTTGCTATAGACAGCCCAGGGTCTACGACATTTCCGAAAGATATGTTCATTTTACATGGCACATCTTTCTGAACAGTTTGATATATAAAACATATATGTTGGAGGAAATGTAAGACATGTTATTTGGTCTTCCGCACATCACTGTATTTCGCTTTGTGGAATTCAAACGCGTATATTTTGTAATGGAAGCCATCAAGTCTATATTCAGGACAGTGGAAATTAAAATGGCCTGTGCTGACTCTCCTGTTCCCAGTCGGCCGGTTTGACATACTCCCCCCCTTAAAAAACTCAATTAATACTGGGTGGAATTATTTGTGACTGACAGAAAATAACTCGTCAGAAAATTTGCACACTTTATCGCTTATTAGTTAATAACTTTCTGTTTTGTGTGACATACAATTAAATGTAGGAAACATAAAACCAGTAAAGGCAAGAGACAAGCAAGACTGCACACATTTCTTAAATCCTTAGGTCCCAGCACTTTTTTCTCTCTAATCTTGCTACAGCTTTACACGGCGTGCTTTCCTTTCTGTTACCTCATCTAAATTCGTCAAACTTTTTGCTACACGAAAAATCAAAATGTCGTTGTCTAATACTGAAAAAGCTGTTAATACGAACAGCACCCAAGACTGACGCGGTTTCTCTATTTGATTACGTCCATTTTGTCACTGTCTGCTAGATAAAACGAAATAGGCCTTACTAATATTGCAGGAGTTCAAACACACGCCAAATAAGCGAGACTGTTTTGGCATAAATGGTCATTTCTATCTACCTCATTTACATAAATAAAACGACAGAATATAACTCACGAAGTACCAATATAAAATACCTATTAGTTGTACTACATGCAAAAAGTTTTATCGTAGGGAGTAGTTTCACATTTCATTCATATGCTCTAGTTTCTCATGCATCAGATGGAAAACTAGTATTCAATTTTCATGTAAATTTGGACTCGTCGTATTCTTCCATATAATTTGTTCGATGCCCCCATTTCTTCTCCTTCATTGTTCTAGCAAAAAATCTTGTCATCACTAATTCTGTGACTATTCCTGCCTTTCACAAAACTTATTTTCCAGTTAAGTTCACTAAGCCTGCCAGAATCACCAGTTTAGTTATCCCGCGTTTATTCTCCGGTTAGGCGTTATTACGTGTTCGTAAAACATGTTTCCCGCGCTGTTCTGGGTAGAGAACTTAAGCGTTTGCTAACCAGGGCCTGTGCAACTGGCCGCTACTTGTGTAGCGATCTGGCAAAAATTTTCTGTCAAAATTTCATTTCCTGGGATACACCGAGAAGGTAATATGTAATTTTTTACACCGAGAAGGTAATATGTAATCTTTCTTACCTGTTATTTCCACTCTGGTAGTATGAATATAGATATTGCTAATAATTATAACAACACTGATCATTCGCACACCCAATCAACAACATAAACGAACCGCAATTGGCATTCAGCCGTTTGGATTTATTCGGCTCAACGCGTATAGCACCGTCACCTTTAGTCTGCAGGAAAGTTTTCTGTTTCTAGTTGCGAAGGGGATTGCCCTGGCAGAGACACCGCGTACACTACGCATGCATCAAAAATCAGCGTACGATTAGTTCAGAAATCATCTTAGAACATATTCAAAAATGTTCAGAAACCAACAGTGACGCGTTTCAAAATAATGTGAATAATCGATAGACCAACTTGCACAGGATGCTAGACACTTTGTGAAACAAGGTTTTTTCTACAAAAATATGAGTTTGATGCCCTCCAAAAATTGCTACCTGGACAGATACCATGGTTTGCACCCCGATAAATCCGGGCCTGGCTATTGACACAAATACAGTAAAAGTGGATTACGAAAGTATGCTTTCCACATCACTTTCTTCTGTTTATGGTTATCCGAAATGTAGCAACAAAAAATAATTTACGTTAACGAGGCCAAATGTCTCGTATTACTAGAGCAAATACGCATTGAAGAACACAAAAACATTCGAAATTTCTTCCTGACACTATGTTATTCACGTAAGCTCTATAATTTTTAGTGTTTAAAATAGTTGTTGTGCACACACGACAGAAATAATGAACAAGCAGCAAGCGTGAACAGTAGTCTAAAAATGTTTTGGGCTACTTAAAACGGCGGCAGTCCGCGCCCACTCTGGCTTCAAAACAACGTTCAGCGTAAGTCTGTATTGCCACCTCCCTCCTTTTTTTTACCTCCATGTTTGACAGAGACATACACATTAACTTTTTTGTGGAATTTACACACACTTTAATGTCTAATCATCATACATTAATATTTATCGCAAATTTGCGGAGTATATTAAGATGTCACACACACTACAGTGTCCAAGTATCTCACCTCGCCATGTTTTTTTCGTCTCACTACAGCACATGTGGACGCCAGCGGTTTTCAGTGCACAGCACTCAAACAATTGTTGTAAATACGCATCTGCCAAAACAGATATAAAGGGAGTACTTAATGAAAGTTCCAGTTTCAAAACGCTGTAGAAACAGAACCACTACCGAGAATGACATCGTAAATGTCTTATGTAAATGGGGTTGGCTAAAAATGACAGATAAATCGCAATACGATGGCTATTGTTTGAACTGGAAATTATGTGATCCGTACTACTCAATGTACATGACTGCACAAGTTCGTCAGTCAACAGTTCTGGCACTGCTTGTTAGGCAAGCCCATCCTCCATGACAAGACTGTATCACATCGGATAACAAAAATCGGTTTTTAATCGTCCTGAGGTCAAAAACCGCATAAAAAGCAAAATGAGATCGGTTTTTAACTGTCTTGGGGCCAAACACGACACAAAAAACAGAATGACATTGGTTTCTAATTGTCGAGAGACTGGCAAAAGATATGTTCAGTACGTTGCCCACTGTTTTCTGCCACATGTTGAAGTCGAGAAACAGCAGGTTCCACAACGGGTCAGAGTGTTTTGGCGTCACGTTCAGAATGCGTTTCACAATGGATGGCTTCAGTTCAGCTACATTCGTAATTGGAGTACTGAATTCAACATCCTTCAGATAACCCCACAGCCAGAAGTCACACAGATTAAGGTTGGGTGATCTGGACGGCCAGACTGTAGGGGGGGCGGGGGGGGGGGGGGGAAGGGGGGGGGGGCGGGAGGAGGGTACGGCTGATAATTCTGGCATTTCCAAGATGCCTCTGCAGCAGCCTCTTCACTTGCTGCACAGTTTGAACAGGAGCGTGATCCCGCATAAAAATAGTTTTACACACACATCAACACTGCTCTAGGCTTGGAGTGATGTTGGTATGCAAAAGACTTATAGTTTTTACCGTAGAGTAAATATCTCTGGAGTGAGCATTGCGTTCTGCGCGTGTTGTCAACATTAAACCAGGATTGTCACGTGTTTTCGGGACTTCGCTGTGCATGTGTGCTTTCTGCAGAGTTTGAAGTTTATAATATCAAGAGTTTTTGTTGTGTTTTCACCGTTTGTTGATAGTGTAATAGCTATGGTGAATTACTGTTGTTGCTACGGATGCAAAGAAAAACATGTGAAAGGAGGGATAGTAACTTTTCATGTGTACTATGTTTAAAAATTTCGAGACGCATTATAATTAAGGCTTGATTCTGTAGACCAATATTTCTACTATTTTATGACTGTGTAATAGATATTACGGCTCGTACAAAAGCTGACAAACAATCGCTTCCTCTCGTAAATTTGCTAGTGGAACAGGAAAGAGAATGGTTAGTTGTTTCAGCAAATACTATCCTCCATGCATTTATCAGTGACTTGTCGATTATGTATACAGATTTGAAAGACGGGAGACAGATAAATTCAATAGAGTGGGAGTCTGTAATTGTCTTCGTATAATATGTGTGTCAAAACCTTTTTGTTTACTATAAAGTTACAGTAGGAGACCATGTTAAGTGTGTCTAGGACATGGAGAATGATTATGTGTGATTTATATTTTAGTTTCCCGAAGGATGAACAACGAGCAAAACATGTGGCTCCAGGAAATAAGGAGGAGTAATTTTGTCCCCACGAAATATTCCGAAGTATGTTCAAAACACTTTGAAGAGGAATGTTTAAACAGAGAAAAATTTGGACGTGTGTGGCTGAAGGTAGATGCTATACCAACTATTTTTAATTTTCCACAGCACCTACTACCAATTTCTGCATTCAGCTTAAATACATTTTCTTCACAAATCAAATAAAAAACACAATAGTGTAGCTAATCAAAGTACACATTCATCTTCTTTGGTGTATTTTGCCTTCAATTTATTTTCTTTACCATTTGATTAAGAAGCGTAAAATATTAGTAAACATGTCCCCAAACTCTTTCATTTGTGTCACTTTCCACTTCCCTTAATGGTGTTATATGGGTTGACTGTTACATGACCAACTGTATTTGCTTTACAGTACATTTATTCTCCGATGGCTCGCCCCCCCCCCCCCCCCCCTCCTTCTTACTCAGTCTACTATTTATTTAATAAACTGGGAGCAAGTACGTAAAATGCGTTAAACAAGCACTTCAAAGTGTCACCAGTAAGAAAAATTGTGCTTTAGGTCGCAAAAACGAGCAAATAAATACGCAGAAATAGCAGAAAAAAGGAAGAATTAGCAGGGCTGTAATCGCTAATGTGTGGCAATTTCGGTGTTTTTCGGACACTTGCAAAAGTACTAGCGTACTCTCAAGCCGTTTTGCAAGACTATCACTGCAGAAATGTACGTCAGGCTCTGTAATACTATAAAGCCCCGTATCATACCGAAAACTACCAAAAATCGAGTGCATCTAAACTGTGACACCTATCGCAAAGAAGCAGAATGCAATATCAAAATGGTTCAAATGGCTCTGAGCACTATGGGACTCAACATCTATGGTCATCAGTCCCCTAGACCTTAGAACTACTTAAACCTAACTAACCTAAGGACAGCACACAACACCCAGTCATCAAGAGGCAGAGAAAATGCCTGACCCCGCCGGGAATCGAGCCCGGGAACCCGGGCGTGGGAAGCGAGAACGCTACCGCACGACCGAATGCAATATCACTTGCCCTTAAAAGTTACGTAGCTGGTTTATTCCCGGTATCAAATGGATACTGTTAAAATGTCTGCGCAACGTATATAAATAATCCAAGACACGTACGAAAAGAATCCGTCTGTACTAGGGATGTAGTGACATTCGAAATATACAGGGCGCTATACGGACAAACACACAACGTCCCGAGAACACGTGACCAGGCCGGCAATTTGTGTTGACAACACAAAATCTGTTTTGCGCATGTGAATGCTCACTATGGTTTTTACCAGTGGCGGTGGAGGTAACAGTATCCGCAGGACTCGTCTCCTTGAAAAAATGTGGCTCTATGATAAACGATACCCTCAACCCGCACCACACAGTCACCTTTGCAGAATGAAGTGGTACCAGCTGATGTACCGAGCGAGGTGGCGCAGTGGTTAGCACACTGGACTCGCATTCGGGAGGACGACGGTTCAATCCCGCGTCCGGCCATCCTGATTTAGGTTTTCCGTGATTTCCCTAAATCACTCCAGGCAAATACCGGGATGGTTCCTTTGAAAGGGCACGGCCGACTTCCTTCCCCGTCCTTCCCTAATCCGATGAGCCCGATGACCTCGCTGTTTGGTCTCTTCCCCCCAAAACAATCCAAATCCAGCTGATGCGCATGCAGGTTTTCTGCTGCCCACATTCTGCAACTCTGCATATTTATTTTGTACAGACAGCAACGCAGGAGGTTTCAAAGGATTTAATGCTCCATGGCTCCAGGCCCCCTTCAACGTTCGGGGAATTTCCCTTGCACTGCATGTCTGCACACCTCCATTCAACCACTCCTGCAATGCTGTGGCCACATCTTCGACGGACGCCGGATCAACTGATCTCCTCCCCCTACCACGTTGTACTTCATAAAAACGTGTCATTTTGAATTTTGTAAACATTTTCTCCAGACCCTTAGCAGACATGACATCAGTTGCTTATTCATACCCTCAAACCTCCAGAACTTCTGCAGGACTATTGGTGCACAGTTACCGTTCTTGTAAACGAGCTTTACCAGCAGCACAAGATCCTTCATGGAGACAGTCACCTTGCGCGTCTCGGACGGAGACTGAGGAACAGCATGTAAGCATACTGTTCTACCACCGGTATATCGACAGTCACCTCTCTGACGAGGGTAGAGCTTATGAAGAGTCATGGCTTGGTTGCCCTGTTGATGCTGTGGCTGCATCATGCATTTCCCAAGTTATTGTGATGTAATTAAAATGTTTGTCGCCAGGTTGTACATCTCATATCAGTGTTCACCCCTCAATATTAACGTTTATCCAGAGGTGACGAATTTCGTTCTTTTGTGTTGAGTTGGGAGGTCGATAATCAACGCACTGGGATGGTTTCAGGATGATAACGAGGACTGGATTGACTTTAATTACGAGTTCTACGTGAAAGCAACATGTATGGTTGGGCTGTCTGCATTTCACCAGCGTAAGTACTTTCTCGTTTTGAATAGTGCACACTGACTATTTGAAATATCTGCATCACGATTCGATCATGCACATGCTTGTGTAATGAATGAAGTAATTGCTTAGTACTGACTGGAAGAACTATGGTTTGCATTGACTTATAGAACACCTTTTGAACTGTGAATTTCATGTGTGTTTTGTGTTGCAGGTATGTGACTGGTATAATATTACTTCAACAATAACGTCAGTACTTCACAACATACCGGCCAGAGTGGCCGAGCAGTTCCAGGCGCTACAGTCTGGAACCGCGCGACCGCTACCGTCGCAGGTTCGAATCCTGCCTCGGGCATGGATGTTTGTGATGTCTTTAGGTTAGTTAGGTTTAAGTAGTTCTAAGTTCTAGGGGACTGATGACCTCAGAAGTTAAGTCCCATAGTGCTGAGAGCCATTTGGACCATTTGGACTTCACAACAATTTGCATGATTGGAATGCAAATTCTGTCTTCGTCGGCTGTGGAGTAATAATAACTGAACACTGCAGCCAAAACCTGCATGTTTGTTTGACAGAATATACTGAATTCTATCAGACTAAGTTGGTATTGTTTGTGTGAGTGGCTCTGCACCGTGCTGGATAATAATTACTACGCACTATAGAAACAGGCAGTGCAAGGAGATGGGAACAACCTCTGTGGGAAAAACAGGTGTGTGATGTTTGTGCACACAGTCAGTAATTATTCAACCCTCCTCTGCTTCTGTGTTTCTGCAGAACAAGTATATCAGTTTATCCCTGGGTGCATTACATGGTGACCATGACATGACTCACAGTCTTCGGTGATAAAATGCCATGCCTCCCGGTGTGGCCGAGCGGTTCTAGGCGCTTCAGTCTGTAACAGCGAGACCGCTACGGTCGCAGGTTCGACTCCTGCCTCGGGCATGGACGTGTGTGATGTCCTTAGGGTAATTAGGTTTAAGTAGTTCTAAGTTCTAGGGGACTGATGACCTCAGATATGAAGTCCCATAGTGCTCAGAGCCATTTGAACCATTTGAATTTTGATAAGATGCACATTATTTAAACTGAAACTGTGAAGAACTTTAAACAATGAATTCAAACAGTGAACAATTTCGGATTGTTGTGTGTCATCAGACAGACTGAGCATGGTGCAAACTAAGGAGTTCAAGTAACAGTGATACTACTCGTGTATTAAGAGAACAGTGCAATGAACCTGTGTTTGAGAAGAAGTCTGCTATTGTGTGCTGCGTCATCTGCGAAAGGAGAGCATCTACGGCCAAGGCAAACAACTACGTTGCTGCATTTTGCTGAACGGCCAGCGGGTGTCAGTACTGATCAACACGGCGACGTCTGGAGCTGGTGCATTGTCAGGGTTGCACAGGCTGCTGAGAAGACAACAATGGAAATGTTACACTGTGGCCCAATCCCTCGCACTGAAATGAAATGTCGTGTGACGAGGGCCTCCCGTCGGGTAGACCGTTCGCCTGGTGCATGTCTTTCGATTTGACGCTACTTCGGCGACTTGCGCGTCGATGGGGATGAAATGATGATGATTAGGACAACACAACACCCAGTCCCTGAGCGGAGAAAATCTCCGACTCAGCCGGGAATCGAACCCGGGCCCATTGGATTGACAGTTTGTCGCGCTGACCACTCAGCTACCGGGGGCGGACTCCCTCGCACTATTGAAGCACCGGAACGTAACTGAGAGGCAACGCAGACCTTATTTAGGTAATTTCAGTAAAATGCAAGATAGTGATAATTGAATATAGTTGAGGCAACTTATAATACTGATTTTGACATTTGTCAGTCAGTGATGATGATGATGAGTCCCATACTTCTTTACAGAGCGTAGGGGAGCGACGCGGGAGACCCGCGCCGCCTTACTAGGCAAGGTCCTAGTGGAGGTGGTTTGCCATTGCCTTCCTCCGACCGTAATGGGGATGAAGGATGACGATGAAGACGACACAACAACACCCAGTTATCTCGAGGCAGGAAAAATCCCTGACCCCGCCGAGAATCGAACCCGGGACCCAGTGCTCGGGAAGCGAGAACGCTACCGCGAGACCACGAGCTGCGGACTTGTCAGTCAGTACATTGATGTAAATGTCGTTGCCCAGTCTCTACGTAGTAGCCCACACTAATCTGTTAACACAATGCGAAATCAGAATTGAATACATTGTGTAGATATAGCTAAATTTCTGGGTCATTTGATTCTGTGTATATCTGGAGTGCTTCTCAGCCGGACCGATGACCTAGCAGTTTGGTACCCCCCCCCCCCCCCCCGCCCCCTTCCCCCCCTTTAAACCAACCAACCAACTTCTCAGCACAAAATGCGGCGTTGAACGGTTACAGCTTTGAAAACTGACTTGTTCTGTTTTTGTACTGTCAAGAGGGTTGTATTGTATTTTATGGAAATGGGGACCTAGAAACGACGGAGAGGCTACGTCCCCGCCGTAGCCCTCAGTGGTGCACAACCCCACAACAGGCTACAGCAGTCCACTCACCCCACCGCCGCCCCACACCGAACCCAGGGTTATTGTGCAGTTCGGCCCCCAGTGGGCCCCCCCGGGAACGTCTCACACCAGACGAGAGTAACCCTAATGTTTGCGTGGTAGAGTAATTATGGTGTACGCGTACGTGGAGAAAGTGTTTGTGCAGCAATCGCTGACATAGTATAACTGAGGCGGAATAAGGGGAACCAGTCCGCATTCGCCGAGGCAGATGGAAAACCGCCTTAAAAACCATCCACGGGCTGGCCGGCACACCGGACCACGACACTAATCCGCCGGGCAGGTTCGTGTCGGGGACCGGGACGCCTTCCCGCGCGGGAAGGCACAGCTAACCGGGCGGGCTGCAGGAGGGTTACTGTGATTTAGTTTTCCAATTATATTTTATTTTCTTGTTCATGTGACATGTTTTAGTTCAGAATGTCAGATAATGAAATCAATGCAGCTGCGATGATCATGGACGTAGATGTAGATTTGTCAGACGAGAATAATCCGATAGGGGCGAAACATCAAGCAGATAGATGTGGAAAGATTCTTGTACAGGAGACCGTAGTTTGTTGTCGGATGAAGAGTACAGGTGAATAACGGTCATCTATTCTGGGTACACCTAGACGAGATGAATGTAGGTCTGAGTCTGACATGTTCGCAATACTGATGGAAATGCTGAAGAAGGAATTTGAAGAGACTGCTAAGAAAATAGAAGAGAATAGTAAGCAAATGGAACAGAATCTTACAGCTGTTAAAGAAGATGGGTGATGAGCATAATCAAAAGATAGACGCATTTATAGCTCGCGCAGATCAGCAGGTCGAAGATTATTCAAAACGTTCTGAGAAGGTCGAATCTGAAGACAGTGCAGTAAATCAGTAGCTTAGAGGGAAGGTTGCAGCTTACGACGAACATTTTGAGAGACTGGATGGGGAAGTGCAGGAGTATAAACATAAGGTGCAAGCCGTTGTGCTGAACCAAGATGCTTACGTGAATCATGTAGAACAAGTATGCAATGATGTAAGTAAGTCACAATCACTGGTTGAACAACAGGTCAAAAATGAAGACGTTATTATGCAGCGGAGGCATAACAAGATGCAGCATAGTTAGTGTGCAAAATGACGAAGTCTTTCTTAGTATTGGGAATTTTAGACGTTTTGATTCAAACAGAAAATGGCATCCGAGAAACTATTTAGACCAATTTAAAGGTGTGCTACCGGATCTACGGGATGAACAGCGGAAGATACGCCTCATTGCATCGAGAATGGAGGGCGAAGATGGTACCTGGAGATGAGGATTGGACATAAGTGCGATAGGTATGAGGACTTCAAAAAGGAATTTTTAAAACAGTACTGGTCTCCACGAAAGAATAATAATATTCCAAACAGCTTACATCAAGGTAGAAGGTTTGATAAAGGGCGTTACTAGCACCTAAAGAAGTTATTTCAGTATTATTAAGTAAGAAACATGTACTTAGACTGATCGATCAAGACAGAGGGAATAGTATAATTATTCATGTGTAAACTACCGTAGCAATTCAGGAGAAATTACTGGCGATTGCTAAGGATGATGTAGACGTGATAACGTCAGCCTGAGGACGACTAGATATGTTGGATGAACAACAAGGCACAGAAGAAGGTAAACGTGATAGATGGAAAGGCGAAAGGAACTAGTATGTGATGGCGCAATGATAAATTGTGTAATGGCCAGCGTTGGAATCGAGAGAATGACGGAAGATTTGAACGCAGTTTTTGAGGTCGCAGAGGCTACTGAGGACAACGTGGCGGTTATGGCTACTGGAACATGGAGTGCGTAACAATTGAGGAGATCGAGTGAGTTGACAGGGGATAAAATGTAAACAATGACCATGACATGGTGCGGTGTGATGGAAGTACGTTTAACTAGGCGACATTCCTGATGTGGCCCGGCCGGGAACAAATGACATACGGCAGCAGTCATGTCAGTATGCAAGGGAGGCGCCAAAACTGGCATAATTGATGATTTAATGTGGGTAGATGATAATGAGTATAATGAAATTATACAACCTGTAGTAGAAGCAGATATTTTTGGAGCCTGGGTAGATGTTGTGGTCGTCGCAGGAAGCCATGTCTATTCTGTGTGCCTGAAGCTCTACGAAATTGTTAGAGCAGGGAAGAGAGATACCAAATTTTCCAGTGCTTAGAATATGCATTGCGAGTGCTACGGATGCAAAAAGCAAAGTAATTAAGGAGTAAATCTTAGTCACAATGAGGCTTAGTGGTGAATTTCATAATGTATTGGCACTTGTGAGCCAGGGTTAGCATTGCCCATGGTTTCCTGTGTTGATTGGTTAATGGAGCAGGAAGCTCGCTTGAATTTTGAGAGAGGTAGCGTAGAAGTGTAACAGAAAGGAAAGGAATCAGTTATCGACCTTGAAGGAAGAATTAATGTTAGGGAAGATAGAAGAACGACTGAGTTATGTTGTTTAACTGATTTGCAGTTCCCAACACGGAGTATTACAAAGACAGACTCGACACTATTATGTAAGAAGCAACGGAGACAGGAAGACAAGGCTGACACAGTGGATCTTGAACTTCTTGTTGAGATTGGAGATAGGCAGTTTGAATGAGCTTCTGAAGAGGCATAAGCAAGTTTTCTCGAGTGATCCAGGGGTGATAAAGAGTGCAGAGTGTAAACTGTAGGTGAGATAACATTAAACATTTTTCATATGGTCAAATGTGGTCCCGCAGTCAAGATGAAGCAGTGGAGGAGGCAATCAAGATGTTCATCATGAAAATAATCGAACGATCGACCAGTCAGTATAACAACTCATTATTTGTGGTACAAAAATGGAGAAAAATGGAATGGTGATGTCGCAATTCGTACATATTACCTGCACAAGCTCAGTAAGTGGAAGGAATACATAGAAGACTTTGAGGGAGTTCAAAAATGGTTCAAATGGCTCTGAGCACTATGGGACTTAACTTCTGAGGTCATCAGTCCCATAGAACTTAGAACTACTTAAACCTAATGACTGATGACCTCAGATGTTAAGTCGCATAGTGCTGAGAGCCATTTGTGTGAGAATGTTCAACAGAGAAAGGAGTGCCATACTACGATAGTGTGACCCATGAGATTTGAGATAGGGGATCCAGTGTTAATTATGACTCATATGGGTTCAACCAAGGTGAATGAAGAGGTACAGAACATTCATTGTGAATACAAGAGTCCATATCGTAAAGACATTGAGTGTAAAGACACTGAGTGTCCAAATACTGTATAGTTGGAAGATGTGAAATCTGGTAAATGTAAGGGTAAACAGCACATGATGAACATCAAACCATACCATTGCGAGCAGTATCAGCGACAAATATGTTTCTGGCTCATGTAAAGTGAGTTAATTCTGGAATGTATGTAATCATGTAGTTGGCTACTTATGGACATGACAGCCTTTCATTGGTATGTAGAAGTTTGTTGGTTCTTGTGTGAACAGTTTAGTGATATTTCCTTTGTGTGTTTAGAGATATGTGAGGACACTCAAATAGAGTGATATAGTGGGTACAGTGATTAGTTTTAACATACAGAGTAATCTGATATTCTATCTATGTATTGTGTATTTAGTTATGTCTGTTCCGTGTGTCTTTTTCTTTGAGAGAGTGACAGATTGGTGGTGTTTTAATTTTATTAGGAAGTTTTCTCAGTATAGATTAATTACTTTTGGGTTTTGATAAAGAAAAGGCATATTTCTGATAAGCACAATATTTTCAGTATGCACAAGCCCACTTCAAGTTTTCTAATGCTTCTTGAGTTCATGTGGTTTTGTTTGATATTATTTGAGTATGGTGCTATGGCTACTAGTGGTAGGTATAAGCTGTATGTCTCATGAGTAGCTTAGGAGTAAGTTAGTACTGATAGTGTACTGTTACACTTGTTTTATGTACGATGTGGACGTGCTATTGCCAGGTAATGATAGCAATCTGATGGCTGTGTGTTGTGAGAATTGTATGCTGTGACAGCTGGCAGCACTGCAGTGCATCAACCCCTCCCCACCTTTCCCTCTAGCAAATGCCCCAATGGTGCAGTTCTTTGAATAATGGAAGTTTTCTTGTGCGGATGGCCAAGTGCTGTTGTGTAAGTGTATAACTTTTTCTTCCTGTTCAGTATCAAAGGTGTATTAGATGACTACATCTTACAAAGCGTTTATGCATCCGTAATTTCTTTTCCAGTAACTTAAATAATATTGTATTCCACTGTGTTTGCTTTCTTTGTCTTTTTGCTTGTAATTATGCCCTGTTGTAACGGGGTGCACTTTAGGCAGGCTGGTACATGTATTTGATTTCCTTCGTATGTATTGTGATATTATGTTTCTTGATGTTTAGTTTAGGTGTCATGATGTCGCTATGTCGTCATCATTTAACCACGGCAGTACTCGAGGGAGGGGTATTCCACACCCCTACACCCACTCCAAACCCACTCTTGGAGAGACTTCTTTTCTTGTTTCTTTGCAGTTATCTTCCAGGATTCGAAAACATTTCTGTGTGGGAGTGCAAGCATATTGTTGTATCACTGACTTACCTATAATCGCCTCTCTCCCGAGGGTGGAGTGCATGAAGAGTGGGAGCTTGGTTGCCATGGGGTGTGGGCTTCGTGCTGTATTGATGCCGTGACTGCACCAGGCATTTCTTAAGCTATTGTGCTGTAATCAAAAATGTTTGTCACGCAGGTTGTACATTTCATATCAGCTTTCACCACTTAGTATTAACGTTTATCTAAAAGATGACAATTTGGGTTCTCATGTGTCATGTTGGGAGGTCAATAACCAACCATATCGGGATGGTTATGGGAAGATAACGTAGACTGGACTGACTCTAATTGCAAGTTCTAAGTGAAAGCAACATGTGTGGTTGGACTAAAAAATGGCTCTGAGCACTATGGGACTTAACATCTGAGGTCATCAGTCCCCTAGAACTTAGAACTACTTAAACCTAACTAACTTAAGGACATCACACGCATTCATGCCCGAGGCAGGATACGAACCTGCGACCGTAGCAGTCGCGCGGTTCTGGATTGAAGCGCCTAGAACCGCTCGGCCACCTCGGCCGGCGTGGTTGGACTATCTGAATATCACGGGCATAGGTAATTCCTCATTTAGGATATTACGCACTGACTATTTGAAACATCTGCTTTGCAGTTTGGTCATGCACATGCTCGTGTAATGAATAAAGGAATTTTTTAATACTGACAGGAAGAACTGTGGTCTGCGTTGACTTATGAAACACCTTCTGAACAGTGAATTTGTTGTGTGTTCTGTGTTGCAAGTATTTGAATGGTATAAACAATAACCCAAGTTCATCAGAAAATTAGCGTGAGTGGAATGCAGATACTGGCTACGTCAGTTGTGGAGTAATGTTAATTGTGAACAGTGCAGCCCAACCCTGTGTGTGTGTTTAACGGAATATACTGAATTCTACCAGACTAAGTTGGCACTGTGTGTTTTAGTGGCTCTGCACCATGTTAGATAATAATTATTAAGGACCATCGACATAGGCAGTGCAAGGAGATGAGAGCAGCCTCTATGGGAAAACCAGGTACGTGTGCTTACGTAGACAGTCATTAATTATTCAACCCCCCTCTTCCTGTGTTTAGGAAGTACTTGAGCAGAACAAATATATCACTTTATCCCCGGGTTTGTTACAAGCCATTTACGGCACGTCTGTTGGTGTGAATGTTCTGATGCTTATAGCGCCATCTATTGGTCAAATTATTGGTGAATTTTTTTGTTTCATGACGTTTCCATCCGTGTCAATAAATTCCTGTTCAAATTTGATGTCATTCTGAACAGTGGTTCTCTTCCTACAGCGTTTTGAATATGGAATTTTAATTATGTACATTCTACAATTACACATATGCCAATTCTTTTTTGGCTGGTACATTCGCATTTTGCTCTCTTCTGCCAGTTTTAATAATTTCCAATGCGGTTCCCTACCAAACTGCCAATTTTATAGCCAGATTTACCAATTTCCAGCTTGAGTGCCACTAGAAAAACCTTTTCTTGCGGACAGTATTGTGACATCATTATTTTACACTGTCAAAGTATCTTACCATGGCATATGTATGACGTATGTACGGCATATGTGTGGTGTATGTGTGGTGTATGTACAATGTAAACATGATGTATCTGTGGCGTCATTGAGGCATGTGCATGGTGTAATTGTGGTGCAGTTGGGGAGCATGTGAGGCGTGTACATAGCCATGGCGCCAGTTTAACAATTATATAGAACATACCAATTTGCAGATTTGGCATCATGCTAAACTGCCAATTTGATAACCAATTTTTATCAGTTTTTAGATTTGACAACCTATCCAGTTTACCAGTTGTGCAGCTAATTTACGAATTTCTAGATTTGTCATCCTACTAAACTGCCAAGTGTATAACCAATACTACGAATTTCCTACCAAATGAAAAATGTGCTACAGTTGACAGTTACAATACTTCTTGCTCCAAGTTCAACTGCAAGTGTGTGTGCTGTTATCGATTGATAGGGCTGAAAATAAAAACAGTTTTGGGCTATATTGATTTACCGCTGACAATGACAGTAAAAACCAATCTTTGTCAGCCGCAGGTGGCTGGGTATGCGCTGCAGGGGTGACTTTTACAGGGCAGTGACATGCTGTATTCCTCCTGACTGCTTGACCATCCAAATAAACTTGACGCAGAAGGCTTAGCTGTGTCTCAGGCAATAGTAGGTCGTGTAACACCTCTGTGTCCTGGTGGAGCATTTCTGCCATTATTGGATTAGGGGCTCTTTGAGCTGTGAACAGTTGCTGATGAGACTGTGCCACTGCACAGTCAAACAACAAGTCTGAAAGGCTGGGAAGACATCCTGTGGACAGTGGCTGCCACTGATGAGCAATAGTTCATTTCAGAACACATCCGTGTCCTGCTCCAGTACCACATCATAGTAATTAATAATAACGACAAAACGTAAGTAACGCATACAGAGTTTGTCCAAACGTTATTAATTTATCACAATAGGTCATTGTGTCTGTAAAATATACATGCAATAGTACTTTATCACTCGTGGAAGTAGTACAATATTATCTGTTACCCTCATGGTGTGTTGGAGATTTGTGACATGCGCATCCAGACTGATGGCTTTTGCTAATAATAACCACCAAGAATTGAAAAATATTTACTGCCAGACTACTTCGTCCCAGCTGATAGCTGCTGCTGCTGGCAGCGCTTCATGCTTAACAAAGTCAGACAGAAAATGAGGCACTCATGCAGTCAAATTGTGAAAATTAAAATTGCTCGAAGGCTGGGAGGCTGAATTTGCACGCCATTAGCGCCCTGAGGTCCCACAGTGATTCACACACATTTAATGTCATTGGCCTGTTTAAACAGAACCACGCGCAAATTAATTAGCGCACTCCCGTGACATGGAGATGTTGTGGTGGAGGGGGGGGGGGGGGGGGGGAGGAGGCGCCACATGTGGCTGGGTATGCTCTGTAGAGGTGACTTTTATAGGGCAGTGATATGATGATGTCATGATCGTGGCTCAACTGCCTGGATGCAATGATATCAGAGTTCCAGCAATACTAATGCTGGTTTCAGCAAAGTACACTGAAGCGTCAAAGAAACTGATGAAGGTATGCGTATTAAAATAAAGAGATATGCAAACAGGCAGAATACAGTGCTACGGTCGACAACGCCTATATAAACAAGTGTATGGCACAGTTGTTAGATCAGTTACTGCTGCTACAACATCAGATTATCAAGATTTAAGTGAGTTTCAACTTGGTATTATAGTCGGTACACGAGCAATGGGACACAGCATCTCCGAGGTAGCGATGTAGTGGAGATTTTCGCATACGACCATTTCATGAGTGTACCATGAACATCAGGAACCCGGCAAAGCGTCGCTGCGGCTGGAAAAAGATCCCGCAAGAATGGGACCAACGACGACTGAAGAGAATCATTCAACGTGACTGAAGTGCAACCCTTCCACAAATTACTGCACATTTCAATGCTGGGCCCTCAACAAGTGTCAGCGTGCAAACCATTCAACGAAACATCATCAATATGGGTTTTCAGAGCTGAACACCCACTCGTGAACCCTTGATGACTGCGCGACTCGAAGCTTTACGCCTCGCCTGGGCCCATCAACACCGACACTGGACTGTTGATGACTGGAAACATGTTGCCTGATCAGCCGAGTCTCGTTTCAAATTGTATTGAGCGGATGGACATGTACGGGTATCGAGACAACTTCGTGAATCCGTGGACCCTGATGTCAGCAAGGGACTGTTCCAGCTCATATAGGCTTTGCAGTGGTGTGGACCGCGTGCAGTTGGAGTGGTGTGGGACCCCTTATACGCCTAGATATGACTCTGACAGGCGACATGTACCTAAGCATCTCGTCTGATCACCTGCATTTATTCATGTCCATTGTGCATTCCGATGGCCTTGGGCAATTCCTGCAGAACAACATGACACCCCACAGGCCCAGAATTGCTACACAGTGGCTCCAGGAACACTCTTCTGAGTTTAAACACTTCCACTGGCCACCAAACTCCCTAGACATGAACATTATTCGTATCTGGGACGCCTTGCAACCTGCTGTTCAGAAAAGATCTCCACCCCTTCGTACTCTTACCGATTTATTGACAGCCCTGAAGGAACCAAAACGGCCTTGCTGTGCTGGTACTGCGAACGGCTGAAAGCAAGGGGAAACTACAGCCGTAATTTTTCCCGAGGGCATGCAGCTTTACTGTATGATTACATGATGATGCGTCCTCTTGGGTAAAATATTCCGGAGGTAAAATAGTCCCCCATTCGGAGCTCCGGGCGGGGACTACTCAAGAGGATGTCGTTATCAGGAGAAAGAAAACTGGCGTTCTACGGATCGGAGCGTGGAATGTCAGATCCCTTAATCTGGCAGGTAGGTTAGAAAATTTAAAAAGGGAAATGGATAGGTTGAAGTTAGATATAGTGGGAATTAGTGAAGTTCGGTAGCAGGAGGAACAAGACTTCTGGTCAGGTGACTACAGGGTTATAAACACAAAATCAAATAGGGGTAATGCAGGAGTAGGTTTAATAATGAATAGGAAAATAGGAATGCGGGTAAGCTACTACAAACAGCATAGTGAACGCATTATTGTGGCCAAGATAGATACGAAGCCCACACCTACTACAGTAGTACAAGTTTATATGCCAACTAGCTCTGCAGATGACGAAGAAATTGAAGAAATGTATGATGAAATAAAAGAAATTATTCAGATTGTGAAGGGAGACGAAAATTTAATAGTCATGGGTGACTGGAATTCGAGTGTAGGAAGAGGGAGAGAAGGAAACATAGTAGGTGAATATGGATTGGGGGACAGAAATGAAAAAGGAAGCCGCCTGGTAGAATTTTGCACAGAGCACAATATAATCATAACTAACACTTGGTTTAAGAATCATGAAAGAAGGTTGTATACATGGAAGAACCCTGGAGATACTAAAAGGTATCAGATAGATTATATAATGGTAAGACAGAGATTTAGGAACCAGGTTTTAAATTGTAAGACATTTCCAGGGGCAGATGTGGACTCTGACCACAATCTATTGGTTATGACCTGTAGATTAAAACTGAAGAAACTGCAAAAAGGTGGGAATTTAAGGACATGGGACCTGGATAAACTAAAAGAACCAGAGGTTGTACAGAGATTCAGGGAGAGCATAAGGGAGCAATTGACAGGAATGGGGGAAATAAATACAGTAGAAGAAGAATGGGTAGCTTTGAGGGATAAAGTAGTGAAGGCAGCAGAGGATCAAGTAGGTAAAAAGACGAGGGCTAGTAGAAATCCTTGGGTAACAGAAGAAATATTGAATTTAATTGATGAAAGGAGAAAATATAAAAATGCAGTAAGTGAAACAGGAAAAAAGGAATACAAACGTCTCAAAAATGAGATCGACAGGAAGTGCAAAATGGCTAAGCAGGGATGGCTAGAGGACAAATGTAAGGATGTAGATGCTTATCTCACTAGGGGTAAGATAGATACCGCCTACAGGAAAATTAAAGAGACCTTTGGAGATAAGAGAACGACTTGTATGAATATCAAGAGCTTAGATGGAAACCCAGTTCTAAGCAAAGAAGGGAAAGCAGAAAGGTGGAAGGAGTATATAGAGGGTCTATACAAGGGCAATGTACTTGAGGACAATATTATGGAAATGGAAGAGGATGTAGATGAAATTGAAATGGGAGATTTGTTACTGCGTGAAGAGTTTGACAGAGCACTGAAAGACCTGAGTCGAAACAAGGCCCCCGGAGTAGACAATGTTCCATTGGAACTACTGACGGCCGTGGGAGAGCCAGTCCTGACAAAACTCTACCATCTGGTGAGCAAGATGTATGAAACAGGCGAAATACCCTCAGACTTCAAGAAGAATATAATAATTCCAATCCCAAAGAAAGCAGGTGTTGACAGATGTGAAAATTACCGAACTATCAGCTTAATAAGTCACAGCTGCAAAATACTAACACGAATTCTTTACAGACGAATGGAAATACTAGTAGAAGCCAACCTCGGGGAAGATCAGTTTGGATTCCGTAGAAACACTGGAACACGTGAGGCAATACTGACCTTACGACTTATCTTAGAAGAAAGATTAAGGAAAGGCAAACCTACGTTTCTAGCATTTGTAGACTTAGAGAAAGCTTTTGACAATGTTGACTGGAATACTCTCTTTCAAATTCTAAAGGTGGCAGGGGTAAAATACAGGGAGCGAAAGGCTATTTACAATTTGTACAGAAACCAGATGGCAGTTATAAGAGTCGAGGGACATGAAAGGGAAGCAGTGGTTGGGAAGGGAGTAAGACAGGGTTGTAGCCTCTCCCCGATGTTGTTCAATCTGTATATTGAGCAAGCAGTAAAGGAAACAAAAGAAAAATTCGGAGTAGGTATTAAAATTCATGGAGAAGAAATAAAAACTTTGAGGTTCGCCGATGACATTGTAATTCTGTCAGAGACAGCAAAGGACTTGGAAGAGCAGTTGAATGGAATGGACAGTGTCTTGAAAGGAGGATATAAGATGAACATCAACAAAAGCAAAACAAGGATAATGGAATGTAGTCTCATTAAGTCGGGTGATGCTGAGGGAATTAGATTAGGAAATGAGGCACTTAAAGTAGTAAAGGAGTTTTGCTATTTGGGGAGCAAAATAACTGATGATGGTCGAAGTAGAGAGGATATAAAATGTAGGCTGGCAATGGCAAGGAAAGCGTTTCTGAAGAAGAGAAATTTGTTAACATCCAGTATTGATTTAAGTGTCCGGAAGTCATTTTCTGAAAGTATTCGTATGGAGTGTAGCCATGTATGGAAGTGAAACATGGACGATAAATAGTTTGGACAAGTAGAGAATAGAAGCTTTCGAAATGTGGTGCTACAGAAGAATGCTGAAGATTAGATGGGTAGATCACATAACTAATGAGGAAGTATTGTATAGGATTGGGGAGAAGAGAAGTTTGTGGCACAACTTGACCAGAAGAAGGGATCGGTTGGTATGACATGTTCTGAGGCATCAAGGGATCACCAATTTAGTATTGGAGGGCAGCGTGGAGGGTAAAAATCGTAGAGGGAGACCAAGAGATGAATACACTAAGCAGATTCAGAAGGATGTAGGTTGCAGTAGTTACTGGGAGATGAAAAAGCTTGCACAGGATAGAGTAGCATGGAGAGCTGCATCAAACCAGTCTCAGGACTGAAGACCACAACAACAACAACTGAAGGATTAAAAGTATCAATTCCCTCCAGCACAACTTGAGACATTAGTCGAGACCATGTCACATCGTGTTGCGGCACTTCTGCGTGCTCGTGGGGGCCGTAGACCATATTAGGCAGCAGTACCAGTTTCTCTCGCCCTATGACAGCCTGAGCACTGGATGCTGACATCAGTGATTCCGAAGACGCTGATGTCACCGATTCTTTGAATGTTGATGCTGACATGAGCACTTTTGCTCGGAACATACACTACTCCTCTACTATGCTTTCCATATGGCGTGATAGCTGAGTGGCTAGAACAAATGGTCATGAATTTTGTTTATGAGTGGATGCACTGTGGCCAAAGCTAACAATACATACTTTTCTCTGCTGTAACTTTCATTTAAATCTGAATGGCACCGACTCAGTGAGAGAATATAATAATAATTTTGGTAAACATTTTTGAAAAGCAGTGATCAATTAATTGTTATATTTTGACTAAAGTTCAGTCTTGACCACATCATGTATGTTTTAATGATATAGGTAACCGGTTTCGGTTCTTTCTACAAAATCATCATCAGACCCATGGCTCCCTTAGGATGGTAGGTTGACTGCGTAGCAGCGAGGAGAGCTCCGCCTACCATCCTAAGGGAGCCATGGGTCTGATGATGATTTTGTAGAAAGAACCGAAACCGGTTACCTATATCATTAAAACATACATGATGTGGTCAAGACTGAACTTTAGTCAAAATATAATATAACAATAACTTTTTTTAGAATGGCGGAATATAAACGTAGATTAACAAGTTTACTACGTTTCTCCTCTCTTTGTACCATCTCCGTTCTGTTAGATTTAAATGCTAAGAGATGCAACTGCACTCACAATCAGCTGCTGGTGCTTGATAAGTCAAGATGGGTTAGCTGAAAGTGGTGCCGAGACACATAATAGGCAATGTTGCAGCTTTTTTAGTTTTTAAGTAATGCAGTGTAAGCATTGCAAGTATTGCAGCCGAGGCTTAGAAGTAAGTGGGTGAATATATCACACAGTATTGCCAACCGTATTGCGTAAGGGATTCTGAATCAGGTGTTAGCTGGAATGAGATTTTCACTCTGCAGCGGAGTGTGCACTGATATGAAACTTCCTGGCAGATTAAAACTGTGTGCAAGGTTCGCAGGAGAGCTTCTGTAAAGTTTGGAAGGTAGGAGACGAGGTACTGGCAGAAGTAAATCTGTGATTACCGGGCGTGAGTCGTGCTTCGGTAGCTCAGTTGGTAGAGCACTTGCCCGCGAAAGGCAAAGGTCCCGAGTTCGAGTCTCGGTCGGGCACACAGTTTTAATCTGCCAGGAAGTTTCAGGTGTTAGCTGGGTTTGCGTTGCTGTTCATTTTCTGTATTAATGACCTTGCGGACCATATTAATAGTAACAGAGCTGCAGACTTTTCACAGACATGAATGACGATGTAATGCCTTCTGAAAGAAGCTGTACAATTATTCAGTCAGATATTGATAAGATTTCAAACTGGTGCAGTGGCTGACAACTTGTTTAGTGTTCAAAAATAGAATGTAAAATTGTGCACTTCACAGAACGAAAATACGTGGTATCTTACGACTGTAATATCAATGAGTCATACTTGGAACCAGTCAACTAATACAAATACAAGGGTGTAACAATGTGAAATGGATGATCACATGGACTCAGTTACGTGTAAAGCAGAGGGAAGACTGTGGTTCGTCGGAAGATCAGAACAAACTGCAAAACGATTTAGAAAATATATCTGTGTGGTACGAAAATTGGCAATCGACTCCAAATAGTGAAGAGTATGAGGTCATCCATATGAGTGCTAAAAGAATCCGTTAAATGTTGGTTACGCGATAAATCAATCAAATCTTAAAGCCGTATATTCAACTAAATACCTAGGAGTTACTATCACGAACCACTTAAATTGGAAAGAACACATAGAAAACGTTATGCGGAAGGTGAACCAAAGACTGTTTTATTGGTAGAACATTTAGAAGATGCAACAGATCTTCTAAAGACACTGCCTACACTACGTTTGTCCCTCTTCTTTTGGAATATTGCTATACGGCGTGGGACCCTTACCAGATAGGATTAATGGAGTACATTGAGAAAGTTAAAAGAAGTATTATCAAGAAATAGGGGAGAGAATGTCACGGACATGATAATGGATTTGGGGTGCATAGTATTAAAACAAAGGCGTTCTCGTTACGGCGGGATATTCTCACGAAATTTCAGCTACCAACTTTCTCCTTCGAATGCGGAAATATCTCGTTGACGTTGACCTACATAGAGAGAAACGATCATCCTAAAGAAATAAGGGAAATCAGAGCTCGCACGAAAACATGTAGGTGTTCGTGTTTTCCGCGCATTATTCAAGAATGGGATAATAGAGGATTACTGTGAAGGTGGTTCGATGAGCCCTCTGCCTAGCACTTAAGTGTGATTTGCAGAGTATCCACGTTGATGTAGATGTAGAAAACTAAGCTGCATTTAGTCTACGAAGGGGATTGCATACAACACGCTCGTCCGATTCATCCTAGAATGTTGTCCAAGTATGTGGGACCGATACCAACTAGGACTAACAGACAATACTGAACAGATACTAATCAGGGTAGCATGAATGGTCACAGGTTTGGTTGACCTGAGGGTTAAGGAGATGGTGAAAGAACTGGACTGACAGACACTTGAAGACAGACACAAACTATCCCAGAAAATATACTCAGAAAGTTTCGAAAGCATTTGTCCCGTGATCTCTACGTGAATGGAACGAGAGAAAGTCCTGATAACTTGTACAATAGGACGCCCTCCGCAATGCACTCCATAGTGATTTGTGGAATATAAATGTATCTAGCACACTACAGGGTGCTTTCTGAACGAGTCCCACACAAGAGAATTTAAAGATTGAATGCTTCAGAATCATGCATATAATAACAAAAAGGCGATGGAGTATCGTTGTGGTCTGGAGTTTTTTTTTTTGTGGCATATGCTAGGAACATTAATCTATGTGGAAAGCATCTTAGATTGATTTAATAAGCAGTACACACTTGAAAATGAACTTCACTCGTGCTACATCCGGGGAGTTTGGGAGGCTCCAGCAAGGTAATAAACCCTATGTTCATAAATGGTTGGAAGAGCCTGGTGGAAACTTCAGAGTATTTCTCTGACTCCAAAGTTATTCGGATCGGAACCCAACTGAACGTCTGTTGCGACAACCTTGTTCATAGTATCTGATGTGTGAACACTTCGCCATACACACACTTCAACACTTGTTGGAAGCACTGCAAGCAGCATATTTGAATGTGGTTTTTCTGGCACTCTGGCAACGATTGTTTGTTCATCAGCACAAGTGAGAACAATTGTTGTGCTCAGTTGTCGTTAGGCAGGGCGCCCACCCGAGTGATGTGGCAATTAGGGATGGGTCGAACTGGTTCATTCCCGTGAACTACTTCATTCATTTCACTCTTTGCCTGAAGCGTTCAAATGAAGTAGTTCATTCATGAAGTACTGAAGCCTGGCGAAGTCGCCCAGTTCGCCGCTCAGCCGCGGCTACGCTCACTTCGCCTCGCTCGTACAATAAAGCTTCGTAATACTTCATAATTTTACCAACAGATGGCCGAACTATGCAGTAATGTGCACGCAACGTTTTACCCCAGATCACGTAAGAAACAGATTGACCGTGCTTACGGCGGAACAGGCAACCGTAAAAATAGTTTTCCCGTCGGTCAACAGATGTCGCAGGCGACGCTACAATGCTAACTGACCTGTCCATGTCGCGGAATTGGCAACACTGTATCTTCGGTGACGTGAATGACGCTGATTTGTGTTCAGCTAGAGCGTTGCGCGCGAAATGTATTCGTCACACAGCTCACAGCTGACTGTAGACTATGATCGGCTATGGTTTTTCCCGAGTTTTCAATCGAAGAATGTAGATTAGCTCCTGTAATTCTACAAACCAAGTTTATTTTTACTATAGGGATACTTCTCACAATCATATGCGAAATTAATTAAATGAAAAGTAACACACAAATATTTCTCGTGAGTTACTGTTTAAATCCAGACTGTGTTGCAGTCGCATAGGTTTTACACTCGCCTTCCATGCCGTCTATTTCCTCTTTGTTATACAGCTCTTCTGATACGGATTATGGTGGTAAAAAAGATCTCCACGTGCAGGTTAACACTAGAAAGTTTTCAAAACCTCAACGTCTTTGAAATATAATCCGTTAATTTACTGACAAATATTGCACTGAGCAGTGGTTTTCGCGTCTTGACATTACCGACGTAATTATTTATTTTGCATAAAGTATGTATAGGGATTAGGTGAGTTATAACTACAAGATATTTTTCACATTGAGACTAAGTTTAAGAAACAGATTTTGCTTCCTTTCTAAGTATATCTGTAAGCGTTCTTAAGTATAACCACATTTTGCATTTGCTTACTGTTAGTTGTAAACGAATATAATTTCATGTACGCACTTAACAACGATATTTTCGAAAAAAAAGAAAATATTGTGAAACTTTAAATATCGTGAGTAAAAAAAAATTCTGTGATGGTAAACATCTTAACTTTGCGGTCAGCACATCTACTATTGTCACAAGCAGTGCTGTTTTGCTCAGATTTAACACATTACATCTTTCTAGTTAAACGTGGTAGAGCGATCAAGGAAAGGCAACGAAACTTATTTGTTCAGCCTAACGGAGAATCTTTATTTGGTACTTAAATACAATATGAATAAACTACATATTTTTTATAATTTTCAGTTTTGAGACAGTTCTACTACACTTGTCTTTGAACATTTAAAAAAGTCCAAATTGCAGCAAAGATTTCATTTAAAAATTATATGATGTGATTCTTGTACAGGAAGGCCTGCCACGTTATATCAGAATATAAGATCGACAAAATGTAGATAGGATCGAATGCTTAGGGCTCTTCATTAATTCTTACTCGTAACTAATTTATTGATTTACCTGAATTTAAAATCCACTCGCGTAACCTTTCTTTATCTTTGACGGGAAATCTGAACATTTTTAATTCAGGATTTGTTCGTCTACTCCTTCCACAGTTGATATACTCGCAGGCCCTCGGCATGACGACTCCATCCACTACCACTGGTATGTCAGAAACAGCTGTACTTCACAGACGCCAAATAGTGGAAAGCTGCACGCGTTCGGCCGATGTTGCCACATATTTCACAGAACGGAGTGCCATCTAGTTGTTGATTCCACAAGTAAGGGTGCGACGCTGTTGCCGCCTGGTGGCCGTTCCCTGACAAGGGTTGCCTGCTAGACCAAGCGATCGGGCAATCTGTTTCTTACGTGATCTGGGGTTTTACCACAGTCTAAACTGTGGTTTTAAGCTCTTACAGCGTCTGAGCAAACTTAAATGGAGCATGGTAGAAGGGGACAAAGGAAAGATAAACAGAGAAGCCTGTCACATATAAAGAAGGTATTACATTTAATCTTGCTCGACATTTTCTCATGAAGCGCCCAAAAAAAGTCTTTATCTGCCAAGTGAAACATTATTTGTTGTATTCATGGACTGAAAACTAGGGCTACCAACGAAATGCAGTCCAATTATATGTTCCTTTTAAAATTTAATCCAAAATAGAATGTGTATGTGTACCACTGTCACAAAGTCTACATATCTACGTTAAGTAATTATTCAGAAGTTTTCCTGTAGATTTTATTTTTGTTGAGAATAATAACCATCCAGATTCAAAGCGTAAATTGTCACCTGTAGTCACTGGTACGATTTCAGGTAAAATCCCTCTTTCAGTGTTATTAACAAACCTTTTATTTTCATGTTGGATGTGCGTGCTAACACAGCCAGCCTCTTCGTTCGTATCTGTAATATTCATTTGTCCGCAAGCGCTGTCAACGGTAGGCTACCGGTAGACGGGAAGTATAACTGAACTGTACAAATAGTCACGGGTAATGATGTCAGCACTACAGGAAGCAGCTGACGCTGCCTTCCCCTCGCCCCTCATCTCCACAACCCCTCGCAAACCTATCGTTTCCCACAAACGCCGTACGATTCGTCGACAGGCAGTAGAGGGGGAACTGAAGTGAAGGGAGAATCAGAGACGTAGCGCCGATGTAGTGGGAGAGGGGAAGAGAGTGAGTGAACTAGAAAGAAGTGTGGAGTGTGCCATCTGTGAAGAGTCTGAAGTACCAGTTCATTGAAATTGAGTGCTTAGTTCACCCTTCACTAGAGTGAAGCGTTCATTTGAACGACTCATTCACGAGCTCCCCATCACTAGTGGCAATTGATGTGGCGTATGGCGTGGCGTTGGATTCGTAACGTAGTGCAACTACAGTTGGACACTGTCTCAGAGAGATGGGCCTGCAGTACTGACGCCATGTAACCGAGTCGTAAGGCATGGCTCACCAGTACCAAATGAATGTAGCGTGCTTGACTTTTGCCAACTGCTAGAGACAGTTTACCAGGGGCGATGGCAAGGGGGTGCCTATGGGGGCTATAGCCCTCCACCCGAATGGATTATCATATTACACTGGATAAAATGACTTCAGAAATAAGTGAATATATTACTCCAAAAGATTCATATTTTTTTATAATTATGTAGTAATATAGATTGCAATGTATTTCGAACACATTTTAACAGAAGAACAACAGCATCAAATAGCTTACTATCCAAACCAATAAATATCATTTATTATTTATGAATACACATTTTTTACCCTGAACTCCAAAACGGTTACCAAAAATTACTTTAAGCAAAACCAAATTTTACCAATTCGTCGGTTGGAGGACTCCCATTGTGCTTTTGTTAAGCGATATTCCATTCCCCCAAACCACTCCCCCCCCCCCCTCCCCTCATTAGCCCCTCCCTTGACCGACTTTTAGAATCGCCCCTGCAGTTTAGTATCGTTTATGCTTTGGTTTGTGCAATTGTTTCTGTATACAGGAAAATGAGAGACGATCCTCAGTTCAATATTCACTTTGTTGGTCTTGTGGAGAAATACCCATATATACCCGAAAAAAAAACCGAAAACTAACGCACTCGAAAGAATTATCCGAATGCGACGGAAATTAGTAGATGTGATGCACAATTTCAGAAAAATTACATCTTTTATTGAAAAGAAAGAGCTTCACAAATTGAGCAAGTCAACATTGCTTGTTCCACCTCTGGTCCTTATGCAAGCAGTTATTCGGCTTCGCATTGATTACTAGAGTTGTTGGATGTCTTCCTGAGGATATTTTGACGAACTCTGTCCAATTGGTGCCTTAGATCATCAGAATGCCGAGCGAATTGGAGGCCCGTGCCCGTGATGCTCAAAACATTCTCAATTGGGGAGAGATCCTGTGACTTTGGCGAGTATGAAGACAAGCAGTAGAAACTGTCTCCGCTTGCGGGTGGGCATTATCTTGCTGAAATGTAAGCCTAGGAAGGCTTGCCATGAGGGGCAGCAAAATGGATCGTAGAATATTGTCGACGTACTGCTGTGCTGTAAGCGTGTCACGGATGACAATCAGAGGGTCCTGCTATGTAAAGAAATTTCACCCCAGGCCATCATTGCTATTTGTGGGCCATATGGCGGCGACAGTCTGGTTGGTATCCTACTGCTCTCCAGGGCGCTGCAGACACGTCTTCGACGTGGAATCTCGTTGACTGGAATAGAACTTTCTACAGTTATGAGTCCCCCTTTGAACTGAGCTCCGATGACCAGTGAAAGCGTGTCTGGAGATGGCCCAGACAGCTGTCGGATGATAACCCGACTGTTGCCTGCCATACGACCTGAGAACCAGAAGTGATTGTCTAGTGTGCCATTTAATATCATGGCGGCACCCTTGCAGCACAGCGGGTCGTCAACGATGTTCTACATCCCGTTTTGTTGCCCTTCATGACAGGCCGACCTAGGCTTACATTTCAGCATGATAATGCCCGCTGGCACAAGGCGACAGTTTCTACTGCTTGCCTTCGTGCTTGCCGAACCCAACCTTGGTTGGTCTCCGGATCTCTTCTGAATTGAGGACGTTTGGACCATTAAAGGCAGGGCTGTCCAACCAGCAAGGAACTTTGACGATCTAACACACCAACTGGACAGAATCTGGCATGATATCCCTCAGGAGGACATCCAACAACTCTGTCAATCAATGGCAAGCCGAATAACCTCTTGCATAAGGACCAGAGGTGGCACCAACGGGTTACTGACTTGTTCGGTTCATGAAGCTCTTTCACTTGAATAAACCATCCAATTTTTCTGAAATTGTAATCATTCGTTTGTCTGTACATGCACATCACATATACTGATTTCCGTCACATTCGGATAATTCCTTCGTGGCACGTCGTTTTTTTTTTTTTTGTCTTAGAATGTACTTACGATCACAGTAGTGCAGAATACAGCGAAGGGAACGCTCAAGATAAAGAGTGGGAGAAGATTGCAAGTGAAATTTCAGGGATAGGTATAGTAACTGAAATTCATTCACTTTACTTGTGGAAGAGAAAGAAACTAAATACATAACATGGCTTCCTGTAAAGTATTGTGCAAGTATCTATGCTAATTAGTGGATGTAATGCAATATCATGCCCTTTTGGTGTGTAGCTACCTACATACATACTTTTTGCTGCCAAGGCGATGGTCCACTTGGGCTAAGAACGAAGCTACATAGGCAGTTTCACAACTACATAGTATTAATTGTAGGTGTCTGTTGGTTTCCTTGATTCCGATGTGAGTTCTCAATACACTGGTTTACATTCTGTTTTGCAGATGACTTAGAATATACGTAGTCAGGAATATGTACGAAGTTATGGATCTAATACACAAAATGCTTGAACTATGACATTGATTTCAATCACGTCAGCCGGCCGCTGTGCCGGCCGGGGTAGCCGATCGGTTGTAGGCGCTACAGTCTGGAACCGCGCGACCGCTACGTTCGCAGGTTCGAATCCTCCCTCGGGCATGGATGTGTGTGATGTCCTTAGGTTAGTTAGGTTTAAGTAGTTCTAGGTTCTAGGGGACTGATGACCTTAGAAGTTAAGTCCCATAGTGCTCAGAACCATTTGAACCATTTTGAACCGGCCTCTGTGACCGAGCTGTTTTAGGCGCTTCAGTCCGGAACCACGCGGCTGCTACGGTCGCAGGTTCGAATCCTGCCTCGGGCATGGGTGTGTGTGATGTCCTTAGGTTAGTTAGGTTTACGTAGTTCTAAGTGTAAGGGACTGATGACCTCAGATGTTAAGTCCCATAGTTCTTAGAGCCATTTGAACCATTAATCACGTCACAGTTTATTGAAATTTCCAAAACTCAGAACTTCGACACTAACGAGAATATTCTACAGACATTCCTCATCCAGTATGGTAACCGCTCCTTGCATTCACTGTAACTCTGAAGCTGGTGTCCTTTTTCGAAATTGGTGGTTCAGTCTTTCTAAACACTTTCCTGCTCATTCTCTACAATGACTGAAATATTTCGGGATACATATCAAGCAATTTTAAAGCACAATTTCGGTACACGTTAGCATACCAGTAATGCTGTACCTAACATAGTCTTTTAGGCTTCGTTCATTAACATTAATTAACTGATGTCAGTCAGAACACCACATTCGAAGTACACACGGTGCCTCATCAAAAACCCTAAAATGCTTCTCTTGGCATCGTGTCACACGCATGCTACATCATTGTAATATAGCTGCACGCCGTGTTTCACGTCACTTTTTTCACCATTTCGGTGGGCGCCCTGCCTTACATGTTTACCAGTTTCGTGACATGCAACACGGTCAGGTGTGCTGATGGTTATTTGGATATAATGTGACAGAGTCCATGGACTTGATTGATTGGAAATGGCTCTACGAGGGTTTGCAAACAACTCACCCTTTTTTCGACGTAGTCTCCTTTGAGGCATAAGCATTTGGTCCAACGTTTCCCCAGCTTTTCCATCTCATCGGAAAAATAAGTTCTATTAAACTCTGAAAAGTTCTCGTAGACTGCAGGTATCACTTCCTCATTTGATGAAAATCTCTTGCCAGCAAGCCGAAGTACCAGTTTAGGGGATAAGTAGAAGTCACTTGGGTTAAGCTGGTAAATAGGGTGGATGAGAAACTAGTTCAAAACCCAATTTATGTACTTTTGCCAATGTTATCAATCATCTGTGGGATGGTGCATTACCCTAGTGAAAGAGCACTTTTTTGCGTGCCATGCTTACTCGTTTTACAGCGAACGCAAGTTTCAAACGATCCTGAACGAAGCAGAATAGGGTCCAGTCATGGTTCTACCTTTCTCAAAGTAGTCTATGAAGATTATTCCTTGCGAATCCTAAGAAACTAAACTATGGCTATCACCTTACAACCTGACATAATTGTCTTTGCCTTCTCTGGTGCACTTTCACCAGCCTTTTCCATTGTTTTAACTGCCGTTTTGACTCTGGCGCGTTGTGATTGATCCAGGTTTTATCAAAAGTCACATACCGGAGTAAAACACCTTCCTGATTGCGATTTAACTTCGCTGGACATTGTGTTGAAATGTGGTGCCGGATGCGTTTTTGGTCGACTGTGAGCAGTCGCGGCACCCATGTCGCAAACAGCTTCTCTATAGCCAATTCTCTGTACCGGATACTATGCACTCACTCAGTTGAGATACGTACAGTCTCGGCAGTCTCAAGAATTTACGCTCGGCTGTCTTGTTTTACCATATTGTGGATTTTGTCAACTGGACGGCCGGAGCGCGCTTCGTCTTCTGTGCTTGTTCGAACACGTTTAAACTCATTAATCCAAATGCAAATGATCTTCAATGATAGTGCAGAATCCGCGTGACTTTCAACCAATTCTGTTTTGATTCGTCCTGCAGTCGACACATTGACCAATTCAGACGGCTGTCAACGATGAACTGTACGCTGTTGAAATTTTTTATACCATCCTTGGAATAATCAAGCTTACCCACCATGAAGACACAACAAAAATGTTCCATCCTTCATGTAAATTTACCAGACTTATCAAACCATCCTTGTATAACCGAAATTATCAATATTGGTTTAATTAAACATTGTTCAATGCCGATATGCAGTCTCCGAGGAAATACTGTCGTATTTCGTGCAGAGACTGTGAAGAATAAATTCGTTCCACCAACTGGCGAGGGAGCTAACATTTCAACAGATAATGAAGTGTCCCAACTTTTTTAGCTTTTAGACTTGGTGCTCCAGTCGTAATTACTTGAAATTTAAGTGGAAGTCTGTGCTAATAATGCTCCCGCCAACACCACTGTTAATTTAGACTCCATTTGTATTTTGTTTAATTGTTAATAATGTGTCGACTTTGAGTTTTTAATTCTGCTTTATTTTAAGTTCTCACGTACTGGTCTGTCGCTTGCAAATCGGGTAGAGTTGTTTTAAGCACTTGGAAACACCTGCTTTTTGCAGTTTATTACGTGTGAACCCACCGCCGCCATTTCGGAGTTATCCAATCCATTAAGCACAAACAAGTGCTGTTATTTACTTCTTCATACTCCAAGTAAATTAAGATCACTGACACTGATGGAGTTCAAAATGTTTACGATCAAAATTATGTAGATTATGTAGATGTTATCCAATCCATTAAATCAGAAGCACAAACAAGTGCTGCTATTTACTTCTTCATACTCCAAGTAAAGTAAGATCACTGACACTGATGGAGTTCTAAATGTTTACGAACAAAATTATGTAGATGATCGTAAACTGAATACTTTGTGATAAGCAACTAATGACCATAAATCAGTCTTTAGTTTTTGTTGACATAAGAAACTTCTGTACCATAACAACAATTTAAGCTCATAGTAAACATTGAAAGTGACGACCACTAGACTCAGTGTTTACATTTTAATATAATCCTTGAAAATGACTTTATTCTCGGTGCACAGTCATTTGGCTCCATTACTTGCACAAGTTGTTAAGGATAGGGGTGCACTTGCTTCTCCACCAGTACTATTCACACTGTATTAGTTGCATTCCACATTTCACGGCCAAATCGACAGGCGTTTATTGATAAATTTTCTATCACATCATCCTACACCATCTCCTCAAATTTCACCTTGTGGGGAGAGAGGGATTAACCCTTTGAGCCCTAATCATATAAAAATTTAAATTTTTCACAAAACTGGCGTTTATCATCATATTAAGCAACAAATCCAAAAGGAATTGGTAAAAACAAAACACTCAGTTATTTTAAGGAGGTGGTTTCACTTTGGACCATAGTTTTAAAAATTTTCACAAAATTAACGTTTACCATCATGGTGAACTACGGATGCAGGGAGTTGTTTTGAGGTTGTGGATTCACTTTGGAACCACTGGGACGCACTATTTCATGAGATATATTTGAAAGCAATTTCGCATTTTTCCTAGACACAATCCCACACCTCTAAACTTCCAAGAATGCATAGTCCTAAATAACAACTAAAAATGGGCTTGTAGTTTAATAAATTTATATTGTAAATACTTTATACTCAAGTGGCTTCATTTCGAATTTACATTATAATAATTTACATTATAATAATTTCATATACATTTACTTTCACTGTCAGTGACCTCGTCAATGTGGTCAGTACTAAAGAAGCACGCATAAAAATCTCTTGCTATCAGGTTCCACAGATCCAAGATGCTACTCCAGGCGGGTGTAAAAATGAAAGTGCGTAATGGAAAATACTGAGCGCGAAAATGAAGATTTGGGGTGATAATATTTCCTCCTTCTTACTCTTTAATATATAAATTACAACATAAAACATAAATGAATGATTAAGGGAACTAGTAACTTCAGAATGATAAATATTGTTTCTACTTATACATTTATTGTAGATTTAACCCCTTTATATATCACAAATGTTTATTTATCAATGTCCAGTGGACATGAAGAGATACAAATGAATTTCCTAACTAATATTACTGATCAGTTGCTCAAATCTGCCCTTTTTATGGCTACGCGTGCTAATATAAATAACGCGAGATGACTGACATCATCTAGGTACCAAATACTAGAAGACACTACTTTCAAAGATGATCTACAGTGGTGTGCAACCTCAGTGGAAATAAAGATACGTGATCACAGATATTTAGCTGTATAACCCTAATAAGCCAAAGCGATTAGCAATACCACCATATGTACTGGGTCTGGTGCGTTGAAGTGATGGTTCTCGTATATGTCTGCAATGACGGAAGAACTCCAGCCACAAAATATATGAAAAGAACTCATTCAAACACAAGGATGGCAGAAGGCGGTCCTCTGACTAGATAATCTGTCTTCTCCTCTCTGTGTTCTACAGACGAGAAACGCAAACTCCCAGCCACAAGGACGGAATTCAGATAACATCTCAACGTAAGTATAGACACAAGAAGTGCTCTCATTCACTGAAAGCCGCGTACTTAACGACGACTCCCTTCCTGGAGATGAAGTCCAGAATCGTGTAAATTCGCAACAGTACACTAACCGTTCATCAACTATAAAAATCTCCTGAGAGCAAAGGCAGCAAGTCCGTCTGTACTAACAAAAGCTGATACTGAGCGACAGTCAAATATGGGCGCTCAAAACGGAACACCTCTTTCTCTCCATCGCTGGCTTCCCAGCAAAGCGCGGCTCCCCTCCCTCGTAACTGCAGAAGGCGAATCTTATTCTCGAAATCACGGAATATTCTCCATCTCCACAGATTCTTCCCAACGCCGGCCAACCATATTTCAATCTTCTGTCGTCCAGCATGGAAAGTTTGCGAGGAAATACCCATACCCGCTAATTTCCGCTACAAAACCGGCCGGTCGCCGCTCTCTTGTGCTTCAGCGCTCAGGTGCCCCGAGCATCCTTCTTGGGCTACTTCCTGCGTTATGCAGCCAGGATCTCACACCGGCCATTTCCTGTCACTCAATCTGTGTTAAGTTGGATCGACACACCTGTGCAGGCTTTTCCACCCATGGCCTGAGTTACGCCAGCCATTTCGTTTCCACTGGCGTTCCAACCTCTGCTAGTATAAGCAATCATTCATTACACCATTTTCATAATAGAGACAAGCCATCACCTTTCATGCAATAATCGTTAACAACTATTTACAACTGACATTGTCAATCTTCTTTAAATATTGATGTGGTGTCACCGCCAGACACCACACTTGCTAGGTGGTAGATTAAATCGGCCGCGGTCCATTTAGTACATGTCGGACCCGCGTGTCGCCACTGGGTGATCGCAGACCTAGCGCCACCACAAGGCAGGTCTCGTGATACGAACAAGCTCTCGCCCCAGTTGTACGGACGACCTAGCTAGCGACTAGATGTACGAAGCCTTTCTCTCTCATTAGCCGAGAGACAGAATAGCCTTCAGCTAAGTTAATGGCTACGAACTAGCAAGTCGCCATTAGCCTTACAGTGATTGTAATTAAAGTCTCCTGTGTATCGTCAAGAGCTATGTACCACAATGATTGATTAAAGATAAGTATTAATCCAGCTACGTACTTTTCTTCATAGCATTAATTACGTAGCCTGTTCCAGTACTTCACGCCCGTCTGCGTTAGTCTAGCGTGCATTTTCAGCCATCTCGATCTACAAGGTGTTGGCCCAGCTGCCGACACATCAATTGATATATACGATGTACAGCCTTTCAAATGATACCTAATTCCGATTGTAAATCATGGCAAAGTATGTAGATGAGTCCTTGGAAGGTGCAAAATTATAGCCACCTTACACAGTCTCCAGTCTCCATGCCGACTGTTGCTTCGAAAGCTGTAAGTGACTGCTACAGTGCACGACATTCGTGAAGGACCTCAGTGTAGCACTAGATGTCTCTGTTTTGCAATAGCATTGGTAGTTTCAGGCGAAAGGCACTGGTACTTAAAAATGTTTTAATGAAATGGTGATTTTAGGCAGAAACCTCTGGTACTCAAATGGTTAACAATTATAGCTGCTAGAGACAAAATGGTCGTCAAGAAATCGAGGACAGAATTTATGTTTGGTTGAAGCGATAGTCACCAGAACCCTAATTAAAAGATGAACTTTGAACATTTACTCCAGTCCATCAATTTTAGAGGAACTGTGATGAAGGCAAAGCTCCAGCCGCCGAGTTGAGAACAGATCCAGTAACAGCAGCTTACCTGTTTATGCGCATAGTTTAACTTAAACCCTGTATCTTAGGTGGTTCTGTAAAGAAGGCAGCAGTATTTGTTTATTTGTTTGTGTTGAATAGTGTTTATTACCTTTTTATTCCTGTCTGAGCATTTTTTAGAGCATTAGCGTTTGCGTGGGTTGATTTCTTAATGTCACTCCACGTCGCCATAAGCTCTACTGTTGTCTAACTCACTTTCACTTCTGCAATTGTTGCAAATAGTAACTCGAAAGAGCTAACTTCATGTGTAGACACGGGTAGCTCCTGTGGGGGTTGCGAGATGGTGATGAAGGAGTTGGCCGCTGTTCGTGAATAGTTGCAAGCTGTGTCGGTCATTGCCGACTAGCTTAAAATGGCTGCTGCGAATTGCAAGCTGTTTGCGAAAAGCGTTCTTTGTTCTGACTGTTTCATATTATAGAAGTGGCATATATCAAACAAGCACTAAACGGAGTAAATATGTATACAACTTAACAACTGCTTTTCGATTTGCATACGTAGCACTTTAACTGACGGATGTTCACGTTTAATTTGATTGCATCTTTTGCTTTATTTCAGCGTGCTAGGAAGGGGAAATTGGATATAGTCGGCGACAGAATCTGCCCGCAAAATCGATAACAAATGGTTTAATTTTTACTTCCAACAAGGTGAAATTGCCTGTTACATTACTGTGTCACTAGAGCAAATTCCTTCCTGTATCGTCAACAGTAGCTTGTCAAGACACTCTCATGAAATTCTGAAATTTCTTCGGATCTTCGGACCTCAATTCCTTCATTAGTTGGAAATAAACCCCTGCCATCTTCCGTTCTTCCCAGTCAGAGTCGAAACTAACAACGTCAGCGTTTTCGTCGTCATCGTAGTTCTAAGCCGGGCTACAAACACTGCCAGGACAGAAACTCCAGCAACAACTCTGTCCTCCATGTGCGAAATGCTGTATAAACGTAAATCTGGATAAAGTATCATCGTGGAAACAAGTGACATAATATAAAACGAACAATTGAACCTGTAATTCAGAAGAGTAGTAACATAATTTTTTTGAAAGCTACGTAAGACAACAACAATTACTTAGTAAATAGGAACTTTGAGCTCTCAGAAGTTGTTAATTCGAGTGAAGAACTTTACAAGAGGTCAGACATTCTCCTACCAGTTTAGTGCGTTATTGCAGTGTAGGTCGCATGCGTGGATTCGTCGCGTGAATATCCTGCGTTTTTCGTGTAATAGGTTGACGTGAACCAGTCTACAGTTCCAAACATGTGCGCTTGGGGCGCTGCTGCGGAGGTGTACACCTCAGGTGCAGCGTGTAATAGGGTCCCTACAATGGTCTCGCTTAGGGAAACGAAGCGAATGAGCACTTGGTGTGTACTCCGAAAAGAATTGTCCGCCAGGTGGAAGAGGCCATCTCTGAAACAAATGAGAGCACAAGTTGCAATCTGCTGTAGATAGTAGCTCACGGCGGCACAAACAACGTCTGATTCATTCTCAGTTCTTTCCGGAGACTGGCGGAGCCTTAATCGTGAGGTCTCTTAACAGCGTCGTTTTAGGGCGGATTGGGGCCCCTTGTCTGGAGCCAAGTGGAAGGTCTAAACCATAGGTTTTCTCGGTTCTGTGACGAGGTCGGCTATAGATTCATAGACCTCCCCTACGCAACCACGCCCTATGTAGGTCAAAGTGTACTATACATTGGAAATGGTCAGTCTTGTGGCAAACTACATCTGAAATTCACTTGATTTCTTTTTAAATACAATAAACGAAATTTAGAGCCCTCGAATAGGCAAAACCATCATAAGATAGACCAATTGATCCAACAGTCCGAATAGTAAATGCGGGGAGTGAGCATCTCACAATATTAGTCGATAATGTCCGCACATCATACTAGAAACTAATAATTGGTGGAAACACGAATTAGATAGTAGGCAAATTTTCAACAACACGTGAAACGTATGTCGGAATGATATTAGATTCTGTAGAAGGGAGAGGAGGTGGAGGAGGATTACGAGGATGAGGAGGAGACAAGCAGAAGCATTAGGTCTGATGAGGTCCAAAATGAATCCGACTACGAACTAATATGGTCAAGAGTAACCGGTGTCGGTCGACTTAGATTAATAATCGGATATTTTTACCGTCCACCAGATTCAGAGGTGTCATTTGTACAGTCATTTAGTAATAGCCAAACCTGATTGCACGGAAATATTCTGAACATACGGTACTAGTAGGTCAGTTACCCAGTACAGACTAGAAACGATACGAATATGTTACTGGCGGTGAGCACAAACACACTTGCGAAATTTTACTGAAAACGTTGCCTGACAAATGCCGGCTGGTGTGGCCGAGTGGTTCTAGGCGCATCAGTCCGTAACCGCACGACTGCTACGGTCGCAGGTTCGAATCCTGCCTCGGGCATCGATGTGTGTGATATATTTAGGTTAGTTGGGTTTAAGTAGATCTAAGTTCTAGGGGACTGATGACCTCAGATGTTAAGTCCCATAGTGCGCAGAGCCATTTGAACCATTTTTGCCAGACGATTATCTCGAACAACTAGTCTTACAACTCACACAGGAAAGAAATATTTTGGACCTTCTAGTTGAAAACAGACCCTATTTTTTCTGTAGTGTCTTCAGTGAGAGAGGAAATGGTGACAATGATTATCAGCGAACATTTTTATGGTGCTCACAACCCGGTCTGATAAATCGTTTATGTATACTGAAATCAGTAGAGGCCCTGTTACGCTTCCTTGGGGTACACTCGATGTTACTTTCGTTTATATGGAACATTCGCCCTCCAGTATAACGCAGTCGGTCATATTAGCCAAACATTCCTCGAGCCAATCACATATTTGTGAAGATACTCCGTATGATCTTCTCATGGTCAGTAATTGACGATTTGATACAGTTTTGAGCGCCGTACAGAAATCTAGAAAGACGAAATCTATCTGTTCACTTGAATCTACAGGGCGATAAGTCGTCAAAGCAACCGCATTTGTGATGTACGGCGGGCCGACGAGGCCGGCTGCAGCGTCTCTCGGGGCGGATGACAGAAGGTCCGCAGAAAATGTAGTACGGTTTGTCGCGTCAGTTATTTCTAACGTACATAACATAAACAGTTAAAAAGAAAAGAAAATTACTCACTTATATTAAGCAAGGAGACTCTGCTTCCCTTCGTTGTTCAAACATTTCTGACACCTACTTCGCTAACTGCTCATTCCACTCTGCAATTCCCTCTGAGAGATGACAGGAATTTCTTGACGAATGTCAGTTTTAAGTTAATCTGAAATGTGTCGATTTGATATCTCTTTTAATGCCCTCCAGAGATAAAAATCACAGAAGGTTAAATCGGGGGAACGAGGAGGCTGTAAGTTGTTAGTGATAACTGTTTCTTGAAACACGTCACGAATTTCCTGCGATGAGAAATTGGCTGTACGTGTCGTTGCAATGTCCTGCTGAAAAGTCACGGAAGCTTTTTTTCTCTCAGTTAACTGGCCAGAAAGAATGACGCAAAATGTTCTCCACATATCCTTCACGGTGGTTTCCTGAAAAAAACAGGATCTGTTACGTTTTGAGCATACAGGGGTGCCTCGTGTATTATGTTAGGCTTTTCAGAACTCCAATAACGGTATTTTGTGAATTAACGTATCCACTTACGTGGAACCGCGATTCATGTGAGAAGAAAGTTAGGTGAGGGTAGGTTTCTCCGCTATGCACAAGTTCTTGCACTGCAACTGTTTTATAGGGGTGTAACTTCAGTAACTTTGTAGCCATTTGAACAGAGCCGTAAGATATCACCATTTGCTGGGAAAGACGTAGAACTGATTTTCTAGTATACTTTTTCCGAGCATGCCCAGTATTATCCAGAGTTTCTTCTGTGAGTACTGTACATGGATATCTATGTTTCCTGGCAAGAATGCTTCCAGTTTTGCGAAATTTATTTATCGATCGACGAATCGTACTCTGATTGGGAACCTGAACATTAGGAGATACCTCTTGAAATACTCTCTTTACTGCATACACTGATTCTATACGCACGTATGAATCATACATGAATACTCTTTGGTGAATAGGGTACTTGTATTTCGCCATTTCATTTGAAATATTTTCATTCTCTTGCGCAAATACATTTTTAAATGTGGAGTTTAAGATTACTACCTTCTGTCTTCAGTTTCAAATCCAGACAGATCCACGAGAGATTTTAGAGATATCATGGTGGGTTTGGATATATTCATTGGTTTTATGGCTGATCAAAACTCCCTAGGATTTTTTGCTGGATCTTTCGCCGATATTTTACTGCGAAACTTATTGTAGGCTTCTTGCGTGGCACTTTTTCCGGATACACGAGTTGCTACCAACTTTTTATATCTGTTTACTTGCAGTCTCTTTTGTAGCGACAATATAGTAGCCTCTGTGTTACAGTAGTTTCCAAATGGTACCACTAAATCAAGTGGATTTATGGCATTCTTTAACTACGTTTCGTGGAACGTACTTATCCAGCCCACGGTTAATGACGTCTGTCGGATTTAACAGCAATTGTCCCACTTTCGGCAGATATCAGCTTGAATATTCTCATTTCGTCCTTTAAGTAAGTTGATAGGGATCACAGTTTCGACCAAACACTAATACTCTCCTAGCTTCTTGATGACTTTTCGGCTTTTGACCATTCTTCTGTTTGTACAGGGCAGTTATAATTAAACTTTCGCTACTTGAGAGGGCCTCATGAAAAAACGAGATATCGTAGGACAATGAAACTTTGTGGAATCATTCGAGAGGCCATGCAGACGAGAAATTACAAATAAACCATTGAAAGGAATAGATTTTGATTTCCACATGAGATTATAACATTTGTCAATTGCATATCTTGTTTACGTTTCAGGTTACAAACGTTGCTCAAGGCGACGATCATCTACATCCGCGACAGCCTGGAACCGCGCTAGAGATTGCTATACTGCTGCCGGGAAACAAAGGTGGACCGTGGAATGTTCAGCTGTTGTGACACAAATCGTGAACTGCTTGGAACTACGTGGAGATCGCACACTGCGTCCAACATTCTCAGCCATGACGATAGTAACTTCTTCAACAAATTGTGGCGCAACTAACTGCCAGCCCCTCCCGGGAGCAACCCCCAATCGCCAGTTGATTCGAACTTCCGAATCATGGTCTCCAATCCCGGCGTGGAAAGAAGACCTCTCCGTATTCCTTTCATGCGTCGATATTCGCGACGAGCAGCAGCACTATTGCTGTTGTTTTCGTAAGACAGCTTTACGAATAAAGCTCTACTCGCCTTGTCCACTACCGACGCCTCACGGCAAGCCATGAGACTCACGCAACTACCAACGCAAATACTGTAGCGCTGAGTCTGAACATCATTATTGTAAAGTTGGACATCTATACTGCAAATATCTTTCAGTCTACACTGGCTCAAGAATCTATAGTTTAATTTTAACCACACTGTATATTGATGATGGCCTATTTAAGTCAAAATTAATGCGTTTAATGCATTACAAAGCCAGATGCTTCAACGAAGTTTCGTCCGGTAAGAGACTAAGGTCCACCTGGTCTGAAACTAGAAGCATCACCCTTGACCGTCGCCTCTCCTGGACCCCCCATCTGCGGACAATCCAAGCCAAGGCACCCTCCCGACTCCGTCTCCTCAAGCTCCTTTCTGGCCATACATGGGATCTGGACCCCTCCACCATCCTCCACACTTATAGATCCCTCATCCGCCCTATCCTCTGCTATGCCAACCCTGCCTGGATCTCTGCTCCTCCTATCTTTTACAAATCCCTTCAAATCCTCGAACACCATGCTCTTCGCCTCGCCCATCACATCCGTCTCCCCTTCTCCACGTGGATCCTGTACAACCTTATCCCATTGCCTCCACCTCCTCCCTTTCCTCGAATGGATATGGATCCTCTACACCTCCCGTAAACCTGATCCTCCTCACACGCTTGTCTCTCACATCCTCTCCCACCCCCGTCCGCTGCTGTGCCTGTATTTCCACGTCCCACCTGCTCTCCATCTCTCCACTCTCCTTACCCTCTCCCAAGGTGGCTTCCGCCAGCTTCCCCTCCCTGATGATGCCCTCCTCCCCTCCATCTACCCCTCCTATCAACTATGATCCTCCCCTCCCACTTCCTGTATTTTTTTTCCTCAGGGTCTCTCTCCCTTCTCTCTCCCTTCCCTCCCCCCTCCCTTCCTCCCCCCTCCTCCCCCGGGCTTCCCCCACCTCCATACCTTCATTCTTCCCCTCATCTCCCCTCCCATTGGCATCTCTGCTCTCCCCTCTCCCTCCCCCACCACCTTCTTCCTCTCTTGGCAGGTCCCCGGACTCGCACGCATTAAGTGGAAATTCGCGCGCCAGAGATCATCGCCATCAGTTTAGTGTATGTGCCATCATATTTGTGATTTAGTGTTTTTCGCCGCCCACGCTCCTTCGTTCGCATGTGTCTTCTAAATCATCAGTGTTTGTGCACAGTACCGACAGTTTTCTTGTTTTTTCGTCGAGTGTGAACGGCTTAATGTTTTTAATTTTTGTACCTACTGTCTTTGAACCACCAGTCTGTTACTTTTCTGTCATCATTGATTTTCTCTTTTATTGTACTGCTTGTGGCTGAAGAGCGGAGTAAGATATTCCGCTGCCAGCCCACCTTGTATGAGGTGCAAAATAACAATAAAGAAAAAAAAACTAGAAGCTTATTTCAATCAAGTTTGTTCAGCAGCTGATGGTATATAACATATTACATCTGTGCAGTATACCTTCCAAAGATATATTCAGATGTTGAAACGTTGGGATTAAATTTTATTCACATTATACCGGTGCACAAAATGAGTTGGATTCTTTTTAATTCGATGGAAAGAATGCTGCAAAATTTCTTTTCATATTCACATTTTTTTCAAAAATAATTTATTGATAGTAAATGTTCAGTCTTTCAACATAATTGAGACATGTTCTCTTCAATTAGCACACAAAAACGTCTTTCGTTATTGACACATTTTATTAGTTTCAGGCCTTTATCACAGTAATTAGCATTCCTTTCTTTTATCTACCCGAGCTACAGTTCATTAGTGCCAGCGGTAGTTAGGTCACCATCTTCTCCTCCTCCTCCTCCTCCTCTATTTTTATAATTGTGAGTTAACGAGCATTGCGCTCTCATTTAAGTATATGGCCGAGCCGAAAGGGTCAGCTTACAGGAATTGTGAAACGAACCCTGTCTTTCAGGACAGCGTGACACAAAGGGCGCAGATTCACCACGAGATGGGGAAACTCACAGGCGTCTATTCTCTATTGAGGCCTAAACGCTGTAGTGCGCGAGTGAGACAGGCGAGAACCTTCGCCATAGGGAAACCCAGTAGAAACCTAATGTGGCCAAAGTTGTTGTTGTGGTCTTCAGTCCTGAGACTGGTTTGATGCAGCTCTCCATGCTACTCTATCCTGTGCAAGCTTCTTCATCTCCCAGTACCTACTGCAACCTACATCCTTCTGAATCTGCTTAGTGTATTCATCTCTTGGTCGCCCTCTACGATTTTTACCCTCCACGTTGCCCTCCAATACTAAATTGATGATCTCTTGATGTCTCAGAACATGTCCTACCAACCGATCCCTTCTTCTAGTCAAGTTGTGCCACAAACTCCTCTTCTCCCCAACCCTGTTCAATACCTCCTCATTAGTTATGTGATCTACCCATCTAATCTTCAGCATTCTTCTGTAGCACCACTTTTCGAAAGCTTCTATTCTCTTCTTGTCCAAACTACACTCCCGGAAATTGAAAAAAGAACACCGTGAATTCATTGTCCCAGGAAGGGGAAACTTTATTGACGCATTCCTGGGGTCAGATACATCACATGATCACACTGACAGAACCACAGGCACATAGACACAGGCAACAGAGCATGCACAATGTCGGCACTAGTACAGTGTATATCCACCTTTCGCAGCAATGCAGGCTACTATTCTCCCATGGAGACGATCGTAGAGATGCTGGATGTAGTCCTGTGGAACGGCTTGCCATGCCATTTCCACCTGGCGCCTCAGTTGGACCAGCGTTCGTGCTGGACGTGCAGACCGCGTGAGACGACGCTTCATCCAGTCCCAAACATGCTCAATGGGGGACAGATCCGGAGATCTTGCTGGCCAGGGTAGTTGACTTACACCTTCTAGAGCACGTTGGGTGGCACGGGATACATGCGGACGTGCATTGTCCTGTTGGAACAGCAAGTTCCCTTGCCGGTCTAGGAATGGTAGAACGATGGGTTCGATGACGGTTTGGATGTACCGTGCACTATTCAGTGTCCCCTCGACGATCACCAGTGGTGTACGGCCAGTGTAGGAGATCGCTCCCCACACCATGATGCCGGGTGTTGGCCCTGTGTGCCTCGGTCGTATGCAGTCCTGATTGTGGCGCTCACCTGCACGGCGCCAAACACGCATACGACCATCATTGGCACCAAGGCAGAAGCGACTCTCATCGCTGAAGACGACACGTCTCCATTCGTCCCTCCATTCACGCCTGTCGCGACACCACTGGAGGCGGGCTGCACGATGTTGGGGCGTGAGCGGAAGACGGCCTAACGGTGTGCGGGACCGTAGCCCAGCTTCATGGAGACGGTTGCGAATGGTCCTCGCCGATACCCCAGGAGCAACAGTGTCCCTAATTTGCTGGGAAGTGGCGGTGCGGTCCCCTACGGCACTGCGTAGGATCCTACGGTCTTGGCGTGCATCCGTGCGTCGCTGCGGTCCGGTCCCAGGTCGACGGGCACGTGCACCTTCCGCCGACCACTGGCGACAACATCGATGTACTGTGGAGACCTCACGCCCCACGTGTTGAGCAATTCGGCGGTACGTCCACCCGGCGTCCCGCATGCCCACTATACGCCCTCGCTCAAAGTCCGTCAACTGCACATACGGTTCACGTCCACGCTGTCGCGGCATGCTACCAGTGTTAAAGACTGCGATGGAGATCCGTACGCCACGGCAAACTGGCTGACACTGACGGCGGCGGTGCACAAATGCTGCGCAGCTAGCGCCATTCGACGGCCAACACCGCGGTTCCTGGTGTGTCCGCTGTGCCGTGCGTGTGATCATTGCTTGTACAGCCCTCTCGCAGTGTCCGGGAGCAAGTATGGTGGGTCTGACACACCGGTGTCAATGTGTTCTTTTTTCCATTTCCAGGAGTGTATTTATCGTCCATGTTTCACTTCCATACATGGCTACACTCCATACAAATACTTTCAGAAACGACTTCCTGACACTTAAATCTAAACTCGATGTTAACAAATTTCTCTTCTTCAGAAACGCTTTCTTTGCGATTGCCAGTCTATATTTTATGTCCTCTCTACTTCGACCATCATCAGTTATTTTGCTCCCCAAATAGCAAAACTCCTTTACTACTTTAAGTGTTTCATTTCCTAATATAATTCCCTCAGCATCACCCAAGTTAACTCGACTACATTCCATTATCCACGTTTTGCTTTTGTTGATGTTCATCTTATATCCTCCTTTCAAGACACCGTCGATTCCATTCAACTGCGCTTCCAAGTCCTTTGCTGTCTCTGACAGAATTACAATGTCATCGGCGAACCTCAAAGTTTTTATTTCTTCTCCATGGATTTTAATGCCTACTCCGAATTTTTCTTTTGTTTCCTTTACAGCTTGCTCAATATACAGATTGAATAACATCGGGGAGAGGCTACAACCCTGTCTCACTCCCTTCCCAACCACTGCTTCAGTTTCGCGCCCCTCGACTCTTATAACTGCCATCTGGTATCTGTACAAATTGTAAATAGCCTTTCGTTCCCTGTATTTTACCCCTGCCACCTTCAGAATTTGAAAGAGAGTATTCCAGTCACCATTGTCAAAAGCTTTTTCCAAGTCAACAAATGCTAGAAATCTAGGTTTGCCTTTTCTTAATGTAGCTTCTAAGAAAAGTCGTAGCGTCAGTATTGCCTCACGTGTTCCCATATTTCTACAGAATCCAAAATGATCTTCCCCGAGGTCGGCTTTTACCAGTTTTTCCATTCGTCTGTAAAGAATTCGCGTTAGTATTTTGCAGCCGTGACTTATTAAACTGATATTTCGGTAATTTTCACATCTGCCAACGGCTGCTTTCTTTGGGAATGGAATTATTATATTCTTCTTGAAGTCTGAGGGTATTTCGCCTGTCTCATACGTTTTGCTCACCAGATGGTAGTGTTTTGTCAGGACTGGCTCTCCCAAGGCTGTCAGTAGTTCTAATGGAATGTTGTCTACTCCCAGGGCCTTGTTTCGACTCAGGTATTTCAGTGCTCTATCAAACTCTTCACGCAGTATCGTATATCCCATTTCATCTTCATCTACATCCTCTTCCCTTTCTATAACATTGCCCACAAGTGCATCGCCCTTGTATAGTCCCTATATATACTCCTTCCACCTTTCTGCTTTCCCCTCTTTGCTTAGAACTGGGTTTCCATCTGAGCTCTTCATATTCATACAAGTGGTTCTCTTTTCTCCAAAGGTCTCTTTAATTTTCCTGTAGGCAGTATCTATCTTACCCCTCGTGAGATAAGCCTCTACATCCTTACATTTGTCCTCTAGCCATGCCTGCTTAGCCATTTTGCACTTCCTGTCAATCTCATTTTTGAGACGTTTGTATTCCTTTTTGCCTGCTTCATTTACTGCATTTTTATGTTCTCTCCTTTCATCAATTAAATTCAGTATTTCTTCTGTCACCCAAGGATTTCTACTAGCCCTCGTTTTTTACCTACTTGATCCTCTTCTGCCTTCACTACTTCATCCCTCAAAGCTACCCATTCTTCTTCTACTGTATTTCTTTCCCCCATTCTTGCCAATTGTTCCCTTATGCTCTCCCTGAAACTCTGTACAACCTCTGGTTTAGTCAGTTTGTCCAGGTCCCATCTCCTTAAATGCCCACCTTTTTGCAGTTTCTTCAGTTTTAATCTACAGTTCATAACCAATAGATTGTGGTCAGAGTCCACATCTGCCCCTGGAAATGTATACAATTTAAAACTTGGTTCCTAAATCTCTGTCTTACCATAATCTATCTGAAATCTGTCAGTATCTCCAGGCTTCTTCCATGTATACAACCTCCTTTTATTATTCTTGAACCAAGTGTTAGCTATGATTAAGTTATTCTCTGTGCAAAATTCTACCAGGTGGCTTCCTCTTTCATTTCTTACCCCTATTCCATATTCACCTACTACGTTTCCTTCTCTTCCTTTCCTACTATCGAATTCCAGTCACCCATGACTATTAAATTTTCGTCTCCCTTCACTATCTGAATAATTTCTTTTATCTCATCATACATTTCTTCAATTTCTTCGTCATCTGCAGAGCTAGTTGGCATATAGACTTGTACGACTGTCGTAGGCGTGGGCTTTGTGTCTATCTTTGGCCACAATAATGCGTTCACTATGTTGTTTGTAGTAGCTTACACGAACTCCTATTTTTTTATTCATTATTAAACCTACTCCTGCATTACCCCTATTTGATTTTGTATTTATAGCCCTGTATTCACCTGACAAGAAGTCTTGTTCCTCCTGCCACCGAACTTCACTAATTCCCACTATATCTAACTTTAACCTATCCATTTCCCTTTTTAAATTTTCTAATCTACCTGCCCGATTAAGGGATCTGGCCAACGTAGCAGTGTTAAATATGGCGGACCTAAGATCGGCCATAAAGGGAAACATTTATGGAAACTATTTAATTCTGTAGTAATGCAGGGAATGAAGCCACAGTAGTTCTATTCTGCCATCCTCCACAAAATCTCATGGTGATCCTAATAAAACTTGAATATTGATCATATGTATAATAGTTTAGGATTTACTGTTAAAGTGAAATTAACAAGTTTTCTAACGAAGACCTGAATGCTAAAATCTGAATGCTTTGGTCGATCTTAACGATCGACATTTCATATAGAAGCGCATCATTAAAATGACAGATGTTGTAAATATCAACTCAGTAACTTTATTTGTTTAAAAGATAAAGTAAATTTAAATTATCAGTATTTACAGTTATGCATCACATCAGCATTTCCTCCACACAAAACACACTGAACGATGACAGCATGACACCTTATTGAATCGTTACGTAATAGAATGTTTGTTGTAAACTTTAGTGCATAATAGTTACTTTTGTTCTTTATTTATTTATCAGAAGGCACATTGGTGCAAGGCTACTGACCGTGGTACTCAAAGCTAAGAAGGAAAATGTATTGTTTTTATGTAAAAGTATTTAACTTTTGTTATGCTGTGGATATTATTGTTACTTTATTTAGAACGTGAAAGTGGTCAAGCTTTGATTATTTAAATATGTTGAAATGTAAAATAATGTAGAATAAGCTATAGCCAATCAGATGGACGGCTTCAGGAAAGTGAACTGCCCTAGTCAGTTGCGTGACGATGTTCGGTGCGTGGGAAAAACGTGGCCGGAGACGGGCAGAGAGCGTCAGTTCTGGTCTAGATTCCAAAGAGTACCGTTCGGTGGAGACACCCAAGGGTACAGTGCGGACTGAGACGCAAAAGCGGACAGTCGGTCTTTAGGCAGCTAGGAAGTGAAACGACTTAGAAAATTTCGCGTTGTGTGGTATCGCGGGACTTAGTCTCTGAGCGGTGAGTAGCCACGCATCTGGTGTGAACTTTCCGTGTGGAGTATCGGACTTGTCTTTCGCGATGAGATTGTGAATGATCGAACTGTGTCAAATGGATATACGCTCGAGTGTAACAGTAACTCTAGACACGATCACTTTTGCTACTAGTTTGCTTTCTGAATAAACATTCTAACTAAATCGCAACTGTGTGGTCTACATCATTTATGGGTCGTTAATTTAGTTCCCGATATTATTATTACTGTTATTATATGTTATATTAACTTCGTATTTCGTAAACTTGCCATCGGCCAGACAAGTGTCTAATTTAGGGCGTGTAAAGCGAGACGTGCGGTTCAACCCCTAGACGAGTTTGAGCCAAGACAGTTCGATGAAGAGGAACCGCATGTGAGCCCGAACGTTTTTGGGGATGTTAGCTCGCATAATTGTCTTGACAACTTCACTGCACTGGTGTGTTAGCGTCATCAGCTAAGCACGTAAACAAGTTAAGGTTTCCTGTTGTTGTGAAAAACATGGAGGTTCTCTTCGTTGCGAATGCAAATCAAACGTAACGTTTTGTTCCTCAAAAAAAAAAAAAAACAACAAATTTTCATCAGTCACACGAGGTTAAAATATTACACGTGAAAGGAAAATTTTATGCCTTATCTCTCTTTTCCTGTGTATAATATTTAAAAATGAAAAATGAAAATACTATTGAATTAGACATTATGAAAGGGTATATGTGTTAAATGGCAACGATTGCTTCCATTCGTTGCAGTCATGCTGTCGGCTATATTGTGTTAACGTCGAGGCCATCGTTTTTAGCATCTTGCCACAGCTTTCCGTATGTTTGGCATACATAATGATTTCGTAGTGTTCGTTTTCAGTGTATGACAGAGAATACGTAGGTGCTTGGTGATGTACTATACCCGGTGATTTAGTTGCCTCTACCTATGGAATTTTACGCAAGCCGCAGTTCTAGATCTAACCTTCAAAAACAACGAGAAAGATGTTCATATTCTCTCACTCCCTACAGTGAACTATTAGTCCTATAGAAAAAATGAACAGGAATTTTGTGTAGGAAATTTAATGTAGTTAAATTTTGTACTGGGATTCTAGTATGATGTTCACGGCACTCCCTCCTACCACTGGGCAAAAATTTCCGACTGCACGAACATCTCCCAATACAATATCTTTTTTTGGTCTCTATTGGTTGGGCTATTACGTCACCAGCGTAGTCAGGTATTTCGTTAACACTGTCGATTTAAACCTGTCCATGGGGATAATGAAAGAATAACGACTTTAGGTAACCGTTACACTGAAACTAATCACGTTGACAATTAACTCTTACAAACACAGCAGTTTCATACTCAGAAGGCCTGAAGAATACAACGATGTAGTTATTATTTTATGCTCTTGAAATTCACACAATTGTTGCGTAAAACTTACAGCTGTCAGGGTATCGTAAATTTTTCTTTATATGTAAATTGAAGGTGGAGGTGGGAGAAAGAAAAGAAAAAGGAAGAGATTTCTGATGTCACCTGCATTGGGAATCAACGCGGAATCAGCGGCGACGAGCGAAAATATGTATTGGACCAAGATTCGAACCCACGATCTCCTGATTAGCGGGCAGGTGCGTTAACACTGCACCGTTCAGGACACAGTGCTATCGCAACTTTGGCGGACTGTCTCGGCAGGGCCTCAAGGTCGACCCACATTCCCATCGAGCGCCACCTACCCAAAGTCCCATGCCCATTTCCTCCATACTCGCTACTCTGAGATTCCTGCAGGAGATTGGATGACTTGTGCGTCTGCACTGAAGAAGGTGGATCCATTGCTCATGTAGACGAATCATTTATATGAATGTGTGGTGCTGTTATTTCTTACATGTCCTGCAGAACTGCAGATAAATAGCGCTTGGTGGGAATGTGGGTAGGCCGCAAGGTGTGCTAAGTCTGCGCAGTTGCGATAACATTGTGTCCTGGATGGTGCAGTGGTTCACGCACCTGCCTGGTAAGAGGGAGATCCCAGGTTAGAATCCGTGCCTGGAATACGTTTTCGCTCATCGACTCTGATTCTGCGCAATGTCGCAATGCAGTAATCCTTCCCCCCCCCCCCCCCCCACCCCTTTCGTTTCTCCCCTCCTCCACCTTCAATTTACATATAATATATCAGAACTTCGGATTTTTATATCAGAACTTCGGATTGTGCATGGTGTCTGTTCTTATCGACACATCTGTTACCATGCATTCATGTAAATGTTTCTATTGCCAGCAGTTTCCGTTTGTCAACCTTGCTGTTTATTTAGCTTAAGTCATGATAGTTTGGCGTGTGTGCCTATATTTATGGCGGGCGACAGTCAGATTGTTAGCTGACTGCTATCTGGTGTGTCTCCACATATGTCTAAGCTGGCCATTGGGGATCAGTTCGAAGCAGGATTCATCCCTGAAGACAATTGTACTCCAGTCAATGAGATACCAGGCTGAATGCGCCCGACACCCTGCAAACAGGCTTGCTGGTGTCCTGAATTCAGGCCCCTTTCTGTGGACCACCTGTTAATGGTCCTTGTGGTCACTGACGCACTAGTTGGACGCCGGATTGATGCTAATGATGAAGCCAGAGCTCCGAGTGCCTTTGTGATGATTACTCTGTCCTCGCCTTGTGTCATCTCTTGACACTGTGTTCGATTATGGTCAACCAATTGCTGCTAACATCAGTAGGGAGACAAGGCAAGCACGAGTGCAATTTGTTAGTGCAGGTTGCCTACATCAAGGGCAAGTATACATTCAGGGGCAGACCTACTATTCTCTTTCGATTGACAGTTCCTTAACTTATTGTTCCCTTGTTCCCCACCCCTTCCCCTCCTCCTCCTCACACTCCACCTCCTCCTTTCCCATCCCTCTAGGAACTCCCCTCGCTAATATAAGCACACTTTTAATATCAATTTGATAGACTAATTAATTAAATCGATCAATTCATTAAATTCACCCTCTGTGACCCCACCAGCCCTCCCCCCTCTCCTCCTCCCGGAAATTGGCAGAAAAAGACTCAGTTGGTCGGCGAATTGGTGGAAAATCGATTGTGGTGTATGCAATATTGTTTAAACAATTTAGAGAATACATGGAATATTGTTTATTTAAACAATTTCGGGATAGAAGGTGATATATGGCATATTTAAACAATTGTGATGCTTTTTCATTCCTATCGTGCAGGGAATACTATAATGAAACACACATCACAAGTAATTACACTGTTAAAAACGTGTCGATGACGAAGCACACAACGTCTGCCATACCCCGTGCACTGGATCACGCCCAATACCGGCTCACACCATCGAACATGCAGCTTGCTCTGTGTTCTGCAAAGCGAAGCACCATGCACCAGTCTAGGAGTGACTGCTTGGCACTGCAACTGACAGACTGGATACCACACTAATCCCTGAAGAAAAGCACCTGAGAAATTCCTGTCAGAACATGTGCTCTTTCTCTATTTCTCCTTCCATAATGTGCCACTGCTGGGTCTGCACTGCTGTCGGTTGCTGTCAGACCGAACTGCAAACAAAGCAGCGTTTACCCAGTAAACCTCTGCGGAATACTAATGCGTGTGAGACGCCTTCCTTCCAAGGCAAATTCCTGACTGAGAATGGATTTCATCATGGGCTTTAAGTTGCTGTCTGTGCTGGAGAGAAAGGATCTCACCAAAAGAAATTTAATTGTATAGCATAGGATATACTGTTTATTTATAAAATTCAAATTTGGTGGGGAAAGCCCACATCCAGCAACTACATATCCTAATTATGTAATTACACTATGGCAGATTGAGGGTGTCATCTTTTTGGGAAATTTTCCTATGTGCACGCACCTTGACCAGCAGGGATCGACTGAGCTAGTGTACAGTGCCACCACCAAAGAACATTCCTCATGCCACCCCTCGTCCCCTCCACTATGCCTCACAGAAAAATTGGTAGGAAAAAGACTCACTCTGTGCTGGAGAAGAAGGATCTCATGACACAAAATTCACATTAAAGTCAATAATATATTGATGGATATAATTTATTTAATCAATTTGTGGGAGACAGGGCTTCCCCAATTGGGTAGACATCATGACTGCATCTCCCACCCCTGCTCCCCATGACATAGTAACGAAGGAATGGAATGATGTGTGATGTAGTGGCCATCGTTTGGAATCTCCCATGTGTGTGTCTATCCTAAGGGCTCCGCCACGGAGGTCAAAACAGCCCAGTGTCCCAATTAGAGATCACGTTACTAAATACCACCGACCACAGACCGGATATCAGCCTCCTTTGCTCTCACAGCCCGCAAACAGAGCATCAAGTGGCGGCATTCTGCTGATCGGCAAATTCCAGATTTGCTTCCTGTCTCTGTCGCTCTCAAGAGAACACTCCCTGCTTGTCTGTGTGAGCCAACGTCTCCAAACATGAAGATGGAGGTTTTCATCTCTCCTCAGAGTAATGTATTCCTATTGGCTAAAGATGAGGACAAATGGAAAGCTGACACTATTTCGATATCAAAAACAGAGTGAAATAAGTCATTTGCACTGCCCTGTCAAATTGATTGGAGTCAAATAGATCGCTTAAAACACTCAGTTCCACCTTCTGATGATCATTCTTCATAATAAAACATATTTTCAACGTTTGAATATCACATGCAAACATTATGCAAATCAAGTAACGAAATTTCCATCACAAATAGATCGTAGCGCTAAATATATCCGAACTCTTGTACATGCCCTCCTCCACCACAACCTGGGGAAGAGTGGGATAACAATACGTTAAGGACCTATCAATCAAAAAGGAGGATTATCCTAGGAGTCATAACCTGTCAATCAGAAGGATTCATTGTCCCCAGGGGTCTTAATCCTCTTAGCAGAACAATAGCTTAAGGACCTGTCAATCAAAAGAGAGCAATAGAGCAATAGGGTTGCCACTGAATGTATACTTGCCCCTGATGTAGGAACCCACACAGACAAACTGCACTTGTGCAAGCCTTGTCCTATTAACACCGTCAAATAGTGGCATCACTACTATTCAAAAGTCAAGCGATTAGCTGAATACACCAATCAGCTGCTTCGAGTCCAATTACACGTTCTCTCTCAAATGCTTACTGCCCGACTGAGTACACAAAGTGAAATTCGTAAGGATATTATGCCCTTGTATCGACATGTCCCCTTTTTACTACCCTTGCCAGCTGCACAGCGTAATTGCACTGTAGTGTCACACATTCATCCACTGTCCGCCAAAATTTCCAATTTTGCGTTTACCATCGATACGTGTATGAATATCAATTTGTGACCAATTTGCGTAAATCCTTCGTGGGGCATTTTCTTTTCTTTTTTGCCTTAGAATGTGTCCCCAATTGTAAGTTATCATCTGAGCTAGAAATTAGGGATATAGGCTATGTGATTTATGCGATATGCCAGTTTTGCATCGGGCCATGTTGCAAGTATCGTTGGTCTTGTCTGATGTTTATCAGTATCCTTTTCTTTATACTGAGATTGGCACCTGTCGCTGTTGTGAAGTCTCTGAGAATACGTGTCGACCTCGTGAGGACTTCACACGATGAGACAGTTACACGGATGTCGTCCGCGTATGTCATGCAAGACATCTTGATGTTTTGAAGCGTTAGAGCTCGTATCTGAGGTGCCATGTTAACCAATAAAGGTTCGACGGTGATGGCATAAACGTTACTGAGAGCTGACACCCTTCCCTGACGGACTGTCCAATAGAAAAATCTTTTCTCAAATGTCCATTGAGTAAGCTCTTGGAGCTGGCACTCGTGATAAATTTCCTTATGAAATTATCTGCGCAACGCGTTTCCTGGAGCGTCTGTAGTAGTTATTCGTGGCTAATACAATGGAAACTTTTTCAAAGTCGATGAAGAGTAAGCCATCCTTGGATTTACTTTCTGTAGCTGTGGAGATGACACCTCTGAGGGTACGTACTGCAGTTACAACGCTTCACTCAGATATGGCACAATACCAACATATTCCAAATCTTTTCTCCAAAACTGCTTCCATGCTGACCGTGCACGAATTTTTCTTCTAATAAGATGACAGCTATTTCATACTCGCTGATTGTCCAGGGTTATATTGTGAACTTTCCTTGACGTTTTTGTCTGTGACTGCAATTTTAAGACGTACTTCATGATAGAGCGGCCAGCCATCACTTAACTATTGAAAGTGAAGGAGGAGGGGTCTATTAGATTTTGTGTTTAAACAGGCTGCCACAGCAGGATTTCCTTGAACCGATTTCCCAATAAGGCTTCTGATTGGTCGTGTATACAGTACACTATCGATTCTGGAAATTCTGTTCCAGCTGTCGTATTTCTGATCCCCCAAAAGCAATGTTCGTTCACACGCATACGCTCTATCCAATTTAACTTTTGATTGGGTTACCAGGCTGCTATTGGCTTTCTGAAATGTTGATTAATGTGCATGAAGTGATTGTGCGTGGAGCGAAGGAAAAGATTTATTTGACTGGTACAGAGGTTATTTTCTTTATTTAATTGAAGGCAGGCACATCTTGTCTTTATTAGATGGGAAGAGAAGAAGAGAGGCTGATATATAATTTCCAAACGACTAAACACACTCTCTACATCTACATATATACTCCGCAAGCCACCAAGCGGTGTGTGGCAGAGGGCACAATTTGCGCCAAAGTCATATTCCCCCCCGCCCCCCGCCCCCCCTCCGTTCCACTCGCGGATCGCGCGAGGGAAAAACGACTGACTGAACGCCTCAGTACGAGCTCTAATTTCCCTTTTTTTTGAATGGTGATCATTGCGCGATTTGAAAGTTGGTGGTAATAATATATACTCTACATCCTCGGTGAAGATCGGATTTCGGAATTTAGTGAGCCGCCCCTTCCGTTTAGCGAGCCGTCTGTCTGCAAGTGTGTCCCACTTGAAACTTTCTATGAGATTTGTAAAGGTCTCACGATGGCTAAATGTAGCAGTCACGAATCTTGCCGCTCTTCTTTGGACCTTCTCAATCTCTTGAATCAGATCCAACTGGTAAGGGTCCCATACAGACGAACAATACTCTAAGACTGGACGAACTAACGTATTGTAAGCTATTTCCTTTGTTGAAGGACTGCATCGCTTCAGGATTCTACCAATAAACCGCAATCTAGAGTTCACCTTGTCCGTTACTTGTGTAATCTGATCATTCCAAAAATGGTTCAAATGGCTTTGAACACTATGGGACTTAATATCTGAGTTCATCAGTCCCCTAGAACTTAGAACTACTTAAACCTAACTAACCTAAGGACATCACACACATCCATGCCCGGGGCAGGATTCGAACCTGCGACCGTAGCGGTCGCGCCGTTCCAGACTGAAGCTCCTAGAACCGCTCGGCCACCAGCGGCCGGCTGATCATTCCATTTGAGACCATTTCGAATAGTCACACCCAGATACTTGACGGATGTTACCGCTTCCAAAGACTGGGTATTTATTTTCTACTCGTACATTAATGGGGATTTTCGCCTTGTTATACGCAGTAGGTTACACTTACTAATATTGAGAGATAACTGCCAGTCATTACACCACGCATTTATTTTTTGCAAATCGTCATTGGTTTGTTCACAACTTTTCTGTGATAGTACTTCCCTGTAGACTACAGCATCATCGGCAAACAGTCTAATGCCGCTGTCAATACCATCAACCAGATCGTTTATGTAAATCGTAAAAAAGCAGCGGACCTATCACGCTGCCCTGGGGCACACCTGTTTCTGCCGAAGTCACCCCGTTCAGGACTACATACTGCTCCCTGTCTGTTAGAAAACTTCCTATCCAACCGCATACGTCATCGGATAGACAGTAAGCGCGCACGTTTTGGAGCAAGCGACAGTGCGGAACTGAGTCGAACGCCTTTCGAAAGACGAGAAATATGGCATCAGCCTGGGAGCCGGTAGCTAGAGCCTTTTGTATATCACGCACAAAGAGGGCCAGCTGTGTGTCGCATGACTTTCATGGACGTCCACAGAAATTTATCCAAGAGGGGGCAAGAATCAAACATATGACAATTTTTGGCGTAAATAAGCAAGATTTATGAGACAGGCGAAATACTCTCAGACTTCAAGAAGAACATAATAATTCCAATCCCAAAGAGAGCAGGTGTTGACAAATGTAAAAAATACCGAACTATCAGTTTAATAAGCTATAGCTTCAAAATACTAACACGAATTCTTTACGGACGAATGGAAATACTGGTAGAAGCCGACCTCGGGGAAGATCAGTTTGGATTCCGTAGAAATGTTGGAACACGTGAGGCAATACTGACCTTACGACGTATCTTAGAAGAAAGATTAAGGAAAGGCAAACCTACGTTTCTAGCGTTTGTAGACTTAGCGAAAGCTTTTGAAAATGTTGACGGGAATACTCTTTCAAATTCTGAAAGTGGCAGGCGTAAAATACAGGGAGCGAAAGGCTGTTTACAATTTGTACAGAAACCAGATGGCAGTTATAAGAGTCGAGGGGCGCGAAAGGGAAGCAGTGGTTGGGAAGGGAGGGAGACAGGTTGTAGCCTCTCCCCGATGTTATTCAATCTGTATATTGAGCAAGCAGTAAAGGAAACAATAGAAAAATTCGTAGTAGGTATTAAAATCCATGGAGAAGAAATAAAAACTTTGAGGTTCGCCGATGACATTGTAAATCTGTCAGAGACAGCAAAGGACTTGGAAGAGCAGTTGAACGGAATGGACAGTGTCTTGAAACGAGGATAAAAGATGAACATCAACAAAAGCAAAACGAGGATAATGGAATGTAGTCGAATTAAGTTGGGTGATGCTGAGGGAATTAGATTAGGAAATGAGACACTTAAAGTAGTAAAGTAGTTGTGCTATTTGGGGAGCAAAATAACTGATGATGGTCGAAGTAGAGAGGATATAAAATGTAGACTGGCAATGGCAAAGAAAGCGTTTCTGAAGAAGAGAAATTTGTTAACGTCGAGTATAGATTTGTCAGGAAGTCGTTTCTCAATTTGTACGGAGTGTAGCCATGTATGGATGTGAAACATGGAAGATAAATAGTTTGGACAAGAAGAGAATAGATGTTTTCGAAACGTGGTGCTACAGGAGAATGCTGAAGATTAGATGGGTAGATCACATAACTAATGAGGAGGTATTGAATTGAATTGGGGAGAAGAGGAGTTTGTGGCACAACTTGACAAGAAGAAGGGAACGGTTGGTAGGACATGTTCTGAGGCATCAGGCATCACAAATTTAGCATTGGACGTTAGCGTGGAGGGTAAAAATGGTAGAGGGAGACCAAGAGATGAATACACTAAGCAGATTCAGAAGGATATATGTTGCAGTATGTACTGGGAGATGAAGAAGCTTGCACAATATAGAGTAGCATGGAGAGATGCATCAAACCAGTCTCAGGACTGAAGACTACAACAACAACAAGTGATTTCGAACGTGGACAAATTCCTGGTGCTTATATGGTGGGTCCATCCGTAACCAACGTAGCCGAAGTGTCTGGTACTTCAACGAACACCACATCGAAGATTTACAGTGGGCTGATAGAACTCATGGGATAACGATATGCTCATATACAGATGATGGTAGTATCGCCCAGGAAAGATATAAAAGGGCAGTGCAATGGCGGAGCTGTTATTTGTACTCAGGTGATTCACCTGAAGAGGTTTGCGATGTGGTGTGGCCGCACGACGGAAATAATCGGTTTTGAACGCGGAATGGTAGTTGGAGCTAGACGCGTGGGAAAATCCACTACTGAAATCATTAGGGAAGTCAGTATTCCGAGAATACGAATTTCAGGCATTACCTCTCATCACAGACAAGACAGTGGCCGACGGATCTCCACGTAACAACCGGGAGAAGTGGCGTTTGCGTGAATTGTCAGTGCCAACAGACAAGCAACACTGCCTGAAATAACAGCAGAAATGAATGTGGGACGTACGATGAAAGTATTGTAATGTCCTCTAACATTACCTTTTTTTATAGAAATAACCGATCCATGTATACTATCGATTTTTGTACAGGTGACTATTCTCGGCTGTTTAACTGAACGACCTTCATATGTTTCTGTATATGATGTGTTATGTTTCGGACTAAAATACACTACTGGCCATTAAAATTGCTACACCAAGAAGAAATGCAGGTGATAAACGGGTATTCATTGGACAAATATATTATACTAGAACTGACATGTGATTACATTTTCACGCAGTTTGGGTGCATACATCCTGAGAAATCAGTATCCAGAACAACCACCTCTGGCCGTAATAACGGCCTTGATACGCCTGGGCATTCAGTCAAACAGAGCTTGGATGGCGCGTACAGGTACAGCTGCCCATGAAGCTTCAACACGATACCACACTTCATCAAGAGTAGTGACTGGCATATTGTGGCTAGCCATACGTTTTCAATTGTAAGATATCTGGAAAACGTGCTGGCCAGGGCAGCAGTAGAACATTTGCTGTGTCCAGAAAGGCCCGTACAGGACCAGCAACATGCGGTCGTGCATTATCCTGCTGCAATGTAGGGTTTCGCAGGGATCGAATTAAGGGTAGAGCCACGGGTAGCAACACATCTCAAATGTAACGTCCACTGTTCAAAGTACCGTCAATGCGAACAAGAGGTGACCTAGACGTGTAACCAAGGGCACCCCATACCATCACGCCGGGTGATACGCCAGTATGGCGATGACGAATACACGCTTCCAATGTGCGTTCACCGCGATGTCGCCAAACACGGATGCGACCATCATGATGCTGTAAACCTGGATTCATCCGAAAAAATGACGTTTTGCCATTCGTGCACCCAGGTTCGTCGTTGAGTACACCATCGCAGGCGCTGCTGTCTATGATGCAGCGTCAAGGGTAAGCGCAGCCTTGATCTCTCAGCTGATAGCCCATGCTGGTGCAAACGTCGTCGAACTGTTCGTACAGATGGTTGTTGTGTTGCAAACGTCCCCATCTGTTGACTGAGGGATCGAGACGTGGCTGCACGATCCGTTACAGCCATGCGGATAAGGTGCCTGTCATCTCGACTGCTAGTGATACGAGGCCGTTGGGATCCAGCACGGCGTTCCGTATTACCCTCCTGAACCCACCGATTGCATATTCTGCTAACAGTCATTGGATCTCGGCCAACGCGAGCAGCAATGTCGCGATACGATACACCGCAATCGCGGTAGGCTACAATCCGACCTTTATCAACATCGGAAACGTGATGGTACGCATTTCTCGTCCTTACACGAGACATCACAACAACGTTTCACCAGGAAACGCCGGTCAATTGCTGTTTGTGTATGAGAAATCGATTGGAAACTTTCCTCATGTCAGCACGTTGTAGGTGTCGCCACCGGTGCAAACCTTGTGTGAAGGGCCTGAAAAGCTAATCATTTGCATATCACAGCGTCTTATTCCTGTCGGTTAAATTTCGCGTCTGTAGCACGTCATCTTCGTGGTGTAGCAATTTTAATGGCCTGTAGTGTACCTTATGTAAAAAGAAATCAATCTGTTCATACAGTTGAAATTACTCGTCTTTTAAAATATTTGAAAGTACGAAATTTCTGGCATACTTAAAATTCACATTATTAATTGCACAATCTAACGCTAACTATTAAATTTATTTTTGAACTTATTTACAAAATAATGGTATATTTTAGCGAAGATTCTTTTTTTGTCAAGAAAGTTTGTGAACTCTTTTGTTTTGTAGACTCTATGAAATATTGTGAGTACCGGAGGATGTAGGTAAAAGTGGGCATGTCTCTGATGGAATCAGACGTGTTTTTGATTGTGCCACCAGTAATGTAATTTGTGGTGTGACGAGTGAAAATTGTAAAGTCTGTATGATTTAGGAGAATGGGATGAAATAAGAAGGTGTTCATAGCAACAGGCAAATCTTCATCAGTTATTCAGTTATCAGGAACTCATTAAATGAAAATTTCAGCGGCAAGAATGTATCACTAGACACAAAAAGGCTTGGAACCAGCAACAACGAGACAATGAAGATAAATAAAATGTTTTTATTTTGTATGTCTTACGCGTTTCGAAGCTTTCTAAATTTTTTGCAGAGACATTAGAACTTTAATGGTGATGTGTGGTAGGGTAAGGTTACCGTATCCGTTACGACAGTGAGTCAAAATCTGCTGTCAACAAGTGACGGCAACAGACGACTCACGCGAGTGCCTTTGCTAACAGCACGACATGGCCTGCAGCGCCTCTCCTGGACTCGTGACCATATAGTTTGGACCATAGACGACTGGAAAACCATGCCCTGGTCAGATGTGTCCCTATTTTGTTTCATATGACCCGATGATAGGATTGGACTTAGGTTGTCAATAAGACAGTGTGCAAGCCGATGGTGCCTCCGTAATAGCGTGTGCAGTGCCTACGTGGAATGGACTGAGTCCTTTGCTCAACTGAACCGATTATTGACTGGAAATGGTTATGTTCAGCTATTTGGAGACCATTTGCTGACATTCAAGGACTTCATGCTCCCAAACAATGATGGAATTTATATAGATGACAATACGCTATGTTACCGAGCCTCAGTTGTTCACGATTGGTTTGGAGAACATTCTGGACAATTCGAGCGAATGATTTGACCACATGCCGAACATTTACGGGACATAATCGAGAGGTCAATTCGTGCACAAAATCCTGCACCGGCAACACTTTCGCAGTTATGGATAGCCGGCCGCGGTGGTCTCGCGGTTAAGGCGCTCAGTCCGGAACCGCGCGACTGCTACGGTCGCAGGTGCGATTCCTGCCTCGGGCATGGATCTATGTGATGTCCTTAGGTTAGTTAGGTTTAAGTAGTTCTAAGTTCTAGGGGACGGATGACCACAGAAGTTAAGTCCCATAGTGCTCAGAGCCATTTGAACCATTTGTTATGGATAGCTGTATCGGCAGCATGGCTCTATATGAGCGAACCTCTAATAACAACTTGATGAGTCCATGTCCCGTCGAGTTGCTGCACTAAGTCGTACAAAAGGAGGTCATACACGATATTAGGAGGTACTCCATTACTTTTGTCATCTCAGTGCATACAGAGAAAGCGGGAAAACAGTCATTCGCGGACGAGAGTCTGTGTTGATCGCGACCGAGGGTCACTAAAGAGAATTGTGATGAAAAATAAGGGGACGACAGATCACAAAGTCACTTCAGAATTGAACATCGCACTCGCGAACTCTGTCACCGCCAAATCAACGTGAAAGAAGCTCCATAAACAGGGAACAGCAACACCAAAACCATGAAGCCTGGTTTATGGAGCAGCAGAAGAATTTCCGTTGGTGGAGTGAGTTGTTACATATTATAAGAACGTAGGCTTCCACGGCCGGTGTCATGGTGATGGAAATTCTTCTGGTTATTATGCCGCGTCATTGCTAAAAACTAACAACAATAATAAACTGAAACCGACGTTTCGGCCGAGTTGCAACGGCCTTCCTCAGGGCACGACTGGTTTTGCATGGGGATAGGTGCGTCTATTTATTACAGACTATCGATGTCTGACGTCACTGTTGTAAAAATGGTTCAAATGGCTCTGAGGATTATGGGACTTAACTTCTGAGGTCATCAGTCCCCTAGAACTTAGAACTACTTAAACCTAACTAACCTAAGGACATCACACACATCCATGCTCGAGGCAGGATCCGAACCTGCGACTGTAGCGTCGCGCGGTTCCAGACTGTAGAGCCTAGAACCGCTCGGCCACCCTGGCCGGCACTGTTGTAAAACTTTTAATCGGACCTCTAATATGATTGGCTAGTCATGACGTAAGGGAAGATGGAAGGAAAGAGGCTATTCGTGGATGTCCATGTCGTCAACGATTGGTAGCTGTCCGCCAATCAGCGTACGGCTTCTGGTCGGCAAGTTTTCCTCCTGGTGTGCGCGGAAGTGGACTGTCAGTTGCTCTACAGTTGTTTGTGCATATACGTCCGTGTCCCGCGTAGCTTCTGTCCCGCGACCGCTCGCGGCCGGTTGGACTGGGATGGCCGGCAGCCAGGACGCAGGGAGTTTGTAGCCATTTTCTTTGTTGATGTTGTCAGGATGCTTAATAATCTCGAGCGCCTCCCGTATTTTGCGTTCTCGCATCCACGATTCTTTCGCCAGTACTCGGGCTTTCTGGAACCTGATAGGTTGTCCACAGTCACGGTGGTGTTCCGCTACCGCCGATTTATTATGTTGTTGTAATCGTACATAGTGTTCGTGTTCTGCTACTCGTAAGCTGACAGGTCTCCCTGTTTCTCCTATCACCTATCCCCATGCAAAACCAGTCGTGCCCTCAGGAAAGCCTTTGCAATTCGGCCGAAACGCCGGTTTTAGTTTATTATTGTTATTAGTTTTTAGCAATGACGCGGCATAATACCCAGAAGAATTTTATTCACTATTGTTACATTTTGTTTCCAGCTTCTAGCCGAGTGTGCTTCCCAAGGGTGAAACATGGCGGGGATTCGTTGATGATTTGCGCAGTCGCACCGTGGTATTCCACAGGCGCCAAGGTTACTATACAAGGTCATATTACTGCCAAGGATTATGTTACTATTTTGGCTGATCAGGCCCAGTCTACGGTACAGTGTTTGTTTCTCAGTGGTAATGCTTTGTTCCGAGACGACATGGCCGTTATTCACACAGTTGACATCGTACAGGACTGGTTTTATGAGGACGAGGATAGATTGTCGCATATCTCCTGACTACCACATCACCAGTTCTCAATATTATCGAGCCTTTGTGGTCTATGATGGAGAGAAGGGTGCGTGATCGCTGTCGTCTTTGTTACCTCAACTTGCCACTATTTTGCAGGAAGAATGGTATAAAATTCTCTTGAAAACCACAAAGGACCTGTATTTATTCATTCCGAGGCGACTGTAAGCTGTTTCGAATGCCAAGTTTCCTACACCGCATTAGGCGTGTTGCTAGGTTTCGATATTTTTGTCCACCCACTGTATTGATCTACTGTGCCGAATTGGCCATGTTCTTCAAGAACGCACCAAGTGGGCTGTGGCATGAATGGGAATTTGGATTGAGGAAGAAGCCGTCCTGGTGTAGGCCATGTACTTGTGCATAGCCACTGTGCCAGGGGGTATTAGCAGTTAGCTCATCTGACGAGTGTTCAGGAGACCCGGGTTTGAATCCTGGCCTTGTTATAAATTTTCATTCGTTATCATCGCATGTCCTGACAAAACCCTACCACCTGGTGAGCAAGATTTATGAGACAGGCGAAATACCGTCAGACTTCAAGAAGAATGTAGTAATTCCAATCCCTAAGAAAGCAGGTGTTGACAAATGTGAAAATTACCGAACTATCAGTTTAATAATTCGCGGCTGCAAAATACTAACGCGAATTCTTTACAGGCAAATGGAAAAACTGGTAGAAAGCCGATCTCGGGGAAGATCAGTTAGGATTCCGTGGAAATATTGGAACACGTGAGGCAATACTGACCCTACGACTTATCTTAGAAGATAGATTAAGGAAAGGCAAACCTACGTTTCTAGCATTTGGAGACTTAGAGAAAGCTTTTGACAATGTTGACTGGAATACTCTCTTTCAAATTCTTAAGGTGGCAGGGGTCAACTACAGGGAGCGAAAGGCTATTTACAATTTGTACAGAAACCAGATGGCAGTTATAAGAGTCGAGGGACATGAATGGGAAGGAGTGGTTGGGAAGTGAGTGAGACAGGGTTGTAGCCTCTCCCCGATGTTATTAATCTGTACATTTAGCTAGCAGTAAAGGACACAAAAGAAAAATTCGCAGTAGGTATTAAAATCCATGGAGAAGAAATAAAAACTTTGAGGTTCGCCGATGACATTGTAATTCTGTCAGAGACAGCAAAGGACTTGGAAGAGCAGTTGAACGGAATGGACAGTGTCTTGAAAGGAGGATATAAGATGAACATCAACCAAAGCACAGCGAGGATAATGGAATGTAGTCGAATTAAGTCGGTTGATGCTGAGGGAGTTAGATTAGGAAATGAGACACTTAAAGTAGTAAAGGAGTTTTGCTATTTGGGGAGCAAAATAACTGATGATGGTCGAAGTAGAGAGGATATAAAATGTAGACTGGCAATGGCGAGGAAAGCGTTTCTGAATAAGAGAAATTTGTTAACATCGAGTATAGATTTAAGTGTCAGGAAGTCATTTCTGAAAGTATTTGTATGGAGTGTAGCCATGTATGGAAGTGAAACACGGACGATAAATAGTTTGGACAAGAAGAGAAAAGAAGCTTTCGAAATGTGGTGCTACAGAAGAATGCTGAAGATTAGATGGGTAGATCACATAACTAATGAGGAAGTATTGAATAGGATTGGGGAGAAGAGAAGTTTGTGGCACAACTTGACCAGAAGAAGGGATCGATTGGTAGGACATGTTCTGAGGCATCAAGGGATCACCAATTTAGTACTGGAGGGTAGCGTGGAGGGAAAATCATAGAGTGAGACCAAGAGATGAATACACTAAACAGATTCGAAAGGATGTAGGTTTCAGTAGGCACTGGGAGATGAAGAAGCTTGCACAGGATAGAGTAGCATGGAGAGCTGCATCAAACCAGTCTGGGGACTGAAGACCACAACATCAACATCGTTGTATGATCATACAAACGCCCAAAATGTTGCGTGATATGCTTGGTGTCTGTGAGGGTACTTGTTTTGGCACAGCCATGCTGCCCCTTGACGGTTTCCATCTGCTTGACTGTACATAAACACCTTCTCCGCTTGTTCCTCGCGTGCATACCGTACCATTCTGTTGCTTATAGTACGCTGCGTCAATCACACTGCCTGCAACACCCATGGAACGCATGGCACATGGTCAGAGGAACCGTCGTTCGTCAGCACCGTTTACTGTGGCAAAGATGCATTTCCGGACACTTGTTCATAGGATCTTTTTTTCCTCAATCTCCAGCCATGAATCTGTCCCTGCAGTTGATCGGTTTTGTTACTGACCTACCTCGTCATACTTCCCTGCGGCGCTCCTGGCGATATCCTTCTGTCTGATCAACTCGTGCCGTCGACGAAAACGTACTGAGTTCTATTGCTTAACAAGTCTTCGGGCCACTCAAATATTTGGGTACCTATTCCTTATGCTCGGATCTTGTGTGTGTGAATTCCTAAGGGGCCAAACTGCTTAGTTCATCGGTCCCTAGACTTACATATTACTTTAACTTATGCTAAGAACAACACACACACACATGCTCGAGAGAGGACTTGAACATCAGGTGGGAGGGCCACGCAGTGTGTGACATGGCGCCTCAAAACGCGCGGCCACTCCACACGTCTCTCGGACCTTCGTTAACGGTTTGCAGTGGAGCAATAATGAATTTTGCGACGGTATGGTGTTACAGTTTATCCATGCAAACGAAACACACATTTTTCTAGTACTTGAAAAATAGCTATTAAGGAAATTCTTCAACGAATCTTCACATGTTTAATAATATTGCCAAACCGTCAATATAGTGACAACATGAGTGCGCATGGTGACGTATTGTCAATACCAGAAACACTGTCGAGCAATAAGGATGATCCAAAAAATATTTTCAGTATTGTTGATACGTATATACTGAGCACGTGGGCAATGACTGTTTCACAGCATTCTCCACTGAGATATCGACAGATACACACGTTAGTGGCGCTGTTAGTTTTCAGTTCTTTTTGTGCGTATCATACTTCAGGTTAAATTTTTCAAGTAGTATTTTGACACAAAACAGTGTTAATAGGCCAATGTCGAGTTAGTTGGCTCAAATGGCTCGGAGAACTATGGGACTCAACTGCTGAGGTCATTAGTCCCCTAGAACTTAGAACTTGTTAAACCTAACTAACCTAAGGACATCACAAACATCCATGCCCGAGGCAGGATTCGAACCTGCGACCGTAGCGGTCTTGCGGTTCCAGACTGCAGCGCCTTTAACCGCACGGCCACTTCGGCCGGCTCGAGTTAGTTATTACATTTGTCAATAGAGGATTTGGTATGAGATGACTGTTTTATTAATTTGAAAACACAATATTTTCTTATTGAATTGCAAAGCAGTGTGGAAAAACTTGTCCACTTCGCGAAGTACGTTGTAGATATTCAATGACTAGTAGGAGGTCTGCGAAACGAATGCCAGTCTCAAGAACTTCTCACTAAACTTGAGGAAAGTTACGTTGAATGCTTAAATATATCCTTGCAGGCAGATATAATTTACTCCAGGGATCGCCGTGCCAGTTTTCTAGTTGTGTTTACTGATATTACATCATTACATTTCAAGCATTCGTATGACTTGCCTGTCGCCAGAAAGTACAGAGTTACTTCTAATCTCTCGTCGAATGCAATTCCTTTCTCATTAACGTATTTTGATTCTCTGTTTTACGCCGTATCAATATTAATGAGTTGTCGTACAACGCAGGATTCATCTGAAAATATCTTAAGCAATCTTTCGGGTCCGTAGTTTTGATTTCAATCACTAAATTAGTATGCAATCAGTCGCTCCATTACAGCCATTCTCGACATCAGTACCTCTTCTTCGTTGTTTTGTTTCTTGCCAACTGTAGCACACTCTTTATTTCGGGTATTCGACATAATTCCTAGCTTTCTTAAATCGCTCTTCCAACTGACGTCCGACAATGTTGACAAAATTATCTGTGGTGTTAGCGTTGCTTCAGTATAGTGAAGGTTTGACAAAAAAGTATTGTCAATAAATATTGAACGTCTGCAGGCCCCTTTCCACAGACCGAGCTGAAATTTGAATTATATTATTGCTGCGCATGTACCAACGTAACAAAAACAAGTTCTTTTTTTATTGAGATCAACTCAATCTGTGTGGGAGTGCGACAAATTTTCTCCTTGCACCTACTGGTGCCTTCTTCCGATATAAATCGTGCTTCAGGTATCGAGCTTTCAGGAAGAACGGGTGGCGACAAATTACTTGTCAGGCAGCCTGCAGGAGCCAAATAAGTTCTCGGAGTCCCGCGAGACAGACTTAATTTGTTCAGAGTCGGGTCACAGCCTACAGCTTGCTGTAGTGGCTGCCTCTTCGGCATGTTGGACGAGTCCGCCTGCCTTATATACTGAGTTCACAAGGTGGTAATTTACATCCTGTTCCGCAATCCGTGAAACGAGTGTGATTATTCGCCGCTCGTACGCACTTCTAGCAATCAATATACCCCTCCACTTCTGCGCTTGCGTCACCCAAGTGGGGGTGTTGTAAACATTTCAGCAGAAGAGGTGCTACCGTAATGGCTCGGATGCAAGCTGGTACTAGTCGATACGGCTGTAATTACGCTAACTATAATTTCGTCATTTCATTCCACACAGTATAATAGTTTGGGCTCTCAAAATGGCACGAAGATTCATACGTAAGTTATAAGGTAGCTCAGTAACTGTCACAGTAGATGAACTTCAGAGCTTCTAAATTAGTCATGAGCACTTAAAATGTAACACTATTGTGATGTGTTACAATGGTGGCCTTTTAAATGTTTGCCTCAATTCAGGTTTCTCTTCTGTCTATAAAATTTTTGTCCTAGAGGTTGGGACACTCTGCATAATGAATTATTATTGCCAACAAAGTAAAATTTTGTGGGTAGCATAACAAACTAGGAACTTCCGATGACCAGTGACAGGTTATCTATCGGCATTCAGGTAACTGGTTTACTGGAACCACTGTTTCAAATGCAACTTGAAGCAAACATACGGACAAACGGTACAATGAAGAGTAAGTACTCAACTCTAGAACTGTTTAATCTCTAAGAGCACATCAAGTAGTCGCGCTGAGCAAATCGAAACCCTTTTCTTCTGACTTAAAAAACAGCTTCTCTTCATAAGTCACTCAATTCTAATTAATTACTGGATATGCAGATTCAGATTCTTTTATTGGAAACTTCTTTAAATTAAAAAAAAATGCAACGTGGAGTATTTGACACCTCTAAGTGCTTAGTGAATTTGGCTAGATACGTTAAATGCTAATCAAGTCCAGATTCCATACTAATCAATATACTAGTGACCTACCAGTGGTACTAAAAGCAATAATTAACAAAAAATCTGTCTTAGAAAGCGCGTAGTTAGTCCTTTTGAGAAGTTGGATGAGCCCAAAAGCTATCACTTCGTCACTGAGTAACCAGTGCCAATAACAACGCTGCTACGCCGCAGATCTGAAACTGTAACAGAAACAAACCTCACAAATAAAAATACTCTTCTGTGAGGTTCGTGGTCATTTTATTTCTTATTTTCAAATTTATTAATATTTTTATAGCAATTTAGATACGACATAGGATCTTTGATTTCCTAATAGCATTGCAGTAAATGTCTGAATAAATCATAGTTTACTACGTGTTTTAATTAACCATTTTGCTCTATCCATTCGTGCGCGTAATTATAGGTTTCGGAATCAAATTTTTCTACAGTGATACAAGCTACTTATCTGTGTGTCCAGCAGCGATTCTTCTGTAATTAGTTAGTTTTTAAAGCAAACCAATTTTTCTTGACACACAAGTTTATCCTGGAATTACTTATTAACGTTATTATTATTTTCAGATGAAGACTACTACGGGTTTTATTAGGTCACGCAAATTAAAACAATTTTTTTAGATGCACATTTCTCAGGCATTCCAATCCATTTCAGTTGTTTCCAATGATGCAGCAGCGTAGTCCACAAGTAATGTTCTATATTTCTTCAGAGAACACAACTGTGGGGACAAAACAGATATTGGGGATCGGCAGACAATTCTCAGGACAATATTTTTAATGTAATACATTCAACTGTTAATGAAAATAGAAGGCAATACTAAATAACTGATGAGGAAGAAAGAAAATTACTTACACAAAGGAAAGGTTTTACTAAAATTCTGTGGACTATGGTACCTGTTACAACGCTTACATGAGGCTCTCATTTCCAGTTCCTCAATTACGCTTCTGACTGGTCTTGTAAATACGTCGATACCCAGTCTCTAAATGCGGCTTCAGCCGCCGGATTTCCTCTTTCCCAATCGATATTCGCTCCCATGCAAACATTCGACCGTTCTTGGAACATGCTTGGATCGTCAAGTTCCTACTCACGTTTGAAATGTTGCTTGATGTGGACGAAGCACTTGTACTTTTATAATTCGTTAATTGTTCGTGAATTTTTGTCGAAAAGACTGCCATAATGCTGCACTAGATTGCATATTCACCAGACATGGCCCCATGTGACTTTTTTCCAGTGAGGAAGAAGTTATTCATTCGTTTTATTTAATGGAAGCACATTTTACCTTTGGGTAACTCATCAGTTACATTTGTTGCATTAGTTGCTGATTTTATTAAAATGTTCCTTCATTGTGCAGACGAAATCGAAAAGTTGATTTGCAGACACCATTCGTGTAAAGCAATTGACGGTCGCAAAACAGATAGGCCAATTTTATCGGGCTAGTAAAATCGATTTAGGCATAAAATGTGAACACGACAGTGGAACACGGTTTATGAAACTCGATTTTCGTCTTCAGGAAGTCATATAGCATGTAAACGTAATGACTGTAGGTTTGCTCACCGAAAATGCTGTTGTGAAGTGTCATGGTTCCTACCATCAAAAACGCCTCGTAATACTACCACAGACACATAGGGAATGTATACTCTCGGATTGTCCTGCTTGCAATAACACTAGATCTTTTTGTTAGTTGTTACTTATGCGAAAAGTTATATGAGACTTGTTGAAGAAGCAACAGGGGTTTTGTAATTCCGCGTGTTGTGTTAATCCCATTCACGCTATTTTTTCATAGTTATGTTGGTAAATATGTCTGAAAAGTATCTGTGCAGTGTTAGTCATACAGGATTTTTAGTCTCTTGTCATCTGTAGAAAAGGTTGCAGGTATTTCAGTAGCATCGGCGATTACTTATCTTGTATAAAAATGGACCAGATAATTTGTATTATATTACGCTGTAAGAACGGATTAAATTGCAGCGAAGTTTTGCAAATGTTAAATGAAGAATTCAGTGAGTTTGGTGTGAATAACAGTAAACGAAGGCCCTGGACGCTCCGGCACATCATCAACAGATAAAACTGAGGAAAGAGTGAAAGAAATGATTACGAACGATCGCCGAATCACAATCAGAAAACTCGCTGATGATGTTGGCTTTTCAACTCGCTCATCCCATGAACTTTTTCGGATGTTTTAGGTATGAAACATGACAGCATAATTTGTTCCACCAAAATAGTTGAGCCTCGGACAAAAACAGCTGGGCTTGACTTTTCGATCATGATAATCCATCTACTCACACTTCGTTAATTGACCTTGAATTTTTCCCGAAAAGAATACTATAATGATGCACCATCTTCCATATTCAGCAGACATGGCCTCATGTGCCTTTTTTCTATTCCCAAAAAATAAAGAAAACATTAAAGAGCCGTCGTTTTGCGAGCTTAGATGAAATTAAAAAAAACCTTCGCTGAGAGACTTCAAAGCTATCCCAAAGATAGTATTCCAGATGTGTTCTGAGGACTGGAAAAAGCGGCAGTATCACTGTATAATAATTAATGAGGACGGCTTTGAAGGGCTTTATTTTGACGTATACCAAAAAATAACATTCTTTCCAAGGAACAAAAATTATCGTTAATCTTTGAACACACTTCGTGTTGTTCGCATACTTGTCCGAAGTTATGGTTTGATGGAAAAAGATCGCTCTAATAATTTGTGTTGCACAAACTACACACCAGACTGCTGTTATTTACATCATGCACGGGCCCTTAATGTAAATGATAAGGATTTTCAAACTCCAACATCTATTATTTTGCGCGTTCACCCAAAAAAATGCAGCCATGTTCTATTAGAAAAAGAGTATTTCAGGATCAACTTCTTTATCAAGCAGAGACCGCAGTATCATGTTGCTGCAGTGGCGTGCAGCAACAGTACCTGCAAATAGTATCTGAATTGGTCAATAGTCACGCTGCCAGTTTCAGTTTATGCACAGCTCTGTGAGCAGATGCAACTCACTCACCAGTCTGAGGTGTCCTTTCCATGCCAAAGTTCGCTAGGACCGACATGCCACCTACCAAGTCCAAGGAACGGGACAGAGCATATGTGGCAGTCGAAGCCTGCATCCCTGGTATTTTGTGTCGCACATCGCTGGCTACAGCGGCTATGTCGTACGTGAAACACATTAATCTATGTGTACTGGCACTGTTAAAGTCACAAACGTGTCTGAGGTGAGCTGAAGTGCAGCTCAGCTAGAAAAGCAGGTCAGGTAAAACGCTTTTGTGCGACCCACGCTTGTCTTCTGTTCTATTGTTTGAAGGATAAATACGACATACAGAGTAAGGGATGCATATGTCGAAGCAATGGTCTCGCTTTCTACAGAAGTTGAGTTCAAATTTTCATAGGCCATTATTTCTAGCATTAATGTGTACGTAAGTCCTTTGTGACTCGCTGTTAGTGCAAGCATATTCTGGGAAAACTTCGCACATCACGAATGTGACAAGGAGTCAGAAAATCTGTGACTACTATTTTCTCTGATTCTGGACGGACTCCATTGCTGGTAAACAGGCGTTTAAGATTTTTATTTCTTGTGAGGTGAAGGGGTACTTTTTGGTGAACAGTTGCTCAAGACACATGAAAGGTGCTATCATTGAAGTAGCAAAAGCAACAGAAATATTACTGCCATAAGGCATATGAACTTAGGAAATCACTACTGACAACAGTCAATCCACCAGAAAACATACACAGCTTCTGTAGCTGATATTATGAACTAAAATTTTGTTGCTGTGAATAGGCGATGGGCTTCTACCGTTTACCACCACACAAATAAGAGCAGACACACTGCTTAGGCAGAGGACACAATTCTACCGTAGTCCTCTTCACCTGCCCATAAGCAGTTTTCACTATCACTGCAGACACACACTTAGAATGTCCGGGAAAACAGGCCGGCCGCGGTGGCCGTGCGGCTCTAGGCGCTTCAGTCCGGAACCGCGTGACTGCTACGGCCGCAGGTTCGAATCCTGCCTCGGGCATGGGTGTGTGTGATGTCCTTAGGTTAGTTAGGTTTAAGTATTTCTAAGTTCTAGGGGACTGATGACCTCAGAAGTTAAGTCCCATAGTGCTCAGAGCCATTTGAACCTAGTTAAATTTCAAACTAATTCAGCCTAAAATTGTTTTTCAGCACGCACACAAGACAAAATAGCACATGATAATAGCCCAGCTTGATTAACATATATTTACAGTACAAATGCAATAAGACAACACTGCATACAAACCTTTTACATTTATTCTTTCAGTAATCACTTCAGGTTTCTCTGGTTGCAAAATAACTACTCAAATCGACCTCTTTCTGATATAAAGAATGAAATGTAATCTCATAAACTATCTTTTCATTATATGAGCCAACTATACAAATTTTCAGAAACAATTAGCTTTATGGTAAAAGTTGGATTACTTCCCCACTTAAAAACATGACTTCTACAAAGTTTTGACACTATTTACACTAACAATAACCTCTAAAACTTCAGAGATAACTCCCAATAAGAGTTCAACTGCAAACACCATCAAAAATAAATAAAAACTTTGAGGTTCGCCGATGACATTGTAATTCTGTCAGAGACAGCAAAGGATTTGGAAGAGCGGTTGAACGGAATGGATACTGTCTTGAAAGGAGGATATAAGATGAACATCAACAAAAGCAAAACGAGGATAATGGAATGTAGTCGAATTAAATAGGGTGATGCTGAGGGAATTAGATTAGGAAATGAGACACTTAAAGTAGTAAAGGAGTTGTGCTATTCGAGGAGCAAAATAACTGATGATGGTCGAAGTAGAGAAGATATAAAATGTAGACTGGCAATGACAAGGAAAGCGTTTCTGAAGAAGAGAAATTTGTTAACATCGAGTATAGATTTAAGTGTCAGGAAGTCGTTTCTGAAAGTATTTGTATGGAGTGTAGCCATGTATGGAAGCGAAACATGGACGATAAATAGTTTGGATAAGAAGAGAATAGAAGCTTTCGAAATGTGGTGCTACAGAAGAATGCTGAAGATTAGATGGGTAGATCACATAACTAATGAGGAGGTATTGAATAGAATTGGGGAGAAGAGGAATTTGTGGCACAACTTGACGAGAAGAAGGGACCGGTTGGTAGGACATGTTCTGAGCCATCAAGGGATCACAAATTTAGCATTGGAGGGCAACGTGGAGGGTAAAAATCGTAGAGGGAGACCAAGAGATGAATACACTAAGCAGATTCAGAAGGATGTAGGTTGCAGTAGGTACTGGGAGATGAAGAAACTTGCACAGGATAGGGTAGCATGGAGAGCTGCATCAAACCAGTCTCAGGACTCAAGACCACCACAACAACAATATCTTTGGTGAGGCAAGTGAGTTTCACTGACAACTTTAATGCAAATGAACATTAAAACACTTTTTCCCAAGTAATACTCTTTCCTAACAAGTTCATTTCCTAGTTAAATACCGCCCGGGGTGACTGAGCGGTTCTAGGCGCTACAGCCTGGAACCGCGCGACCGCTACGGTCGCAGGTTCGAATCCTGCCTCGGGCATGGATGTGTGTGATGTCCTTAGGTTACTTAGGTTTAAGTAGTTCTAAGCTCTAGGGGACTGATGACCTCAGAAGTTAAGTCCCATAGTGCTCAGAGCCATTTGAACCTAGTTAAATTTCAAAATATTCAGACATGGACAGTCGCTGTTATATGTATGAGAAACAAGTAATTATTGCCCAAAACATTAAGTGTACTGGCATAAAACTTTACCACACATCAAAAAAATGCGCTATAGGATTGTTAATGCTCTTTGCGCAAAGGACAGTCTCGGATTTCATTACTTAACGGAGAGTATCCTACTTGGAAAAGTGCAAAGGATGGACACATTGGTCAAACACATTTTTGAATGTTAAGATTATATTTCAGGAGAACCAAACACAACATTCCCGGTTCACACATTTCTGACCTTTCGTGAGTATGACGAAGTGGTTGTGGAACCGAGGTGGCGAGTGTGTGGCAGCTAGGCGGTCTTTCCGTTGGCAATAATAAGCTCTATTTACCTCTTCATGGCGTTGTTCATAATAATTTTAGAGCTTTTCCCGAATCGAGAGCACCATTTTACAGCCGCATATTAAATCCGAGGCCATTCCATTCCGCCTGTAATACTATAAGCCTCACTCGGCACCTGCACTGTTTGCTCGTCAGCTGCTTGCTGTCGACTGCCCACTGTGCTCTCTCGTTTGGCACTCACACGAGCACCACATCCGTCTTTTCCTAGTGCGCCAACTCGCTTCCGTGGCAGAGGGGAACTAAATTGGATTTTTACATATTTTGAAAAATCTCATCATTTAAGCATGTTAAGAAGTCAACACAATTAAACATAATTAAATGCTATTCTCCTCCAAATAATTTAAAGAACTTGACCTGCAAAGAGTAAACATGTCACGAAACCTTTACGTTTCTTTAAAGAAGATCAAAGACATTAAATATTAAAGAATATATACACTCCTGGAAATTGAAATAAGAACACCGTGAATTCATTGTCCCAGGAAGGGGAAACTTTATTGACACATTCCTGGGGTCAGATACATCACATGATCACACTGACAGAACCACAGGCACATAGACACAGGCAACAGAGCATGCACAATGTCGGCACTAGTACAGTGTATATCCACCTTTCGCAGCACTGCAGGCTGCTATTCTCCCATGGAGACGATCGTAGAGATGCTGGATGTAGTCCTGTGGAACGGCTTGCCATGCCATTTCCACCTGGCGCCTCAGTTGGACCAGCGTTCGTGCTGGACGTGCAGACCGCGTGAGACGACGCTTCATCCAGTCCCAAACATGCTCAATGGGGGACAGATCCGGAGATCTTGCTGGCCAGGGTAGTTGACTTACACCTTCTAGAGCACGTTGGGTGGCACGGGATACATGCGGACGTGCATTGTCCTGTTGGAACAGCAAGTTCCCTTGCCGGTCTAGGAATGGTAGAACGATGGGTTCGATGACGGTTTGGATGTACCGTGCACTATTCAGTGTCCCCTCGACGATCACCAGTGGTGTACGGCCAGTGTAGGAGATCGCTCCCCACACCATGATGCCGGGTGTTGGCCCTGTGTGCCTCGGTCGTATGCAGTCCTGATTGTGGCGCTCACCTGCACGGCGCCAAACACGCATACGACCATCATTGGCACCAAGGCAGAAGCGACTCTCATCGCTGAAGACGACACGTCTCCATTCGTCCCTCCATTCACGCCTGTCGCGACACCACTGGAGGTGGGCTGCACGATGATGGGGCGTGAGCGGAAGACGGCCTAACGGTGTGCGGGAGCGTAGCCCAGCTTCATGGAGACGGTTGCGAATGGTCCTCGCCGATACCCCAGGAGCAACAGTGTCCCTAATTTGCTGGGAAGTGGCGGTGCGGTCCCCTACGGCACTGCGTAGGATCCTACGGTCTTGGCGTGCATCCGTGCGTCGCTGCGGTCCGGTCCCAGGTCGACGGGCACGTGCACCTTCCGCCGACCACTGGCGACAACATCGATGTACTGTGGAGACCTCACGCCCACGTGTTGAGCAATTCGGCGGTACGTCCACCCGGCCTCCCGCATGCCCACTATACGCCCTCGCTCAAAGTCCGTCAACTGCGCATACGGTTCACGTCCACGCTGTCGCGGCATGCTACCAGTGTTAAAGACTGCGATGGAGCTCCGTATGCCACGGCAAACTGGCTGACACTGACGGCGGCGGTGCACAAATGCTGCGCAGCTAGCGCCATTCGACGGCCAACACCGCGGTTCCTGGTGTGTCCATTGTGCCGTGCGTGTGATCATTGCTTGTACAGCCCTCTCGCAGTGTCCGGAGCAAGTATGGTGGGTCTGACACACCGGTGTCAATGTGTTCTTTTTTCCATTTCCAGGAGTGTACATTACTCACAATGATTTAATACAAATTATTTACAGTATTTAACTGTGGTGTTACAAGTTTTCTTGCACTGTCTAGGAGTACTCTACAAGATTGCTGTCTATTCATATTGTCTTTAATATTGTCAACACTTGTTGCCAACAATGCATTACAGTTGGCATGTGGTCTGCCAAGTGGCAGCTTCTACAGCCGTCAACCTTGCTACACCTTGTGTCAAATAACTTGTGGAGCAGTGTATTATGCCTTCCATTACATATATTGCAAGTAACATTACAGATATTCCAAGTAGGAGCCTTGCCTTTACAAGCAAAGTGATCAGGACAGATCTCAAAAACACCGTTTATTTGTCCTCACAAATGCCCGTCGATCGTCAATACCTATTTCTCGAAAGCCCATAGACTTTATGACACAGTGATATTGGTTAAAAAATCTGCAATTCTTGTTTCTGTCAGCATAAGCCAAGTGTGACTTTCTCACATGTTACGCTTGACTGAGTTACTGGCATTCACTTGCGAATCCTTTGAGGTGATATCTCTGAATCTGATCAAGTCAAGAGCCTGGAATTTTGTTCCGAATAAAATCTATCAGTTGATTCAATATAGTGAACGTGGATCCAGACATTTTACCTCCAACTCTTGACGGTTTGTGGTCGCGAACAAGCCAGATCTGCTTCCGAAAGAATGACCTCATGAAGTGGGACTTCAGGTTTAGGAGCCTCTAAGGCCTGAAAATGATTACACACAAAATTAATTAACTGCCTATAGTCTGTTGCAGTGTCATACCCAAGTATCGGTAAGACCAACAAAGCCTTTGCGTTGTTGTTGTTGTTGTTGTTGTTGTGGTCTTCAGTCCTGAGACTGGTTTGATGCAGCTCTCCATGTTACTCTATCCTGTGCAAGCTTCTTCATCTCCCAGTACCTACTGCAACCTACATCCTTCTGAATCTGCTTAGTGTATTCATCTCTTGGTCTCCCTCTACGATTTTTACCTTCCACGCTGCCCTCCAGTGCTAAATTTGTGATCCCTTGATGCCTCAAAACGTGTCCTACCAACCGATCCTTTCTTCTAGTCAAGTTGTGCCACAAACTTCTCCTCAATCCTATTCAATACCTCCTCATTAGTTACGTGATCTACCCACCTTATCTTCAGCATTCTTCTATAGCACCACATTTCGAAAGCTTCTATTCTCTTCTTGTCCAAACTGGTTATCGTCCATGTTTCACTTCCATACATGGCCACACTCCATACAAATACTTTCAGAAACGACTTCCTGACACTTAAATCTATACTCGATGTTAACAAATTTCTCTTCTTCAGAAACGATTTCCTTGCCATTGCCAGTCTACATTTTATATCCTCTCTACATCGACCATCATCAGTTATTTTACTCCCTAAATAGCAAAACTCCTTTTAGTGTCTCATTTCCTAATCTAATCCCCTCAGCATCACCCGATTTAATTTGACTACATTTCATTATCCTCGTTTTGCATGTCTGACTGAAATTTTTGGACTCCGCTTAATAACCCCCCCCCCAAGCAATCGATAAATTCCCTGATGTGATAGGTATATGTTTCGAAAGATCCTTTGCTTCACCTCGCAAAGTAGAACTGAGATAATGAAACTTCTACACATCATCAACTGAATTATTATTCATGATTAAGCTGAGAGAGGTATCTCTATAGAACGACCACTTAAGATAGTCCCCTTCGAAAATTGGCAAGTTAATGGCAGGTAGTTTCAAAGTACTGAAGCTGCTTGATGGATTCGACTCCTTAGGCTGTGATAGCCGAGTGTGCCTCTTCATTAAATCCTTGATAGTCTATTCACTGTAATCCTTGACTTCCGCTGTGTCCTTCCTATGATCTGCGGATTCGTCTGGTTGCAGTCGGTGCGAACTGGAACAGCAAAGACGCCTCAGACGACGCTAGCTGCTGGTGCAGCAGCGGCTGCAATCTCCAATGGAGCAAAGTTTCGGGGGGATCGGTTGACGTCGCAGGAGATGGTTGGCGCGGTCTGTGGCTGAACTTCGTGTGGTTTGAGTTCGACGATACACGTTAAGCGTCGATTGAAAAGTGTCTCCGAAAACAATTGTTAAGGGTGTTTCCGAAGTCTTGAACAACTGCATTGGTACGTTGTAATACTCTACGAGGTGCCTGCGAGCTGTACGGTTTGCAAAATGCCGCTAGATGACATTCGGAGTGGCAAGAGAGTTACGGAACTCTACAAAATTCTTTTCGCAGTATCATATCTCTTCACATTTTTGATTCATTTACGTCTTCTTCCATTTCTATAATGTTCATCTCCCATGTACAGAGCTTCTGTGTACTCCTCTTATGTTCCATCTTTCTCTTCTTTGCTTAGGACTAGTTTTCCATCTGAGCCCTTGATATTCATACAGCTGTTTCTCTTTTGTGCAAAAGCCTCTTTAATTTTGTTGTAGACGATACCTATCTTTCCGTTAGTGAAACACTTTTCCAAATCCTTACATTTTTCTTCTAAACATTGTTCCTTAGCCATTTTGCACTTCCCAGCAATCTCATTTTTTAAACGCTTGGATTTCCTTTCGCCTGCTTCTTTTGTCGCATTTTTATATTTTCTCCTTTCATCAGTTAAATTCAATATCCCCTACGTTATTCAAGTGTTTCTACTAGACATTGTCTTACGTACTTTATACTCAGGTGCCTTTACTATTCCATGTCTTTACCCATTCGTCTTCTGCTGTATTCCTTTCTGCTGTTCTAGTCATCCGTTGTCTAATGCTCCCTCTGAAACTCTCAACGACCTCTGTCTCTTGCAACATATCCAGGTTACAGCTTGTTCATTTTCTAACTTTGCGCAGTTTCCTCTGTTTTAATCTGCAGTTTATAACCAATAAATTGTGGTCAGAGTCCACATCTGCCCCTAAAAATGTCTTACAATTTAAAATCCGATTCCGAAACTCTGTCTTATCATTATATAACTAATCTGAAATCTTCTGGTGTCTCCACATCTCTTCCAAGTATACAGCCTCCTTTTATGATTCGTAAAATAGGTGTTAGCGAAGATTAAATTATGCTTAACGTAAAATTCTGCCAGGTGACTTCCTCTTTCGTTTCTTTCCCCCAGTCCACATTCGTCTAAATTTTTGCTTCTCTTCCTTTTCCTACTATCGAATTCCAATTACCCGTTACAATTAAATTTTCATGTCTCTAAACTATCAGAAAAATTTCTTGTATCATATTTCTTTTATCACATCACTATCTTACAATTTATGGTGAGCGGAAAGTGAAGTAATGTTTTTTATGAGTGGTCTGTTGTCGATGCATAGCGCAAACGGCGAAATATAAATACATTAAGGTGCGTCTCATCATAAACTAGCATCTTAGAAAGTAATATAAAAATTACAATATTGGAACAGGATGAGAAATGTTTAATAAGCGCAGTGACGTTGGTAAACATCATGTTCTTTCTGGGTGAAGCACGGTTGATCTGCATCTCATACTACAGATACTTCAAACAACGAGTAGTTTGCTAATAAAGCAGTTTTTACTGCATCTATAAATACGAGGGCTATTTGGAAAGTGAAGAACGATCTGTCACGAAATGGAAACCACTGTGAAAATCCGACGAAGCTTTCCACAGACGTTTTGGGCAGTGTCTCGTCTTAATGAATGCAGCCCACCTAACACAACTGCCACGCACTTCCTTCTTGATGGCAATTCTCAGCCGCACTCTGCAGGGGCAGTGAAGACACTCCTGCAGTCTTTTCTATGGGAAGTGTTCGATCACCCACAACACAGCCCTAATTGGCTCGTCCTGAGTATCATCTCTGCTACTCAGGAAACGCTGGATACGAAGGCAACACTTGGTCGCAGGCTACGCGCTATAGACCAGCGTAGAGAATTATCGGAAAGCACAGACGGCTGCCCTCTACGACGATGGTGTTGGAAATTTGGTATAACGCTCCGACAAATGTGTAAGTAGGAGCGGGGACTATGCAGAGAAGTACCTGGAAGGTGTAGCTAAATGTGCAAAGAAAACAGTTTTGATTTTCACTGTGGTTTCCATTTCGCGACCGATCGTTCCTTACTTTCCGAACAACCCGCGTAAGTGGCCATTTTCAAGAGAACAATTCCAACGACAGTTCGATTAAACAAATATAATCGGAGGTGTTGGTTTGAAAATCAGCCTTATGCAAACATAATTAGTTTATTTTCAAAATAACCCAATTTTTGATCATAGTATGAAGGCTTTCACGATCGGATGACATATCTTCTGGTAAACCTTCCGGGATGTAAGGTCGTGGTCCATGAAACTCTTCAGCTCCTAACGTTTCGTCCAGAGCTGCGCTGGACATCTTCAGAGGGGTGTTTCTCCTCCGGTGAGTCTTGCCGACTCACCGGAGGAGAAACATCCCTCTGAAGATGTCCAGCGCAGCTCTGGACGAAACGTTAGGAGCTGAAGAGTTTCATGGACCACGACCTTACATCCCGGAAGGTTTACCAGAAGATAACCCTATTTTTAAATCGCATACACGGAAGATCAAAAGGAGCGTCAAACCATAGCAAAATGAATAATCAGAGGTGACAAAAGTCATGGGATAGTGACATGCACATACACAGATAGCGGTTGTACTGCGTACACACGGTATAAAAGGGCAGTGTATCAGCTGATTCATGCGAAAACGTTTCGGACGTGATTATGGCCGCACGACGGGAATTAAGAGTGTGCGGGATGATGCTTGGAGCTAGACACAATGGGCATTCCATTTCGGAAATCGTTAGGGAATTCAGTATTCTGAGATCCATAGTGTCACGAGCGTGCCGGGAATACTAAATTGTGTGCATTACTTCTCACCACGGACACCGCAGTGGCCGACTGCCTTCAGTAAACCACCGAGAGCAGCGGCGTCTGCGTAGAGTTGTCAGTTCTAACAGACAATCGGCGCTGCGTGAAATAACCGCAGAACCTATCTGATTAGACAGTGCGAGGAAGCTTGACGTTAATGAACTATGGCGGCAGATGATCGACGCGAGTGCCTTTGCCAACAGCATGACATCGGCTGCACCGTCTCTCCTGGGCTCGTGACCATATCGGCCATTCCCCAGACGACTGGAAAACAGTGGCCTGGTGAGAGGAGACCCGAGTTTAGTGATGGTGGGGTTCAAGTGTGGCTCCCACGAAGCTGCGAACCCAAGTTATCAATAAGGCACTGTGCGGTTGGTGGTGACCGCGTAATGGTGTGGGCTGTGTTTACGTGGAATGGACTGAGTACTCTGGCCCAACGGAACAGATCATTGACTGGAAATGGTTATGTTCTGCTACTTGGTATCTACACTCCTGGAAATTGAAATAAGAACACCGTGAATTCATTGTCCCAGGAAGGGGAAACTTTATTGACACATTCCTGGGGTCAGATACATCACATGATCACACTGACAGAACCACAGGCACATAGACACAGGCAACAGAGCATGCACAATGTCGGCACTAGTACAGTGTACATCCACCTTTCGCAGCAATGCAGGCTGCTATTCTCCCATGGAGACGATCGTAGGGATGCTGGATGTAGTCCTGTGGAACGGCTTGCCATGCCATTTCCACCTGGCGCCTCAGTTGGACCAGCGTTCGTGCTGGACGTGCAGACCGCGTGAGACGACGCTTCATCCAGTCCCAAACATGCTCAATGGGGGACAGATCCGGAGATCTTGCTGGCCAGGGTAGTTGACTTACACCTTCTGGAGCACGTTGGGTGGCACGGGATACATGCGGACGTGCATTGTCCTGTTGGAACAGCAAGTTCCCTTGCCGGTCTAGGAATGGTAGAACGATGGGTTCGATGACGGTTTGGATGTACCGTGCACTATTCAGTGTCCCCTCGACGATCACCAGTGGTGTACGGCCAGTGTAGGAGATCGCTCCCCACAACATGATGCCGGGTGTTGGCCCTGTGTGCCTCGGTCGTATGTAGTCCTGATTGTGGCGCTCACCTGCACGGCGCCAAACACGCATACGACCATCATTGGCACCAAGGCAGAAGCGACTCTCATCGCTGAAGACGACACGTCTCCATTCGTCCCTCCATTCACACCTGTCGCGACACCACTGGAGGCGGGCTGCACGATGTTGGGGCGTGAGCGGTAGACGGCCTAACAGTGTGCGGGACCGTAGCCCAGCTTCATGGAGACGGTTGCGAATGGTCCTCGCCGATACCCCAGGAGCAACAGTGTCCCTAATTTGCTGGGAAGTGGCGGTGTGTTCCCGTACGGCACTGCGTAGGATCCTACGGTCTTGGCGTGCATTCGTGCGTCGCTGCGGTCCGGTCCCAGGTCGACGGGTACGTGCACCTTCCGCCGACCACTGGCGACAACATCGATGTACTGTGGAGACCTCACGCCCCACGTGTTGAGCAATTCGGCGGTACGTCCACCCGGCCTCCCGCATGCCCACTATACGCCCTAGCTCAAAGTCCGTCAACTGCACATACGGTTCACGTCCACGCTGTCGCGGCATGCTACCAGTGTTAAAGACTGCGATGGAGCTCCGTATGCAACGGCAAACTGGCTGACACTGACGGCGGCGGTGCACAAATGCTGCGCAGCTAGCGCCATTTGACGGCCAACACCGCGGTTCCTGGTGTGTCCGCTGTGCCGTGCGTGTGATCATTGCTTGTACAGCCCTCTCGCAGTGTCCGGAGCAAGTATGGTGGGTCTGACACACCGGTGTCAATGTGTTCTTTTTTCCATTTCCAGGAGTGTATTTGCAGCCATTCATGGACTTCATGTTCCCAAACATGCCATCGGGCCACAATTGATCGCGATTGGTTTGAAGAGCATCCTGGACAATTCGAGAGAATGATTCGGCCACCCACATCGCCCCACATGAACGCCATCAAACCTTTATTGGACAATCGAGAGGCCAGTTCGTGCACCAGATCGTGCACCGGCAAAACTTCCGCAATTACACTGCTGGCCACCGTAAATGCAACACCCTGAAGGAAGCATCCGAATCAAGTGAAATTTACACCATGAGTTTGCAGCGATGAGATATGCAACTGATTAGAATTTCAGCGCAGACGCACATCACGCGCGCCTGTGGCGCCACCTCATAGCGCCATTTAAGGCTTGGCGATTTCGACGAGTGTACGTTCGGCACGTGTGTTTACCTTGTGGTTGTTTCACAAGACGATCAGTTATGGCTCGTAGACAACAGCGAACATCTTTTGATCAAGTATCCGAGTTTGACAGAGGAAGGATAGTGGCTTACCGAGATTGTGGATTATCATACAGAGAAATCGCTAGTCGTGTTGGACGAAACCAAACAACTGTAATGCGGATATGTGACCGTAGGATGCAGGAGGGTACGACGGACCGACGTGGTCGATCGCATTCACCTCGATGCACCACTGCACGTGCTGATAGGCAAATTGTGCGCATGGCAGTGACGGATCGCTCAGTGACATCCCGAACCATAGCACAGCATATTGCGTCTGTAACGCATCATCCAGTGTCTGCGCGTACCATTCGACGCCGTTTACAGCAGAGTGGTCTGTCCGCAAGACGTCCATTGCTTCGTCCACCATTGACGCAGAACCACAGACGTCTCCGTCGCCAATGGTGTGATGACAGACGGATGTGGACGGCAGAATGGAATGACGTTGTCTTTACTGACGAGGCACGCTTCTGTCTGCAGCACCACGATGGTCGGATTCGAGTGTGGAGACGCCGTGGAGAGAGGATGATGGACAGCTGCATTATGCATCGCCACACTGGTCTTGCACCGGGTATTATGGTATGGGGCGGTATTGGATATTACTCTCGCACGCCTCTAGTACGCATTGCCGATACTTTAAATAGCCGGCGCTACATATCCGAGGTGCTGGAGCCAGTTGTCCTTCCTTACCTTCAGGGCTCGGCCACAGCCATATTTCAACAGGATAATGCGCGACCACACGTGGCACGCATTGTCCAAAGGTTCTTCGTCAATAACCAGATTGAATTGCTTCCCTGGCCGGCTCGCTCTCCGGATCTTTCGCCGATAGAAAACATGTGGTCCATGGTTGCTCAACGAGTGACCCAGATTACATCCCCAGCTGCCACACCAGATGATCTTTGGCAACGTGTGGAAGCTGCTTGGGCTGCTGTACCCCAGGAACACATCCAACGTCTCTTTGACTCAATGCCGAGACGTGTGGCAGCGGTGATCTCCAACAATGGCGGCTACTCTGGCTACTGATTCTGGCAGGAATCACATGTCACAAACGTCTGTAAACGTAATCATTTGATACTTGGTCAACATGTTATCTACAAAATAAATTTTGTTGTGCTACCTCTTGTCTTTCTTGGTGTTGCATTTACGGTGGCCAGCAGTGTATTAAGTCAGCACGGCTCATTATATCTGCAAGGGGCTTCCAACGACTTATTGAGTCGACGCCAAGTCGGACTGCTGCACTACGCCGGACAAAAAGAGATCCGACACGATATCAGATGATATCCCATGACTTGTGCCACTTCGAGCCGGCCGCGGTGACCGAGCGGTTCTAGGCGTTTCAGTCCGGAACCACGCGACTGCTACGGTCGCAGGTCCGAATCCTGCCTCGGGCATGGATGTGTGTGATGTCATTAGGTTAGTTAGGTTTAAGTAGTTCTAAGTTCTAGGGGACTGGTGACCTCAGATGTTAAGTCCCATAGTGCTCAGAGCCATTTGAACCATTTTTTTTTTGCCACCTCATTGCAGTTTATGAGCCACCAGTGTGGGATGAAGACACGCCAATTCCAACAGCTAAGTGTTCCTTATGGCTATTAAGAAGCTCTCTTTTCATAAATTTCTTCAAAAGGCATTCTTGTAAAAAACATATGATTATTATTTTTTTGCTCTTTTACTACTACATACAAGTGTATATTGGCAGTGTTTGTGAGTAAAGCTCCTTTCCTGTGAATGTTTATACAAATTTCATGTCGAATTACATGTTGTTTCATGCTATGTGCTAGTAAAATACGCATGTCTTGAAGTTGGTTACAATCAATCAAACAAGAGTAGTTGGAATTACATTAGTGAAGCATTTAGTCCACAGGAAACCTTTAAATCTGACAGAAGCGTGTTAGATATAGTTTTTTTACATCTCAGAACTAGTCATACTACAGTATTCCAGAGCCATCCTTACCTATTTTTGTGATATCAGTATTTTATCAGTCCGAATGAGTGTAATATTCAGTGAATTCTGGGGAAAGTCAAAATTTTATGTTTTTAGTTATTACAAGATTACATACACCTGCAGGGATGTTCATTCATTAGAAATTTATTAAGTCCCCTCCGCTGTTAATATTTTTGGTCGACTCCTTCTTCAGTTTGAAACATAAGTCAATTTTATTATAAAACCTACTATAAGGAAACCGTCATTCCTAGCACAATTAATATTAGGAGGGGGTGGGGGGTGGGGGGGTGGGCTCCTGTATCATTCCATACTGTATTATTTGATCATGCCGCACCTAAACTGAGTTGATAGAAGTCGAATCGTGTCGGACCTCCTTTTGTTCGGCGTACTGCAGCAACTCGAAGTGGTACATACACAACAAGTCGCTGGAAGTTCCCTGCAGAAATATTGAGCCATGTTACCTCTATATCCGTCCACAATAGCCGAAGTGTTGTCGGTGCAGGATTTTGTGCACGAACTGGCCTCTCGTCTATGTCCCACAAATATTCGATGGGATTCATGTCGGACGGTCTCAGTGGCCAAATCATTCAATTGTTAAGAATCATTAAGAATGTTCTTCAAACAAATAGCGAACAATTGTGGTCCTGTGACATGGCGCACTGTCATCCATAAAAATTCCATCATTGTTTGGCAACATGAAGTCCATGGATTGGTTGTAAATGGTCCCCAAGTTGCCGAACATAACCATTTCCAGTCAATGATCAGGCCAGTTGGACCAGAGAACTCAGTCCATTCCATGTAAACACAGCCCACACCATCATGGAGCCACCACCAGCCTCCACTGTGCCTTGTTGACAACTTGGGACCCTGGCTTCGTAGGGTCTGCGCCACACTTGAATCCTACCATCTTCCCTTACCGACTGAAAGCGAAACTCATCCTACCAATCCATGGCTTTCCAGTCGTCTGGGGTCCTATCGATATGGTCACGAGCCCAAGAGAGGCGGCTGCAGGCGATGTCGTGCAGTTAGCAAAGGCACTAGTGTCAAACTTCTGCTGCCATATATTAACGCCAAATTTCGCCGCACTGTCCTAACGCCCATACGTCGTATGGCCCACATTAATTGCTGCGGTTATTTTACGCGGCGTTGGTTGTTAGCACGGACAGCTCTACGCAAGTCCTGCTGCTCTCGTTCGTTAAATGACGGCTGTCGGCCACTGCGTTGCCCGTGATGAGAGATGATGCCAGAAATTTTGCATTCTCTTCACGCTCTTGACACTGTGGATCTTGGAATAATGAATCCTCAAACGATTTCCGAAATGGAATGTCCCATGCGTCTACGTACAGCTACCATTCCGCATTCAGAGTCTGTTAATTCGCGTCTTGCGACCATAGTCGCGTCGGAAACCTTTTCACATAAATCACTTGAGTACACATGACAGCTCCGCCAATGTATTGTCCTTTTATACCTTTTGTACGCGGTACTACCGCCATTTGTATATGTGCGTATCGCTAGCCCATGAATTTCGTCACCTCAGTGTATTTACAAATGCAGATTATACAAATATGATATTTGTGTATGGGTTCTGTAACGGAAACGCTGCCGCTTGTAGAGAATATGGTAAACGATTTACTAACCGCAGAGTACCAGATTCAAGAGTGTTTTGCGTATTTTCACAAAACTGCGTGAGGCTGGTCAAGTACCCTGCAGTCATATTTCATCTGAACGTCAAATAAATAGAGTGTCGATGAAGTAGAAGACATTATTCAGATCAACAAGCACACGCAGAATTTCTACACGTTAAAGTATTACTTTTAAAGTAAATGAAAACTGTGTCGTTTTAGAAGTAACGGGAATCTTAGTGGTACACCATTGAAACTTACTTCTTAATGTAGACAGCATTTGTGTAAACGTTGTTATGGAATCGGATTATTGTTTAATTTTTCTAAAACTTAAAGAACTGAAAAAGGACCGCGCTTTTACTGTCTGGAGCCAGCGAGCTCACTCCCTCTCTTGCCTCATATTTTATAGGAAACACGAAAGTTTGCTCTCTATGTTAAATTAATTGAATAATTGTTTAATATCTAGTATATTGCTGTGTCTGTCATTTCGATTCCATTACCTATCCGATTTATTCTCACGCAAATAATTTTAAGTGTGTTTTTAGAATTTTATTTCAGGCTCCAAATAAGAGGGGCTGGTGAGGAATTGTTGGATGGAGAATGACCGAACGCTTGTCGCGCTTTCTCGTTATTTGATTCTTTAAATGTAATTAAAGCGGCCCTGAGATATTTTCCACCAATCATTCTTCAATAGCTTATGTAGGCTGATCGGTCACTCGCCGCCTAACAAACGCGTTAACCAATTTTCTCACTTGTCTGACATGAAATCAAGGGAAAAGGGAGTCCTTGCGGTAAAAAAAAGTACTGACTCAATAGATAAGATGCAGTAAATCATATTCTCTTCCCCCATCTTCAATGAGGCTACCTTTCATACATTTCAGTTTTCTACGATATAGAAGGAACGCCTCAGTTGGACGTTAGGCATGTACGGCCTCTATCATCATTTGCAGCGTATTCAACATCTTCGAGAGGGGTATGAAACAAGACAATTTGAATTTTTTGTCGCTGGTTAATTGCAAATCTCCGAGTTATTCCATTAATAATGTTTACTGGTGATACCACAGACTATTATCTCACGTCGGTGGTCTGACGAAAATCCAAATGCCTTTGAGGAGACAGTTTATGAAGAACTCTTCTGTATAAAAGTATAGTGTGATAGACAATCATACCTCGTCGTCTTACAGAGCCCTGTTATCTGGGCGTTATTGAAAACGAGCTTCCATCGTTACTGCAAGAGGTCCCTTTTTCTAAACGGATGGGTAAGGTCTTCCAACATTATGGTGCTCTTGCTTATTCTAGTCGACAGGAGGCCCTACATCTAAATGAAACACTCTCCTGTAGACGGATCAGCGTATTTTACTCATCAGGCAATAGTGCGAGCATTAATTGTGTCCCAGAATTTTGCAACAAATTGACGTCAGCCATATAGACCTACAGTTGTGTGCGTGTGTTCGACAAGCCTCGTTGAAAACAGGGATGGTTGCGCATTTTCAGGAAAGCTTTGCTTCTACAGCGACCAACGGCAGACTGCTGCCAAAAGAAGAGGAGTTTGTTTTGCTTATTCTCATGTAAAATCGCACAGATACCCTATCTTGTCCCCCAGTTACCTTTCCTCTGTTGAGAAGTTTTGGTTGTTTTTCTATCCTGCAGTCATTTCGATATCTGTCATTTTAACGCCAGTACTACAATTGGAAGGAGGAACAACAGTACGACCTTCCTGAGTGAAACGAACTTCGAAAAAGGAATTTAACATTTCGACCATCTCTCTGTCATCCTGTATTCAGATTCCAGTCTATACTGTGGTGTCAAAATTTATGGGATACCTCCAAATATCCTGTCGGACCTCCTTTTACCCGGCGTAGTGCACGAGAGTGTTGTGGGTGCAAGATCGTGTGCAAGAACCGATATTTCGATTATGGTCCATAAATGTTGCATGGAATTCATGTCGGACAATCTGAGAGACCCAATAATTCACTCGAATTCTCCAGAGTGTCCTTCAAACCAATCGTGAACAATTGTGGCCCTGTGACATGGCGCAGTGTCATCCGTAAAAATTCCATAAAGTTCGTGAATCGCTACAGTTGGTCTCCAAGTAGCCGAAGATAACCATTTCCAGTCAACGATCGGTTCTGTTGGACTAGATGACACAGTTAATTCCATTTACACACAGCCCACATCATTACGGAGCCACCATCAGCTTGCCCAGTTTCTTGTTGACAACTTGGGTCTACGGCTTCGTGGGGTCTGCACCACAATTGAATCCTACCATCAGCTCTTAACAGCTGAAATTGGGACTCATCTGACAAGGCCACGGTCTTCCAGCCATCCAGGGTTTCACCAATATGGTCACGAACGCAGGAGAGGCGCTGCAGGCGATGTCGTTCTGTTACCCAAAGGCACTCACGTCGGTCGTCTGCTGCCATAGCCCGTTAAAGCCAAATTTCGCCTCACTCTTGTAACGGATGCGGTTCGTCGTAAGTCTTCTCGGTTTAGAATTTGTCCCAGATAACGAGTTTGCCTTCATTGTTCTCGAACCACTGCTGGGCTGTGCCGTCCAGGTAAAAGTACGTATTTTCCAAACACGCCATGTTATCCCACCTTTGTATTTGGCGACTCTGTAGAATCCTTTCAGACGTTTCGTGGGGTCTTGATCAGTGTAACCGTAAAAGACTGATGGATGCCTCATGTATAGCTGAATTAATACTGTTTTGGAATCCATTGGCTTCCTAAATATACGGACATTAGAAACGATGTATGGCTTGTACTCTGGTGCCTGTCTGTGTAGGTGACGGCTTATACGTTGCCGAATATTGGAGCCACGTTGATGTAGATGTTTTGAAGTATCTGGCGTTTCCACCAAACAATGTTCTTCGTAACCACAAAGCTCAAATCCAAAAGAAGGCTCATCAATGAAGAACAACACTGAACACTGAAAGCACATTCGTTACGAACATCAGCGTACAGATAGAACTTTTCCCGAATACAGCGGCTAGACTAGCAGTTGGTATTGAACACCGGGACGCCGACTGTTGACTTTTATACAGACATCGAACACGCCAGCATGTACAAACATTACGGAAATAAGAAATTTAGAGGACTTTCCAGAAATTATAAATACCAAATAAGGAGTAATTGCTGGTGGGTGGCGACCCCAACACGCCAGCTAAGTGACATTAATTGCTACGCCACACTGCATGCAGCACAGCATGCGGCGCCGTACTTATATTCCGCTCCAGGCGTCGAAAACAGTCTACCCGGTAAACAGGTTACTCAAGTGGGCGAAGATCGTAATCTTCAAATTATTATTTTCTGAGATAATAGTCTATAACAAGAATCACCCTGATTTTATCGTTATTAAGTACACAGTTCACGCTCTGCAAGGAAAACAGTCCGCGTTCTAGACTGAAAAAACATCCTGAAGCTGCTGCTACATACACACATTTTCCTCGCTCGCGCACTACAGTTAGCAGTCTCTCCACTTTTCTCCACACTTCTTTCTTAGCGCCCCACTCAGCGACCTATCGATAACTTTTAGAGCTCTTCTCTCTTGTAAAATATTACACTAATTACTATTTTGCATTAGCACGCAATTTCATGCACGTACACTTATTTTAACAAGTTGTTAATAAATTTGTTACCACACAATAGCAGAAAATGAAAAATAATAATTCCTTCGATGGCATTTATAGAAAGAAACAAAAGATCTGTACAATTGCAGTTCCCGAGGTTGTGAAAAGAAACGAAAAAAATTATATAAGATTGTTTCACAAGGAGAACTGGCCAACAGAGTAAAATCGAGCACAACTTCAAAAGCTGAACTTCAAAACAAAAATGACACTCTATAAATAAACCCGTAGCAACTGGAGTACGCGAAACGAAAACGTATATCTGTGTCGTCAGTAAAAATTGGTTACATGTTATCAAAAAGTCAAAGTAGTCCCACACTCTGGAGGAGGAGAAGCAAATAAGCAAATTAGTGTAACATCCCGTCGACATAGAGATCTGCGGAGACGGAGCACAAGCTTGGATTAGGGAAGGAAGGAGGAGGAAAGGGCAGTACCCTTTCGAAGTAACTAGCCCTGCGTTTGCCATAAGGGATTTAGGGAAATCACGGAAAACCTAAGTCTGGATGGCGGGGCGCAGGTTTGAACCGCCGTCTTCTTGAATACGAGACGAATTTGCTAACCACTGCGCCACCCCCTCGGTTCCATAGTCTGGAAGTGAGCGTACGACAGCAGACGCAGGAGTCCTGCATCGCCGTTCTAGGCAAAGTCGTAGTGGAGGTGGTTTACCATTGCCTTATGATAGAATGAAGTCTTTCACGACCAGATGGCATTGCCGCTGGTAAACCTTTCTGGGTATAAGGTCGTAGTCCACGTAACTCTTCTGTTCCTTACGTTTCGTTCAGAACTGCACTGGACATCTTAAGAGGCGTTGCTCCTCCGTTGACTCTTGCCTTCCTCTGACCTGATGTGAAGTGTTAATCTGTGACCTGTGATGACTGCGATTAGTACTTGTACAATGAAGAGGGTGAAACACTGTGCCGAAATGTAGCTTACTCCTTTCGAAAAGTTCCAAGGATACTGCAGGGCTTAACGTTCCTGTCCCACGGGGGCATCACCATCAACAGTGTCACGTGAACTCACTTCATGACAACCGGGGAAGAGGTATGGCATTTAATGAAAGCCATTGGCGATTATCAACTTTACACCATCACTTTCTCCTCATTTCCGGCTTGTGCTATTATCTCTTGAAATATTTACACTACTGGCCATTAAAATTGCTACACCAAGAAGAAATGCAAGTGATAAACGGGTATTCATTGGACAAATATATTATACTAGAACTGACATGTGATTACATTTTCACGCAATTTGGGTGCATACATCCTGAGAAATCAGTACCCAGAACAACCACCTCTGGCCGTAATAACGGCCTTGATACGCCTGGGCATTGAGTCAAACACAGCTTGGATGGCGTGTACAGGTACAGCTGCCCATGCAGATTCAACACGATACCACAGTTCATCAAGAGTAGTGACTGGCGTATTGTGACGAGCCAGTTGCTCGGCCACCATTGACCAGACGTTTTCAATTGGTGAGAGACCTGGAGAATGTGCTGGCCAGGGCAGCAGTCGAACGTTTTCTGTGTCCAGAAAGGCCCGTACAGGACCTGCAACAGGCGGTCGTGCATTATCCTGTTGAAATGTAAGGTTTCGCAGGGATCGAATGAAGGGTAGAGCCACGGGTCGTAACACATCTGAAATGTAACGTCCACTGTTCAAAGCGCCGTCAATGCGAACAAGAGGTGACCGAGACGTGTAACCAATGGCACCCCATACCATCACGCCGGGTGATACGCCAGTATGGCGATGACGAATACACGCTTCCAATGTGCGTTCACCGCGATATCGCCAAACACGGATGCGACCATCATAATGCTATAAGCAGAACCTGGATTCATCCGAAAAAATGACGTTTTGCCATTCGTGCACCCAGGTTCGTCATTGAGTACACCATCACAGGCGCTCCTGTCTGTGATGCAGCGCCAAGGGTAACCGCAGCCATGGTCTCTGAGCTGATAGTCCATGCTGCTGCAAACGTAATCGAACTGTTCGTGCAGATGGTTGTTGTCTTGCAAACGTCCCCATCTGTTGACTCAGGGATCGAGACGTGGCTGCACTATCCGTTACAGCCATGCGGATAAGATGTCTGTCATCTCGACTGCTAGTGATACGAGGCCGTTGGGATCCAGCACTGCATTCCATATTATCCTTCTGAACCTACCGATTCCATATTCTGCTAACAGTCATTGGATCTCGAGCAAAGCGGGCAGCAATGTCGGGATCAATAAACCGCAATCGCGATAGGCTACAATCTGGCCTTTACCAAAGTCGGGAACGTGATGGTACGCATTTCTCCTCCTTACACGAGGCATCACAACAACGTTTCACCAGGCAACGCCGGTCAACTGCTGTTTGTGTAAGAGAAATCGGTTGGAAACTTTCCTCATGTCAGCACGTTGTAGGTGTGGCCACTGGCGCCAACCTTTTGTGAATGCTCTGAAAAGCTAATCATTTGCATATCACTGCATCTTCTTCCTGTCGGTTAAATTTCGTGTCTGTAGCACGTCATCTTCGTGGTGTAGCAATTTTAATGGCCAGTAGTGTACTATTCCTCCGAACACATCCTGTATATAAGATAACGAGATCAGTGGCAGTGAAGAAGATCATGTTGTCATGTCGACACAATGCCAATCAGATTACGATGACCTTGGTATTTCTATTCTCCTGCAAGAAAATTAAAAGTAAAGTCGTCATTTGTTGCTTCATACGTAAGGTTTCTGGACTTTGTTGTTCTTTGTGAGTGGTAGCAAGCTATTGTGTGTGTGTGTGTGTGTGTGTGTGTGTGTGTTTGTAAAGAGGTAAATACTGCTATTGTATGAACATTTTGTCAATAAATTTTCAGCTTTGCTATTGCCGTCGGCCTTTTGCACTTCGCGGTTGAAAGCCTGCAACAGCATTACCGGTTGTCAGGAACTTCCTTCTTCGTGGTAACTATACGAGGTGCAACAATAAGGTAATGAGACTGATATGAAAAGAAACGTTGCTTACCGTTTCAGTCAAGTTTAGGTTTGTTTCCTTCAAAGTAGTCCCCTTCTGATTGCACACACTTTTTCCAGCGCTTCTGTCATTGATGGTAATATTTCTGGAACTCATCTTCTGTAATATCCACCAAGAGCCTCGCCACAGCTTTTTGGACATCTTTTGTTGTTTGAAAATGGTGTCCCTTGACCGCCGTTTTGACCCTTGGAAATAGAAAAAAGTCACACGGAGCGATATCTGGTGAATAAGCTGGCTGTGGTAGTACCGAAATTTGTTTTGAGGTTAAAAATTGCTGTACTGACAGTGTAATATGGAATGGCGCATTATCGCGATGCAGAATCCAATTATCAGCAGTGTTGGCACAGACACAAAGAACTCTTGTACGAAGTCTTTCTAAAGTTTCTTTGCAGTAGTATTGGTTAACTGTTTGACCAGGAGGCACCCACTCTTTATGAAGCCTTGGAATCAAAGAAGCACACAAGCATGCATTTCACTTTTGTCTTTGACATGCGAGCTTATTTTGGTCTGAGTGATCCCTCTAAGCACCATTGCGAACTTTGTCAAGCTCTTGACCGTTGCACAATATTATATGGTTCCATTTCCGTAACGAGAGACACAAACACGTGTTAACTTATTACAGCACAACCCACGACTGAGCAATTGCATCGATGTGCCGCTTAGACTAGAAGCAGCTTATAGACCAAGGTCAAAGATATTGTGGCTACACAAGCCTGCAGGGTTGCCACATCTTGCAAAGAAAATCAGCCTCATTACTTTGTTGTTGCACCTTGTATACATATATACTGTCCAGTCACATTATTGTAACGACCTATCAAAAGCCAGGGCAGCCACCTTTTGCAGCGTGGACTGCTGTGAGACGTACAGGAAGAGAGAGACAATGAGGTTATGGAAGTTACTGACAGGGTGTAGAGCCATGTCCACTGCGGTGCCTTGGCCAGCTGCGCTAGATTTCTCGGTTGAGGATCCATGACGCGAACGGCCCTATTCAGGTAGTCTCATAGATTATCAATTGGATTTAAATCCGCGGAGTATGGTGGTCAGAGGAATAGGGTAATCTTATCCTGGTGCTCTTTGAGCCAAGCACATACACTGTGAGCTGCGCGAATTGTTGCATTGTCCTGCTGGTAGATGCTGTCGTGTTGAAGAAAACCAAGCTGCATATAGGGGAACATGGTCCCCCGAGGACAGTGTGCTATTTCTATTGATTCACTGTGCCTTCCAGAATGACGGGATCACACAGGGAATGCAACGAAAACACTCTCCAGACAATAATGCCCCCTCCTGGTTGCAGCATGTTCGCTTTCAGAGGTTTCACGCCGTACGCGAGAACGGCCACCTGTCCAATGGAACATAAAACGTGATTCACCTTAAAAAGCCACCTGTCACCACTCAGTGGGCGTCCAGGGCAGATTCCAGCCATCGTCGCCGGTCACCGATTCACAATATACATAAATATACACAATATACATAAATGACCTTGTGGATGACATCGGAAGTTCACTGAGGCTTTTTGCAGATGATGCTGTGGTGTATCGACAGGTTGTAACACTGGAAAATTGTACTGAAATGCAGGAGGATCTGCAGCGAACTGACGTATGGTGCAGGAAATGGCAACTGAATCTCAATGTAGACAAGTGTAATGTGCTGCTAAGACATAGAAAGATAGATCCCTTATCATTTAGCTACAATATAGCAGGTCAGCAACTGGAAGCAGTTAATTCCATAAATTATCTGGGAGTACGCATTGGGAGTGATTTAAAATGGAATGATCATATAAAGTTGATCGTCGGCAAAGCAGATGCCAGACTGAGATTCATTGGAAGAATCCTAAGGAAATGTAGTCCTAAAACAAAGGAAGTAGGTTACAGTATGCTTGTTCGTCCACTGCTTGAATACTGCTCACCAGTGTGGGATCCGTACCAGATAGGGTTGATAGAAGAGATAGAGAAGATCCAACGGAGAGCAGCGCGCTTCGTTACAGGATCATATAGTAAGCGAGAAAGCGTTACGGAGACGATAGATAAACTCCAGCGGAAGACTCTGCAGGAGAGACGTTCAGTCGCTCGGTACAGGCTTTTGTTGAAGTTTCGAGAACATACCTTCACTGAAGAGTCAAGCAGTATATTGCTCCCTCCTACGTATATCTCGCGAAGAGACCATGAGGATAAAATCAGAGAGATTAGAGCCCACACAGAAGCATACCGACAGTCCTTCTTTCCACGAACAATACGAGACTGGAATAGAAGGGAGATCCGATAGAGGTACTCAAGGTACCCTCCGCCACACACCGTCAGGTGGCTTGCGGAGTATGGATGTAGATGTAGATGAACAGCAGTCAGCATGGCTGCATGAACCAGCGCCTGGTGGAGAGGCCCAACCGCTTCATCGTTCGCTGAACGATCGTTGACAAGTCAATGTTTGTAGCCTTTTGGTTCATCTGGGCTGTCATTTCCTCAAATGCTGCACGTGTCTTCGCCTCACCCCTGCCACCTACGCTCTTGGTGCACTGTAGTTACCCTGGCGCCGGCTTTGGACAGCGCTATTTTGCCATGCACGGTATACTTCGGCGGGACGCGAACAGTTCACAGACTTAAACGTTTCGGAAATGTTTCCACTCTTGACCCGAAAGCCAATCATCATGCCCTTTCGGATGCTGGGGATAAATCGCTTCGATTCCAAATCATTACAACGACTGCAGTCTCCATTGCAAATGCTGCCACCAGCCGTCTGTGAGTGTTTCTTGCATGTTGTCGGACACAGCCAGTGATCACATTAATGTGACTGGACCGTGTGTTACCGCTCCAGCAGTCAAACGGTGACAAGTTTCACAACAGTAATTGTCAGAATTTCGATTGATTATATTGCTGGGAGCCTTGAAACGAACAGAAATGAGTTTTTGTGGTATTCTTAGCTCCTTAAATTTACTGGTTCCTCATGAGAAGGCATATGGAGTAATATAATGTAACCTTGCCTGTTGTTAAGTTTGCAGTAGCTTTTAGGTACAGGCAGATTATTTGTTTTGTGGACTTGGATTTTTGTAAGTTTATCATTAATTATGATACTGAGTGACATTAGCGCCGCTACAAGTTCAAGTAATATTAATGTGGACGAATGTTTTATCCGTGTCATAGATTTCTATTCTCTCGTATTGCCTGGAAGTTTGCTTTCTGGTTTAAGTGTGTTTAGATTTTTAATTAGTTTCTTTACCTCACACGATATAGTGGCATACGACGATTGCCTACTGTCGTGTTCTAACACGGGATGGAGGGAAGACAGGGGGTTAGAGGTCAGTCTGCAGTTTCCAAGTGGTTAGGCACAAATGAAGAAAGACAAACTTACAGTAAAGGCAGATTGTTTGCATGAATCTGTGGTGTCACCGCCAGACAGCACACTTGCTAGTTGGTAGCCTTTAAATCGGCCGCGGTCCGTTAGTATATGTCGGACCCGTGTGTCGCCACTATCAGTGATTGCAGACCGAGCGCCGCCATACGGCAGGTATAGTCTAGAGAGACTCCCTAGCACTCGCCCCAGTTGTACAGCCGACTTTGCTAGCGATGGTTCACTGTCTACATACGCTCTCATTTGCAGAGACGACGGTTTAGCATGCCTTCAGCTACGCCATTTGATACGACCTAGCAAGGCGCCATATTCAGTTACTATGAATGTATTCTGAACAGATAATATTGTGAATCATGTACCGTCAAGAGCGACGTTCATCATTAATGGATTAAAGTTAAGTATCAAACTAATTACGTCCGCTTTCTGAATTCTAATTCCTAGTCCTGTTCCAGACCTTACGGTAGTATAGTTCTTCCCTCCTCACGCCAGCCTGCGTGAGCTAAAACGCGTGCGTTTCGGGCTCCACTAGTAACACGGTGTTGGCTCTTCTGCCAACACAACAGAATCTGCGCCAAACACCGTCAGGGGACACCTTGAGACTTGATAGGATGCTCGCAGCAGGAGATTCTAGGATGCTCAGGGACTGATTAACACTATTTATTTGCAGTCAAACTAACCGCTACAAAGGCTATGCATTTTCAACTTCTCGCGGCGTAATGAATAGTCCATTAAATTTCGGGCATGCATTATACACCAAGATACCTTTATAGGACTCTTTATCTCTTATCGGCCAACATTTTGATAAGAAGATTACGGCCTATTTAAACATGTGTATTTATCATCTTATTTTCAGTTTAATGGTGAATTTTATGAGCAAATTGATGGTGTTGCCGTGGGAAGTCCCCTCTCCCCTCTCGTAGCTAATTTATTCATGGAAGACTTGGAGGACAAGGCACTGGACTCAGCAAGTTTTAAACCAAAGGTCTTCTGGAGGTACGTGGATGACACATTCGTGGTATGGCCCCATGGGATGGATGAATTACATCGATTTCTTGAGCATTCCATCCATGCTAGCATTAAATTTACTATGGAAATAGAAAAAGACGGCTGCCTCCCTTTTTGGATGTTGTTGTTCGCCGTAAAGGTCATGGCACATTAGGACATGCCGTATATCGGAAACCAACACACACGAATCTATATCTTCATTCCAGTAGCTGCCATAACCCTTCACGGACCATAGGTGTTCTTAAGACCTTAGTGCATCGGGCGCACTGTATATCCGATAAAGACAATTTGCAAGAAGAGCTCACATACCTCAAGAGAATTTTTAAATAGAATGATGGATTTTCTCCGCAACAAATTTGTAGAGCATTCTATGCAAAACCTAAAATGCAGGTCTGTGATGGGCAAGAAGATAGTAATTCCTTCAGATCTAGTGCGTTTATGCCCTATGTGGGTGCTCTTTCCTCGAATATAGACTGTATTCTTGAGAAACACTGTGTTAAGGTGATGTTCCGGCCCCTCACGAAGATTGCAGCTTTACTCGGCTCTGCGAAGGACGATTTACAGCTTCGTAAAGCTGGTGTGTATCAGATTCCTTGCGGAAATTGTGAGAAGTCGTACATAGGTCAAACAACACGCACTGTTCATGAGAGGTGTGTGGAGCATCGAAGGTACACACGCTTATTACAGCCAGACAAGTCAGCTGTGGTCGAACATTGTATTGATATAGGTCATTCCATGAATTACAGTGATGTGAAGATTTTAACATCTACCTCTTCTTTTAGGGAATCTGTCTTCAAGGAAGCCATAGAGATTAGATCAGCTAATAATTTAATAAATGGAGATAATGGTTTTAATTTGGACAAAGCATGGAATCCGACTCTTGGGGTAGTTAAGCCGCAGAGAAGTCTTCATGGTGTCACCGCCGCCTATCATACATCGATAAGCGAATCGAATGTCTGTACGCCTTCGCCATAGGCGGCGCATGTATAAACGTATTTCTCTGCCGATGACCACCAGCAGCTGCAACCCGCATGCGCAGTACCGCCGCCGTGGAGCAGATAAGGCCGCGCTTGGCATCTTGTCTTCAGTCTTGTGAATCACTCTGAGGATGGCCGGACGATACGCGGCCGAAATATCAGTGGAGGAAATTTTATTTGCGCGGCTGCATTCCCGAAATTTAATGGACACTACAAAGGCTAATTCTAAACATTAGAAAAAGCAGAGGATGCAATTGGTTGCACAACAGAAGTCAGTGTCTGAGTGCATGGGTGAGAGCTAACACAAATAGCCGTCACTAGCAGCACTGTAAAAAAATGTTCAAATGTGTGTGAAATCTTATGGGACTTAACTGCCAAGGTCATCAGTCCGTAAGCTTACACACTACTTAACCTAAATTATCCTAAGGACAAACACACACACACACACACACACACACACACACACACACACACACACACACACACACCCATGCCCGAGGGAGGACTCGAACCTCTGCCGGGACCAGCCGCACAGTCCATGACTGCACCGCCTAAGACCGCTCGGCTAATCCCACGCGGCAGCACTGTAAAGAACGTAGTTTTACAGCAGCACTGCAAGTGAGAAGAACAGGCTTGTCAGAGCTTACCCGAGGATGGTAATGAGCGAGATGGCGTTGGCGTCCAAACTCTCCGAGAACTCCCTCTGAATTAAAAAACTAGGGGCTTTTAAGGAATTGTGATGGTGCACGATTTCCGCCTTCCTGTACTCGACCCACCAATCCACTGTGACTTTACCGGATTCGGCCAACGTGACGAGTGGTTCTGCACTTCCAGGGCTTCTCTGCCTCGTGATGACTGGGTGTTGTGTGATGTCCTTAGGTTAGTTAGGTTTAAGTAGTTCTAAGTTCTAGGGGACTGATGACCATATATGTTAAGTCCCGTAGTATTCAGAGCCATTTGAACCATTTTTGAACTTCCAGGGCGCCTTTGGCCAACCATGGTCAGATTCGTCCCCTTCTCCTACTCGGCAGTAGGGATATGTCTGGACTCAACATTAACAAGTTTGGTAGCAAGAGCGTTCAGCGGAAAACTGAACGTCACTGTCCTTCCTCTTACGGCTACCAACGACAGTGTTTTATGTCACTTGACCCTGCCCAGTGGCCCCTCTTGAGTGAGAACCAGTTTTGCAGCACTCTAAACTATGTACGGTACAGTTCTCAGGGGCAAGTATCAAGCTTGCTGCTTTTCCTAAGACGTGATCATCGTGTGTGTGTGTGTGTTTTGAGCTTATGGTCCCCACACCCCCACACGCCCACATGCCCACATGCCCCACACGCCCACACGCCCACACGCCCACACGCCCACACGCCCACACGCCCACACGCCCACACGCCCACACGCCCACACCCACACACCCACACACGTTCGCGCACCCATTCGCGCCCACCGCGCACCCACACGCGCCCCCTCCCCCCTCTGCGGCCCCCCGCGGCCCCCCGTGGCCCCACACGCCCACAGGCCCACATGCCCACACACATGCAGTAGCTGCTGTTTAATCCAGGTAACCTAAACACTACCACTTTTGCCTGGTCTCTGCGTTGTGTCCCTTGCTCGATTTCAACAGCCTTAAGCTTAAAAAATGTACTCATTACATCGTCAATATATGACACTACGAAGTGTTGTGCACTTATTGTGATAGCTGGCTAGTTCTCTGAGGCTGCTCAACATTTTGTAGTGTCACATATTGACGATGTAATGAATACATTTTTTAATCTTAAGGCTGCTGGAAGTTCTCTGAGACATTCCTTTAATATTGCACCATGATTTGGAGTGAGTCAGTTTAAAAGTAATTTACTATAATTCGTATTTAACATGACAACATTCATTCATTTATATTTCAATATATTGCTATCTGACTGGCACTTTATATGATTATGTAATTGACCACACACTTTGGCAGCAGGAAAGTAAGAAGTTAATAGTAACTAGGTTTTTTTCTCCCAGTAGGTTTGGCTTAGTATTATGGACATCATTACTTGTTCTTGGCCGCGCGGGATTAGCCGAGCGGTCTGAGGCGCTGCAGTCATGGACTGTGCGGCTGGTCCCGGCGGAGGTTTGAGTCCTCCCTCGGGCATGGTTGTGTGTGTTTGTCCTTAGGATAATTTAGGTTAAGTAGTGTGTAAGCTTAGGGACTGATGATCTTAGCAGGTAAGTCCCATAAAATTTCACACACATCTGAACATTTGAACTTGCTCTGGCATTCAGGTGCAGTAAAGTTAGCTTTGAAAAGCGCGCCGCAGCGCATAGCGTGAAGCAGTCGTCCTCTGTTTTCTGGCGGTGGCGCTGTTGTCGCAATTGAAGGCCTCGGTGTATCCCTCTAGCGGGAAATGGGAAAAGTGGGCTGTTCGCGTGGGTTTAAGAAGTGGCTGTATGGGCTCTCGTGGTGAGTTGGCAGTCGGGGCATCAAGAAGCGACTTCTCTGCCGGTGTTAGAGGGACAGCACGTAGACCGCGGCATCAGCGTAAGCGACCGAGCAGCGGCTCCGTGGTGTGGGGCGTTAACTGCTCGTTGCGAAAGGAATCTTCCTGAGCGTGGGTCCGCAAGGGGCCTATCTGCAGTTCGGTCCTATGCTGTCGACTGGCGAGGAGCGCGCCTTCCTGCGTCCGTTGAAACGGCTGGCAGCGGGCGGCTCGGCAGAGCATTTGGAGGTGCTGCGTTGGTTCAGTCCTGGGAGTCGTAACGCACCAGAAGTTGAGTATTGTTTTTAACAGATTTTATGAAGTTTAGTTGAATTCAGTTTGATTATTCTTGTTAATTATACCAGCCGTATTTTTTGGGGGTTTCCTGCTATTCATTCTCGTCTGCCCACCCGCGGGAAGATGGTAATATTAGAAAGGGTGGTCCGTTTGTCCCCTTTTGAGACGAAAGGGGGAGGAGTCAGAGTAAATCTGTGGTTCGGTTTGCTTCTTTTCCCTTCCAGATTACCCTACCTACGGGTTTACTCGACTGTTAGCCTCTGCCATGTCTGTGGAAGTCTAAGGCACCAATGACTGGACTGTTTAAAATGCAAGGCACTAAGACCTGATCCATTCTCTCGCCTGCCATAACTAGTATTACTAGACTCCCGTGTAAAAGGTACTCTAAGAAAGAAGAAAAATTCCTTTTGTTTTGTGGTAAGAACTAGTCAATTGCATAACGAATTCCTGCTCATCTGGAAGCTGTAACTTACGTAAATTTGTGTTTATGTATATTTGGCTATAATCAAGCAAGGTTGTTAATGTATGCCATAGTGGATTTTTTATATTGTTTTTAGTCAGCAAAAACTGTTGTGTGTTTTTCCAATTCAGTACCTTTTAAGGCTTTTACTCAACGTGCTTGTGTGTTTTATACGGGTGGTTGGTTATCAGTGTGTTTTCTTGCCATGCAAAAGTTTGCCATTTCATTATGGGTAGAAATAGTTGCCTTGAAAGGAGAATGTTGTAAAAGTTCGCAAGTCCTACCCGGCGTGCGCGTGTGTTTGCCGTAAGTTAACTGGCAGAAATTTGTAAAATTTGTGTTTCTATATATTTTGGAAATGTTAATGGTGTCCCTCCCCCCCCCCCCCCCCTGTGCATGACTCATGCGTTTTGGTTTTTCTATTTTGAGAACTTTTGTAAACAGGATTGTCTTTATATGTTGCAGACAAGTTAGATTCTGCGCCATTTAATGAATGGAGTGAAATTCACCTGTAATTTGGCTGACCTTGAAATTTTATACAGCGTCGCGTTGTATACGTTAAATTGCTTGCCTGTACTTGCCCTTTGCTCGCGCGAAATTTTTTATAATAATTTAATAATCCTTTCCTATCGTAAATAGTGACTTATTTGTTAAATGATTGTTGGTTTTTTTAAATATCGTAAAGTCTTGCACCAAATTTGAATAAAGAGTGTTACTGAAAATTGTGTGTAAATTTCACCGGTTATTCCTTGGCACCTACTTCCTCTTTACATTTTTTCTATTGATTGAGATTAATAACCTTTGGTGAACGAGTAGTAAGTTTACGGTTCAGGCATACAAAAGACGTTCAAGCGTCACTGTGATTACTGGTGAATAACTATCTCGGAAATACGTCTGCCCAAAACACTAACTCTCTTCTTCTATGTTATTTGTATGATCTACAATCATTCTCCACCAAGAAGGTAATCAACAGATCCAGATTAAAATATTCGTATTAATAAAATGTGTTTTTAAAAATTTTGTTCCTCAACTCATTAATTTCCTAGAGGTAAATAGCAGCTGTGCACTAATGAACGGAGGAAAAAGGCGAAAAACCCCTGTTTGTGTTTTTTCCAGAAATATTGAAGGTGAGAGGAAGCAGTTAACCTTGGGTCTTCATTTTACAAACAAAAAAAGTCTGCTTCATTTTGGGTAAACTGCACTTAGAAGTAATAACGTTTTGTATTTCGCAGGGAAGTTGTGAAATAAAAATTGTGCATTGACAGAACCGATACGCTATTTTCCTACTTCAGTAACAACATTGCGGTTGCTCGACGATAAGTTTGCAAATGCATGTCGATGACAGCCGCTCGGCGTGCCACATGCTCAGTGGCTACGCGTCTCTGTTGACACTCCTCTGTCACGCGTATCGGGCAGCCTCAGCTACGCCGCCGAGTCATGCGTCAGGGTGACGGCAGCTGCAGGGCTCCGCCGTAGTTAATGCAATGTCGGCCTGCATCTCCGTCAGCCTACTGCACAGTCCTGTGTGCGGGCCAAGCGACAGAGAATAGAACAGTTATACGGCTACACGTAAGCCCACGCCTAATGATTCTCAGCTGCGTTGGACTATTGTTGCACAGTCTTTTTCCAAGCGTCTTTTTTTATGTTGAAAGGGGACGATATTTTGTAGTTGTATTTTCGTTGCCATACGACGGGTAGTTAATTTATGTGGTGATACGTTTACTTACTATTCATCGGGAGAAGCTAAGTGTCATTAATTGCATTAGTTAATTATAAACAATGCACCTAAATGTGACCTGGACAATTTATAATTTATTTATCGTCTGGCTTTTTGACACAATAAAAATATACGAAATTTTTTCGCAATTGCGGAATATTTCTGATATCAGCTGCATTAGGAATGAAGACATTACCTATTTGCGACAAGCAGGAAATCCAGATTCAAGATACGGTCCGGCAAAAACTTTCATGTGTCACTAATAGGTAATGTCTTCACACCTCATGCAGCTAATGTCAGAATGATTTAACAGTTGCGAACAAATTTAGTACAGCTGCAAGATCGTCACCAGTATCTGTTTCTTCAGTCATTGTTAGGTGGTCAAATTGACGATCGTAATACTGACGTTGAATATGGTTCAAATGGCTCTAAGGACTAATGTCTACACATTGTTGATGGGTTGGGCATACACCAACGCCTGTGAATGTCCCCATAGCCAGGTCTAATGGATTTAGGACTGGTGAACAGGGAGGCCATGCTAGTGGACCTCCTCGACAAATCTGTCATCCACGAAACGTTGCGGTGAGGTAATGTCGCTCGGTTCTGACGAAATTGGGTGGCGTCCCGTCGTCCATAAACCACAGTCGTTGTCTTGCTGCAAAGATATCGTTTACCAGTAGAGCTGATAATTCATTGCGCAGAAGTAGGCGATAAACGACATCTGCTGATCTCTTTGGTGACGAGCATGGCTGTATGAATCACCGACAATTCCTGTCCATACACCGATACTGATGCAACCCTGGCGCCTCGCGCTCTCATTACTCGAAGATTTACATTTGACCAACGTGCGTCTTGAGGTAATTTACTATGCCACTCGTCACAAGTAAAACAGCCCATATCTCGACAGATGCTAATTTTCGCAAATATAATTATGGGAGGTTTTCTTCTAGTTTTGACCAATATTATCTCCTTTAGGAACATATGACACTTTTTAAAACAATTTTTATAGAAGTAATAACAGAATACAGAGCGTAATTTATATAATTACATAATATAAAACGTTAAAAACGAATATCTAGGGTACTTACGTAATCTATCGACTATGGGGTCGCCAGCAGGAAGTCTTCTGGCCATCTATCGTATGATCTTGGGGACATTTTTCTGCGATGTGGCTGATGATTTTCAGTTCTGCGCTGTCACATTGTGGCCATGACTGCTTCCCAAACTTGTGTAAAAAATATGCACATCTGCCATTTTGGGCTCTAACTCTATTAGCAGGGACTGTGTTTTGAGGCTCAGGTCTAAATCCGGTGGTGTTTGCGTGAGCCACCTCATATTATTATTTCACTGTCAAGTTCATTCTTGAGTCCAAGTGATGTAAAAGTTATCTTTGACTCTGTTCCTTCCTGTTTTTGTTAATGGTCGGCCAAAGCGAATCCGTTATGGTTGGCGTCGTCGATAATCTTGATGGTTTGGTGGATTTCTATTATCCATGATCTCTGTCTACTCTATGTGAGGGCATTTATAAGTCGTAGTTGAGGGGGTGGAATATGGCTTAATACTGGTAATCATTTCGTCGGAGCTGATTTGGTAACAGCAGCAATCATTTTCGTAGTTTTTCTTTTTTTTTTCTTTAGTTGGACGTCACTTTTCTGCGTATGTGGGCTGTCTAGCCAAACAGCTGCAAAATAGTCAGCCGTTGAGGAGACAAGATACAGGGTGGAAGAATGACGCAGGGTGGGTGCCGATGTTTCCGAGATTGCCCCATGTAGCTTTTGAATGATGTTGGTTGTTGTTTGCAGTTTGACACGTACAAAAATCCAAACAGAAAACATTAAATGTGTTTTTATGTAAAAAGTTATTTATTTTGAAACTATCAACCTTTTTCCATCACACAATAAGACTGAAAAGAAAATAACATGGCCATTTCATTAGTGATTATATCAATGTATTAATTATTCCTTTGAGGCAAATGGAATTTAGGAAAGTGAACCGTTACACATATGTGTACATTCCTTTATCAGGTGATGTGAGGCTGATGAGTTGACCTCAAGAGATTCGTCTGCATACCAGTTGGGAGTAATCCTGGACGGTGGGTGTTATTTGAATGAAGCGGCAGCTAGGTTACCGCAGTGTCATTGTAGATTAATGACTCCAACAGCCATCGGTTTCACCCGTGTCTAAAAACCTGAGCGACCTCCCAGCAGAGGTTGATATACCTCACACCAGGACTAAGAGCGAAGTGTTCCGCCGTACGAGGTTGTATAAAAAACATCTCCCTCTGACGCTCTGCAAAATTCAGCGTGGCCATATCCGTACGTTTAATCGGCCAGCTCACAGTTATTACTCGTCGATAAAATTATTTGTTAGCAAATTCTGTTGTCCAATTTTTCCACGGTAACACCTATACACTGCGATGAAACGGCTCTTTGCAGAATATCTGTTACCATATTCCTAGTACTGAAAGTTACCTGACAACTATGACATACGCACAGTCCAAGGTAACTGAAAAAACAATTGCAGCATTATTACGCAAGAGAGTCCCGGAGTAGACCTATGGGATGCCGTCGTCCCATCTTGTGTGGTAAAATAAAATATTTCTGCAGGGCAGTGAGACCCATTTAATGTCAGTCCTAACGCTTAAAAGGCGTACTGTTTTACCGACTGGCTAAAAGACTAATGACCTGTTCCAAGATGAAAGAACAGACTATAATAAAAAAACGGGATTCATCCAGTGAGGTATTCGTATCGACACATCTACTAGTCATGCTAACACAAACATAGCAACTAAAAGCATCACAGTTTACGTCAAGTTACTTAGACAATAGCGATTAGCCTCTATAGTGGAATGTTACAGACACAACTCCTACCTAAATGGCAGAACGAAATCAACACTTTCATAAATTTTACAAGTGACTTCGTATTTTATAGAAACGTTAAAAATGGTATCTTCTTTTGAAGTTGTTAAGTTTGAAGTGACTCACTAGGAGAGAGGAACTTATTGTTGCAATTGGAAAATCATGTACTCGAATCCAAGCTTTTTTTTTTAGTCTTTGTGAATGAAGCGGTGGCCAAGTTTAAAATTCCAATTCAGTCCGTCTTGGATGCAGTCGGCTGCAGTCCACGCACCCAACGGAGCGATTCTCAGTATACCTACACTGCATCTGGATGACTCTCCTCCTCAGACAATGTGCAGTTTAACGGGCGCGTCGCAGCCCTCTGTCCACGCCAAATCGCGTAACGGCTGACACCTATCGCAACCACAATGCCTCTTCCATCACGAGCGTACCGTACTGTCCAGTGTCTCACACCCGACAATCACTTTACATCTACGTCTTCATCAACACTTCGCAAGCTACCCGACGGTGTGTGACGGAGGACAGTTCTGGTACCAATAACTGATCCCGCCTTCCTGTTCCATGCTCGAATGGTGTGTGGGAAGAATGATTGTCGGTAAGCCTCTGTATTAGCTCTAATTTCTCGAATTTTCTCGACGTGATCATTTAGCGAGACGTATGTGAATGGAAGTAATATACACATCAAAAAAGTATTGCATTACCTCGGTTCCCAGAGTTCCGGAACTTGTTCAGAAAATTGGAATAGAGATCCACATAAACATCATTTCCGCTTCTTTTATTGCTCATTAAAACCACACATTGCATGTTGTATCACCATACAGGCAGACCTGTAGAGGTGCTGGTCCAGATTGCTGTACACACCGGTTCCTCTAATACCCAGAAGCACGTTCTCTTGCATTGATGCGTGCCTGTATTCGTCGTGGCATACTATCCACAAGTTCATCAAGGCACTCTTGGTCCAGGTTGTCCCGCTCCTCAACGGCGATTCGGCGTAGATCTCTCAGAGTGTTTGATGGATCACGTCGTCCATAAACAGCCCTTTTCAGTCTATCCCAGGCATGTTCGATAGGGTTCATGTCTGGAGAACATCCTGGCCACTCTACTCGAGCGATGTTATCCTGAAGTTGTGGTTCAATTTATATAATTATGTACCACCATAACCTAATGTCCATAAAACTAAAATCATCTGGGACTCAAATACCGGCAGGTTCGTCCTGACGATTTTTGTTTTATGTACATTGGGCCGTGGTTCAAGTTATATAATTATGTACCACCACGACCTAAAGCTCATAAAATTAAAATCATCAAGGATTCTAATACCGGCCGTGAAAACATGCGTCGATGATTTGCAGAATGACACATGTGAATTAAAAGACGTTTTTCAACCTAATTTTTCCCTGTAAATCAAGGAACTGTGAATCGGACCTTACACGTGGTTTAAGTGTTCCTATTACAGTGCTTGACAATTGTTAAGGCACAGAGACATTGTTGAACAGGAATAATCACAGGCAATTATGAAAGCTATGGAACAGTCGATGTATGTAGTAGAGGTGGAGTGGTATATTTATAACGAAATATGATACAGATTTCACCTGATAGGAAAGCAGGGCAACAGTCATAAATGACAAACATTTTGGCACAGGGCAGTCTCCCAACATAAATATCGATATCGGACTCTTAGTAAGGAATATGTCCTCCTCGGGCAATAATTCACATTGTTGACCTGTTATTCATGCTGACTACCAAACTTTCGAGGAATCCTTGGGCCATATTATCTCACTCCTCTCTCTCTGCGATTTTCAGTTCTTACACAGATCGGGGAGAGGGCGTTCGCTGAGAAGCAAGTCTGCCAAGAGCATCCGAGGCATGCGCTGTAGGGCTTAGGTCCGCAGAATACGCAGGGCATTCCATACCTTCAATATCTCCACTTTCCAGTGTGTCTGAGACCTCAGCAGTCCTGTGTCCATAAACAAAAACTCGGGATCTAACGCACCTCTGAACAGATGGACATTATCCTGAATAATCTCCCTGCAATACTACTGTGCTATAAAGGTACCTCACGCAAATATATGTAGCAGTGCATAATGCCTTCTCACACCATAACACCTAGGCCGTACCTATGACGTTCATGAACATTCTGTAATGCTTAACGTGTTCCTCTCTTCCTCTACACTAAATGGTGGCCAGAATAATTTGCCACAGTGAAGAGTGATTCGTCGGAGAAAATCGACCATTCGTTATTACAAACCCCAACCAACTTACTTTCTACACCAACGAACTCTTTCTCGACGATGGTGTTGTTGAGGTGCGATGCATTTCATAGACTTCAGAGCATACAAAACAGCCTGATTTATTCACTGCTGCGAAATGTTTCTGGCAGAGACTAGTGTACCGGTAGCTGTTGCAAGTCTGCAGCGATCTGCCGAGGAGTAATATGTCTGATCCTTTTCACCACTGCCGGCCGCGGTGGTCTCGCGGTTCTAGGCGCGCAGTCCGGAACCGCGCGACTGCTACGGTCGCAGGTTCGAATCCTGCCTCGGGCATGGATGTGTGTGATGTCCTTAGGTTAGTTAGGTTTAACTATTTCTAAGTTCTAGGGGACTGATGACCTCAGCAGTTAAGTCCTATAGTGCTCAGAGCCATTTGAACCATTTTTTTTCGCCACTAGGCTACGTACTAAGAGTTTTAAAACTACCATTGGCTACCGTAGACTACGGTAGCTTTCCTAGTAGCTTTGGTCAGTTAACTTGCATGTTAGGTGTATTGCATGTCTATGGACGTTACCTCATTTCGATCTCAACTGTCTGAGTAGGCGACCAATGTCTTCATAGATTCCGCCAGAAACAGAAAGCGGTGAACTGTCCACAAATTGAATGAGGATAGGCAAAGGGCCGCATAACCTACGGAACATTTTTCTTCTACATATTGTGAGTTAACCAGCATTTCGCTCTCATTTAAGTATATGGCCGAAAGAGTCAGCCTTCAGGAATTGTGAAACGAACCCTGTCGTCCAGGACCGGATGCCACAAAGGGCGCAGATTCACCACGAGATGGCGAAACTCACAGGCTTCTATGGTCTATTCAGGCCTAAGTGCTGTAGTGTGCGAGTAAGACAGACAAGAACCTACGTCATAGGGAAACCCAGTAGAAGGCTTTTGCGACAGAGGAGACGTAGCAGTGTTAAATATGGCGGACGTAAGATCGTCTATAAAAGAAAACATTTATTGAAACTATTTAATTCTGTAGTTATGCAGGGAATGAAGCCACAGTAATATTAATCTACCATCCTCCATAAATTTTCATGGTGATGCTAATAAAACTTTAATATTGATCATATCTATAATAGTTTAGGATTTGCTGTTAAAGTGAAATTCACAAGTTTTGTAACAGAGACCTGAATGCTAAAACCTGAGCGCTTTAGTCGATCTTAACGACTGACATTTCATATAGAAGCCTATCATTAAAATATCAAATGTTGTAAATATCAACCCCGTAACTTCATTTCTTTAAAAGATGCAGTAAATTAAATTATCAGTATATTCAGTTAAGCATCAGATAATCATTTCCTCCACACAAAACACATTGACCGATGACAGCATGACACCTTATGGAATCATTAGGTAATAGAATATTTGTTGTAAAGTTTAGTGCATAACAGTTACTTTTGTTCTTTGTTTATTTATCAGCAAGCACATTGGTGGAAAGCTACTGGCTGTGGCATTCAAAGCTAAGAAGGAAACTGTATTGGTTTTATGTAAAAGAATTTAAGGTTTATTATGTAATGGATATTACTGTTACTTTCTTTAGATCGTGAGAGAGGTCAAGCTTTGATTATTTAAATATGTTAAAATGTAAAATAATGTAGAATACGCTGTAGCCAATCAGATGGACGGCTTCAGGAAAGGGAACTGCCAAGTCAGTTGAGCGAGGATGTTCGGCGCGCAGGAAACGCGGCGGGGGACGGCAGAGACAGTTCTGGGCTAGACACCAACAGTTCGGACTGAAACGCGAAAGCAGACAGTCGCTCTTTAGGTAGCTAGGAAGTGAAACGACTTAGAAAATTTCGCGTTGTGTGGTATCGCGGGACTTGGTCTCTGAGCGGTGAGCAGCCGCGCGCCTAGCATTTACTTTTCGCGTAGTTAACGAGATGGAGTGTTGAACTTATAATCCACGATGAGATTGTGAATGATCGAACTGTGTCAAATGGATATGCGCTCGAATGTAATAGTAATTCTAAATTCGACCACTTTCGCTATTAGTTTGCTTTCTAAATAAATATTATTGTAACTAAATCGCAACTGTGTGGCCTACGTCTTTTACGGGTCGTTAATTTAGTTCCCGATATTATTATTACTGTTATTATATGTTATATTAACTTCGTATTTCGCAAACTTGCCATCAGCCAGACAATTTAACCAAAGGGTCACAAGTGTCTAACTTACAGCTTGTAATGCGACACGTGCGGTTCAACCCCCAGACGAGTTTGAGGCAAGACATTTCGACGAAGAGGAACCGCATGTGAGACCGAACGTCAGTGCGATGTTAGCTCGCAGTATTTATCCACACAAGTCTTACTTAAAATAAACAGCTTTTACAGAAAATATTGAAATTTTCAATGTTTAATTCAGGTTTTATTCGAAAATTGTTGGTATGGAACGCGAGACAACGGGCTGTCTCAGCAAAAATAAAAAAAATACAGGTTTATCATACAACGTTAGATAAGGCAGTTTCTGAAAATAAAAAATAAAAAAACACAATGCAAAAATATATCGAAGATCGCTTCAATGGTTCGTCGAGTATGTACACTCCTGGAAATGGAAAAAAGAACACATTGACACCGGTGTGTCAGACCCACCATACTTGCTCCGGACACTGCGAGAGGGCTGTACAAGCAATGATCACACGCACGGCACAGCGGACACACCAGGATCCGCGGTGTTGGCCGTCGAATGGCGCTAGCTGCGCAGCATTTGTGCACCGCCGCCGTCAGTGTCAGCCAGTTTGCCGTGGCATACGGAGCTCCATCACAGTCTTTAACACTGGTAGCATGCCGCGACAGCGTGGACGTGAACCGTATGTGCAGTTGACGGACTTTGAGCGAGGGCGTATAGTGGGCATGCGGGAGGCCGGGTGGACGTACCGCCGAATTGCTCAACACGTGGGGCGTGAGGTCTCCACAGTACATCGATGTTGTCGCCAGTGGTCGGCGGAAGGTGCACGTGCCCGTCGACCTGGGACCGGACCGCAGCGACGCACGGATGCACGCCAAGACCGTAGGATCCTACGCAGTGCCGTAGGGGACCGCACCGCCACTTCCCAGCAAATTAGGGACACTGTTGCTCCTGGGGTATCGGCGAGGACCATTCGCAACCGACTACATGAAGCTGGGCTACGGTCCCGCACACCATTAGGCCGTCTTCCGCTCACGCCCCGACATCGTGCAGCCCGCCTCCAGTGGTGTCGCGACAGGCGTGAATGGAGGGACGAATGGAGACGTGTCGTCTTCAGCGATGAGAGTCGCTTCTGCCTTGGTGCTAATGATGGTCGTATGCGTGTTTGGCGCCGTGCAGGTGAGCGCCACAATCAGGACTGCATACGACCGAGGCACACAGGGCCAACACCCGGCATCATGGTGTGGGGAGCGATCTCCTACACTGGCCGTACACCACTGGTGATCGTCGAGGGGACACTGAATAGTGCACGGTACATCCAAACCGTCATCAAACCCATCGTTCTACCATTCCTAGACCGGCAAGGGAACTTGCTGTTCCAACAGGACAATGCACGTCCGCATGTATCCCGTGGCACCCAACGTGCTCTAGAAGGTGTAAGTCAACTACCCTGGCCAGCAAGATCTCCGGATCTGTCCCCCATTGAGCATGTTTGGGACTGGATGAAGCGTCGTCTCACGCGGTCTGCACGTCCAGCACGAACGCTGGTCCAACTGAGGCGCCAGGTGGAAATGGCATGGCAAGCCGTTCCACAGGACTACATCCAGCATCTCTACGATCGTCTCCATGGGAGAATAGCAGCCTGCATTGCTGCGAAAGGTGGATATACACTGTACTAGTGCCGACATTGTGCATGCCCTGTTGCCTGTGTCTATGTGCCTGTGGTTCTGTCAGTGTGATCATGTGATGTATCTGACCCCAGGAATGTGTCAATAAAGTTTCCCCTTCCTGGGACAATGAATTCACGGTGTTCTTATTTCAATTTCCAGGAGTGTATAAAACATGTTTCTGTTTCTTTTACACTTTTCAGTAATAACACGAAACTCTTGTTTTTGATCACGAAGAAGAACGTTCTGCTGAGTACAAAATAACAACAATAACTACACATATATTTTTTGTGTTCGTGAATGCAAACTGTGCTTCCAATAAAAGTAATTGCTTTGCTTACATAAAAGTGCAGAAGTAACAGTATGAACTAATTTTTATTGCTTATAACAATTCACCGTACTGCATGAATTGTCGAATGCTTACAGAGCATGTACCGAGCTGTGTGCTCTTCACTATTCGCCACCCGCAGCTCACTTCTTAGAGTGTACTATATACAGACTGCGAAGTAAACGAAGTGTTGTGTGAACAGTTTTTAATGTTGCTATCGGTTGAGAATCCATTACGCGAGCAGCCCGATCGAAGTCGTTCCACATTCTCGATTGGGGTTTAAATCCGGCGAGAAAGTACAATAAACTCATTTTGGTGCTATTCGAATGACGTACGTACTTTGCGAGGTGTGTGACACGTTGCTGTATCCTGCAGTTAGATGCCATCGTGCTGAGGAAAAACAAACTGCACGCGGGAGTGGACTTCGTCCCCAAGAATAGTTGCATACTTGGGTTGTCCATTGTGCCTTCCAGAGTGACTAAAACATTCCCGAGACCATAACTCTTCCTCCTATGGGCTGGACCCTTCCGATGATTGCTGCAAGGTGTTTGCTTTCAGACGATTTACGCCCTACACGCCAACGGCCATCTGTTCGATGGAGCATAAATCGTGATTCATCTGAAAAAGACACATGTCACCACCCAGTGGACGTCCAAATGCGGTGTTTGGGTGCAAAGTCCAGCATTCGTCGCCGATGAACAGCAGTCAACGTGGATGCATGAACCAGGTAGCTGCTGGGGAGATCCATTCGCCCATTTGCGAAATGGTCGTTGAGGAAACACTGTTGGTAGGCCCTTGGTTCATTTGGGCGGTCAGTCGCTCAACAGTTGCACGTCTATTCGCTTGTACGAAACCGTCATTCACCTCCGTCATCTATGGCCCATTATGCACCACAGTTACCTCTGTCGGTTTTGGATAGCGCCATTTTGCCATGAACGGCATACTTTAACCATGGCGACACGCGAACAGCTTACAAACTTAGCCGTTTCGGAAATGGTTCCACCCTTCGACCGAGAACCAACGATCATGCCGCTTTGGACGTCAGATAAATATCTCCGCTTCCGTGTTACGAAAACGACAGCACTGTTTTCCGCGTCCCCTGAGCGCTTAATGTGAACCTCCGCTGCTAGTGCTGTGACCTGTCGCTTGTCAGTGGGTGTTGCATGTTGACGTCGAAGGTATGTGGTGGTCACATTAATGTGACTGGGTCGTGTATAATGCTTGCAGTCACTTGTGCTGAATATTTAGTAATACTAAAATTTTTGTCTGTCTTCAGCTTATAGCAGAGAGTGTTGTACCTAGAGCATAGTGTACCTAGGAAGATATGATGTTTCCAAGCCACTGTTTCAATATTGTGGCCGATTTTAGAGTCACATAAAAGAAGGCGCACTAGAGTTCCCCATATTTAAGAAGTTTCTGGCATTTGGTACAGTTATTGTTGTTCTGACACATGATGTGTTGCGTGCAGAATTAATTCTGCACATTTAAGTAGTATATAATATATTAAAGCTATTTGTTGAGATATTGTTAATTCTTCAGTTCCAGAATTACTGACCAATAAAATTATTTATGTTTTTGGGCCTCGTTATACAGCATGTTAACAGTTGAGCCATACTTCGTCGGTCGTGCACCATCTTGTGTCTGGGAACGGTAGAAGGTCTTCTACCATGAAATGTGATACTTACAAATGAACCAGTTTCCAGAAGCTTCCATTTCAGAATGTATTTAACTTGTAACTGGTTCCTGACAACACTTCTACTTAACCTGATCTCACTAGTTATTGGCATATTGTTGTTGTTGTCTTCAGTCCAGAGACTGGTTTGATGCAGCTCTCCATGCTACTCTATCCTGTGCAAGCTTCTTCATCTCCAAGTACCTACGGCAACCTACATCCTTCTGAATCTGCTTAGTGTATTCATCTCTTGGTCTCCCTCTACGATTTTTACCCTCCTCGCTGCCCTCCAATACTAAATTGATGATCCCTTGACGCCTCGCAATATGTCCTACCAAGCAATCCATTCTTCTAGTCAAGTTGTATCACACACACCTCTTCTCCCCAATTCTATTTAATACCTCCTCATTAGTTATGTGATCTACCCATCTAATCTTCAGAATTCTTCTGTAGCACCACATTTCGAAAGCTTCTATTCTCTTCTTGTCTAAACTATTTATCGTCCATGTTTCACTTCCATACATGGCTACACTCCATAGAAATACTTTCAGAAACGACTTCCTGACACTTAAATCTGTACTCGATGTTAACAAATTTCTCTTCTTCAGAAATGCTTTCCTTGCCATTGCCAGTCTACATTTTATATCTTCTCTACTTCGACCATCATCAGTTATTTTGCTCCCCTAATAGCAAAACTCCTTTACTACTTTAAGTGTCTCATTTCCTAATCTAATTCCCTCAGCATCACCAAATTTAATTCGACTACATTCCATTATCCTCGTTTTTCTTTTGTCGGTGTTCATCTTATATCCTCCGTTCAGCTGCTCTTCCAGGTCTTTTGCTGGCTCTGACAGAATTACAATGTCATCGGCGAACCTCAGAGTTTTTATTTCTTCTCCATGGATTTTAATTCCTCCTCTGAATTTTTCTTTTGTTTCCTTCACTGCTTGCTCAGTATACAGATTGAATAACATTGGGGATAGGCTACAACGCTGTCTCACTCCCTTCACAACCACTGCTTCCCTTTGATGCCCCTCGACTCTTATAACTGCCATCTGGTTTCTTAACAAATTGTAAATAGCCTTTCGCTCCCTGTATTTTACCCCTGCCACCTTCAGAATTTGAAAGAGAGTATTCCAGTCAACTTTGTAAAAAGCTTATTGGCATATAATAGGGTAATTATTATTACATTATTATTATTATTGGCATACAATAGAGTAATAATGTAGTAGATGGAACATTAAAAGCGATATTTCCAAAATCTTCCTGAGTGCACCACTTTTAAGTTTCAATACAATATTTGTTCCTACATACGAGGTGTGACTGGAAAGTTTTAAGAATGGCTCCGGTACTGCTTACTGGTTTGATGGGCAGGTACATGGAGGATGGGGAATGAGTCATTACCTTGTCCTTGAACGTCCTCCGACAGGAAACTGCGTTTCCTTTATTCAGTTCGTTGTGGCAGCTGGTTATGTGTGGGTCTGTTAGGGCTTGTAGCCGAATTATGTCTTCATGAAAATGGACATAAAAACGGAGCAACGAGTTTGTGTGAAATTTTGTTTTAAAATCGGGAAATCAGCTTCTGAGACTTACGATCTATTAAAAACAGCTTCTGGAGATAATTGTATGATCCAGTCAAATGTTTTTGTCTGGTACAACAGATTTAAAAATGGCTACGAATCATTTGAAGATGAAACACGGTCCGGCCGTCCTTCCACCACAAAAACGAATGAAAGTGTTGTGAAAGTTCGTGACGAAGTGCGCACTGATCGTAGACTTCAATTAGGGAGATGGCCGATGCATTTAATTTAAGTTTCTATGCAGTACAGTCAATTTTAACTAAAGATCTGAACATGCGTCGAGTGTCCGCAATGTTAATTCCAAACGTGCTGTCAAGTGACCAGAGACAACACCTATTTGAAGTGTGTTAAGAACTGATTAATAGGACTAAAATGACTCAGATTTGTTAAACAGGGTAATTACAAGTGACGAACAGTGGGTATATGGATATGATCCTGAAACCAAAGTGCAGTCTTCACAGTGGAAGACTCCAGGTTCCGAAAAAAGCACGGCAATGTCGGTCGAAGGTGTAGACAATGTTGGTGATTTTTTTCGGTTCTACCGGTATTGTGCATCATGAATTTACTCCTGGAGGACAGACAATTAACCAGGAATACTACAAATGTGTCCTTGAGCGTCTGCGAGAAAAGGTGCGGAAAAAGGGCCTTCATTGTGGAAAGACAGGAGTTGGGCACTACACGATGACAATGCTCCGGCTCATCTTGCCTTCCCCATAGTTGAATTTTTGACCAAATACAAAATTCCTGTGTTTCCACAACCAACATATTCCCCTGATTTGGCCCCTGGGGACTTCTACCTGTTTCCTAAACAGGAATTTGTGGCACAACTTACTAGAAAAAGGGATCGGTTGGCAGGACATGTTCTGAGGCATCAAGGGATCACCAGCTTAGTACTGGAGGTCAGCGTGGAGGGTAAAAATCGTAGAGGGAAACCAAGAGATGAATGCACTAAGCAGATTAAAAAGATTGCAGTTGTTACTTGGATATGAAGAAGCTTGCACAGGATAGAGTAGCATGGAGAGATGAATCAAACCAGTCTCTGGACTGAAGACTACAACAACAACCACAACAACATTAGTTACAGTGTGGAAATAAATACTGTGGGGGTAAGAACCACCAGCTTGAGGTTGAGCATGGTCACATGGAAGGGAAGGGGTGATGAGGAACAGACAGCGAGGAGGAAGGAGGAGATGGACACAGATGGAGGGGATGAGATGGACAGCGGGAGGGGGAGGAGGAATGGACAGAGAAAGGAAAGGAGAGGGACAGATAAGCCAAGACAAGGGAGGAGGAAACGGACAAAAAAAGGTTAGACGAGAAGATGACAGGGAGAGGGGGGAGAGGAGATTGACGCAGAGAGGGAAGAGGAGGAGATGCTTGGAGAGGGGCGAGGAAGAGATGAACGAAGAGAAGGAGAGGAGATGATGGAATTAGATGGGGACAGACGAGGAAGGAGCACATAGATGGGAAGGAGCAGGTGGACAGAGAATGGGCCAGGAAGAATGGACAGAGACAGGGGCAGGAGTAGATGAAAAGAGAGTGTATGGGAGGGGGGGGGAGGGGGGCAGGAGATGGAGGAGGTAGGTAGACATAAAGGGTGATTCAGCTGCTCCTACCTACAGATTTTAGGCAACGCACAAAGCCTTCAAAACTGCACACGAGATTTTCATATTCTCTCACTCGCTACACGCACACTACGGCAAAAACGAACAGGACCTTTTTGTAGGAAATGTAATATACTTAAATTTTGTACTGAAATACGTTTTCGCTGGAGGTCACGGTTTTCGTGCTATTCAATAAAGACGTGTTTGAAGGACACTTTTGTAAGTTTCTCTCGAAGAATTCGCAAGTTTCTCTTGAATAACTGGAGAATGTAACAGAACATATTAAAGGCTTTACTTTAATGAAGTATGTGATACCCTCCAAATTCAACCAGTTTAACGAGTATTTATGATTATAGAAAAGTTATTGTGTATGTTAACAATGATTGCACAACATGTCTCCATAAACAGTCAACCCATTAAATTATACTGAATAACTGACCCACACAAAAGTTACTATCACTTGATCACTGATACAGCAAATGTCATCATGTAAAAACACTAAGTTTATCTTAAATAATTAATATGAAGTACGAAAAATAGTAGCCAACTTAGGTATTTTGGATCTCCTTAAATAAAAATCACCCAGTGAAACCTATTCGTTCACTAGGAGCGTTTCCACTCAGTATTCACGTAATCAATCCTATTTTAGACGAAAACCAATGTAATTCTTAATAATTCATGTTAATTACTTATTTATGCAAATTAGAGAAGTCAATTGACAAACTTCTAAAAAACGGCCTTTTTGTAACAAAGAATTATTCTGTCAAGTCTACAAATCTGTCTGTCATTTTAATAACATGTTAAATTATGTCACTCGATGCAAATTAATAACTTTTCTGCACAAATTATGATAACAGATGTACATGTGACTTGTAAACTATATCTCTTTTTAGTAGTTCTTTGATAATGTTATAAATACAAGCAGCAAGAACGGTCGGGTGGCAGTCGGAATGTCACTTTGGTAGAGTGTGTTTGTGTGTTATTGTTTGAGGTGGATAAACAATGCAAAGATCATGTAATGGAAGTACTACTTTGTGTTGTGTCATGGTCTTTGGTGGACAGTGGAATTAAGATGGCCACCAGAGTAATAAATATTTGAAGGTTACATATTTGTTGGTTTTGCTCGTTCTTTATCATCAAAAGCACATAAAAAACACGGGACCTCATGTTTTTAACCCTAGACAACCAGATTTAGAGCCAGCATCAGCATCGAGACACAGCAGCGATCCAGCAAGCAGCAGCGATTACTACAACGCATTTTAATGGCGCCAACCAAACATCAAGTGCTAACAAGCTCCGTAAACGGGGGTAAAATATGCGATTACAGCAATTAGCTATATCAAAGACTAGGCGACCATTACAAAAGTGAGGGCTCGTCCGGGATCTTTAAGTGCATCGATGATAATAGTGCAGCGATAAATTTCGTAAGTGCTTAGCACTTACAAAAAAAAAAAAAGTTTATTTGTGCAGTGTGGCAACAGTGAAGATATGTCAAAGTGAAAAACAAAAAAAAAACTTGTGTATGTGCGATTACGAAAAACTATCATCACACCGCTCGGAAGATTAACGTCTGGATTGTCAATGGAATTCATCAATCAAGATAAAACCGTATAGATGTGAAGAAAGCAAACAAGAACACCGATCACGACATCATAGCATAGCTACATAAAGCAAGGTATTTTGTTGTTGTAAAAATTATAGTTAACATGTCTCTACCTGAGAGTGATGAGATCGTAGGAAATGTAAAAATTGAACCAGGGGATGGTGAACAGAGTGGCTAGCAGAGTTTGCAACTCAAATAAGCTCGCAACTTAAACAATCGAGTGAACAAGTAAGTTTGAAACTTAAAGAAAACACAGATAGACTGGATAAGTTAAGTTTGAATTTTGATCTATTAACTACTCATCTCAATGAGAAGTGTGAGGAAATTAAAACTACCCTCAGTAAGGACACTAGCGAACAGCTGATACACTTCAGAAAAGAATTTCAAATTAAAGTTGAAAGTTTAAATGAAAATATACAAGCTAACACAGACAGCATTGCTGTCATCTACAACAGAGTAGATACTGAAGTTGAAAGATTAGATCAGAGAATAGACAAAACATCAGAAAACCTTAAACAAGAATACAACCTGTATACCACTAATGTAGATACAAAAGTAGAAAAGATACACACTAAATGTACACAATTGGAGGACGCATTGATGTCCAAACAAACGATTTACAATCAAAATACAATGTATGGGCACATCCAAGTGAAATACTTTCCTGGTGAAAATCTGCACCCTATTGACTTTATTCACCAATGTAAGGATATGTTTGTTGTAGGAATGTCAGATAACATAAAAATTAAGTTAGTAAAACGGTTTCTAGAAGGGGAGGCCCTATCCTGGGCAAATGAGAATAATGATTCTTGAAATACTTTTGAAGAGTTTGAAGCTAAATTTATTTGTAAATTTTGGTCACAATCCATACAAGCCAGATTAAAGTCAGAATTTCTAAATGGACCAGTGTATAGAGGGAAAATAGGGGGCATGCAAAAATTTTGCAGAGACCATTTGAAAAAACTTGCTCATTTGAATAACTCATTTGATGTTATGACACAAATTGATGTTTTAAAAAGAAGGTTACCAGAGAGACTGCAGTGGGAATTGGTCCATGGACCAGATGATTCAATGGAAGAGTTCCTGAAATTTGTAGATAGATTAGATAGGGCCTTGGAAAGAGAAAATAACCAAAGATTTGGCTCTGACAACAACCAGTATGGGGGGTGGAACAGGAATGTAAATAGAGATTATTATGGGAGGAGAGACTTTGAAAATTCTGGAAATAATGCTCCAAATAGGGGAGATAGGAGATATGAAAATGATTTCAGAAACAATACACAGGAGGGAGGATGGAGGAGAGAGAACAGGAATGATAGAAATAGGTATTGGGGAAGAGAACAAGATAGAAGGGGGTTTGTTGAAACTAGTGAACAAAACGACAACTACAAACGGACAGACCGAGGGAACCAGCCGGGAAACGGTGGACAGTCCCACTAGATATCCGTAGTTTTGGGGCTAGACAATATTATGATAGGACAACATATAACCGAAACTGGAAAAGGAGAGGATACAATGTAAAGAGTAAATACCATGAAAATACTGATGTTGTTAGAATGAATAAATTAGAATTTAATGCAAGGTTTTGGGATACTATGAGTAAAAGTGATACAGTTAATAAAAACAGTGTTCAAGCACAGGTAGTTAGTGAAAGTGCAGAAGTTGAAGGTATTGCAGAGTTCCATAGTTGGGCTGAAAAAGATACTGGTGTTAATAAAAAGTCAGACACACCACAAATAGAATCAATTTTGGGGGGTTTATTTGATAAGAAGGGGGATGCCGAAGTGTTTAATGGAGCCAAAGGCTCAATTGCTGAGATTCAGATACATAGGGGGGAAACTGAAGATGGGGTTGTTGTGGTGGAGGAGGAAGAAGTAATACAGGGACATTTAAATAATGATCCTAAATCAAGTGATGTTATTGATGAGAGTGTGGAGGAAGAAATAAAAGTATTTGTAGAATTGAAAAGTGATTATGTAGTAAAGGTAAGTGATGTGACAAACATGGGTAATAATGAGGTTAATTTAAGTGAAATGCAGACTAGGGAATGTGTATCTGAGGACAAGCTATTGCCTATTGGGAACTATGAAACACTAATCTATGAGAATGGTAATAATAATAATAACAATAATAATAATAATAATAATAATAAAGAAAATATAAAGGGATGGAATGTAAATGTGTGTTTTCAAGAAAAAGGGGAAAAGTTTTTAGAAGTTTTGTGGAACAACTATGGAAACTGTATAAACAAAGATGCCTTTTGGAAAGAATTAGCAAAGGTAAGTGCAACCTTGTATCCTACATGGTGCACAAGAATCCGTAGTGGACTTTATAAAAAATGGGGTGAAAACAGTAGTTTGTTAAGTGACAACACAGTGTTAAGAGGAACAGATGAAAACAAAGGTTTATGTTTAAATGTCAATGCTTTGCAAACAGAGAGGGACGTGTGTAAGTGTAGGAAAGAGGAAATAGACTTAGGAACTAAAGAAATTGAAAATGATCTATTGTTTGTAAATACTGAAATAGACAATGATGTGGAGCTAGGTTGTCCATATGTTAAAGTAAACATTTACATTGGTCCATTTGAAATAAAAGAAAGCCCACATCCTAATGCGTATAGACTTATCTTTCCCAGATCAAGAAGGTTATTTGGATTAAGAAACATCACTGAATTGAAACCATATAAACATGATTAAGCACATTTCCCTGTTTGAATACAGTTACTTACCCATTTTCCGTAAAGCATTTTATCAGCAAAGATTTTTACTGGGTGTGTCAAATAGCAACTACCACTCTTCCTACAGACCCTGGAAAAGTTCCAGATCTCTGTGACAATGTTTTTATATTTTTATTGTCACTATTGAATATTAAATTTGGAGACATCTTCTTTACTTGCAAGGGGCAAGTTTAACCATGCACCCAAAGAGGTGACAAACATTTATTACTTTCTGTTTGTATTGTTGAATATGGGACATACTTGCACCAAATATAAAAGACAATGTAAAAATTGTTGTGCAAGACCCATCATTTTGTTACTATTGTTTTCTTAGGCATAAGATTTGTGTACAATTTTCTACAGCTAATCAGATGTTCACCAAGTTTGATGTTTGTGCTATGTTGTGACCAATTTAAGTGTCCAATTTTAGTATTATTTGTTCTTGTACTATCTTGACTGTGTCTCAATGGGAGACAAGTTTTTTTTATATTTTCTTTTTTTTTTAAATGCATATTATATTCATACATGTGACTTCTCTAGTGTTTGTGTTTATATATCATGTCCATACTTATAATTATGTTCTTTGTTTTCATTTCCTTTATGTGGCTTAAAATGAGCAGACAGCTGCAATATTTTTCCGATGGACATCTGAACTGTTCATCTATGTAATATATTTATGTTCCTTCTATTATCTTGATTATTCTGTGACTCAGTGAGAGCTGACTTTGAAATAATTTACATATATTTTTTTATATATCTTAAGATCGCATGTGATATATTTGTGTCTGTTTTTGATCATTTTCCATGTGGCTCACTGGAAGCAAAGATTAAGTTTTTTTTTCTTTCATATATTACTAAATATTTTTGTTATGCTGTCATACTGAGAGCCATAACACAAAGTGCATTTGAAACAACACAACTAAAATATTTGCAGGAAACAGTCATTGTATACATACACATTATGCATAGTAAAACAAAAAAAAAACAAAACAAAAAAATTATTAAAGTAATACTTTTCCAAATTTTAAGCATTTGACACATTTGTCCTAGTCGGCTAATATCATTAACATTCTGTAAATGATATTACCCAAGGGGGGTATTGTAACGGAACATATTAAAGGCTTTACTTTAATGAAGTATGTGATACCCTCCAAATTCAACCAGTTTAACGAGTATTTATGATTATAGAAAAGTTATTGTGTATGTTAACAATGATTGCACAACATGTCTCCATAAACAGTCAACCCATTAAATTATACTGAATAACTGACCCACACAAAAGTTACTATCACTTGATCACTGATACAGCAAATGTCATCATGTAAAAACACTAAGTTTATCTTAAATAATTAATATGAAGTACGAAAAATAGTAGCCAACTTAGGTATTTTGGATCTCCTTAAATAAAAATCACCCAGTGAAACCTATTTGTTCACTAGGAGCGTTTTCACTCAGTATTCACGTAATCAATCCTATTTTAGACGAAAACCAATGTAATTCTTAATAATTCATGTTAATTACTTATTTATGCAAATTAGAGAAGTCAATTGACAAACTTCTAAAAACGGCCTTTTTGTAACAAAGAATTATTCTGTCAAGTCTACAAATCTGTCTGTCATTTTAATAACATGTTAAATTATGTCACTCGATGCAAATTAATAACTTTTCTGCACAAATTATGATAACAGATGTACATGTGACTTGTAAACTATATCTCTTTTTAGTAGTTCTTTGATAATGTTATAAATACAAGCAGCAAGAACGGTCGGGTGGCAGTCGGAATGTCACTTTGGTAGAGTGTGTTTGTGTGTTATTGTTTGAGGTGGATAAACAATGCAAAGATCATGTAATGGAAGTACTACTTTGTGTTGTGTCATGGTCTTTGGTGGACAGTGGAATTAAGATGGCCACCAGAGTAATAAATATTTGAAGGTTACATATTTGTTGGTTTTGCTCGTTCTTTATCATCAAAAGCACATAAAAAACACGGGACCTCATGTTTTTAACCCTAGACAACCAGATTTAGAGCCAGCATCAGCATCGAGACACAGCAGCGATCCAACAAGCATCAGCGATTACTACAACGCACTTTAATGGCGCCAACCAAACATCAAGTGCTAACAAGCTCCGTAAATGGGAGTGAAATAGTGCGATTACAGCAATTAGCTATATCAACGACTAGGCGACCATTACAAGAACTATGGTCTCTAGCAAAAACGTATCGCAGTATATAACTTAACTACATTAAATTTCCTACAGAAAGGTCCTGGTCTTTTGTTCTGTAGGGTTAATAGCTTGTGTATATCGAACAAGAGAATAGGAAAATCGTCAAATGGTACTTGAAGGCATTGCGGATTGCATAAAAACCATAGGTGGGGGCAGTTGAATCACCCAGTATATTTATAGGGTGTAACAGGCATAAGTGGAGGTATTTTTGTATGTTGTATATTAATATGTACAAACATCAGTGTTTCTGTTGGTTTTTTTCCCCTATGCCGAATACGTCACAAATTTTACGCCGCGATGTTTTCTACACATTCGTACCTGAACCACTAAGTGGACTTCGCCTGTCGGTATAGACTAACTGTTCTGCGTCCATGCGTCCACACTTCAGCATCTGACCTGTTGCCCAAGGAAAAATAAACATTAATGGCTTTCTTTGTCCATTTGATTCATCTCGTCTCTCTGATCATTTCTTCCTCCCCCCGTGACTGACGATATTCTCCTACCCTCTCTCTTTTCACCTCTGTCTTCCTCTCTTCCATCTGCTCACTACCCTTCTCCACCTCATGCATCTCCCTCCCCTCTCTCTGTCCATCCTCTCTTCTACTGATCTCAACACCTCTGCAGCCATGCTTGTGGGGAAACAAGCGCTGTATCATTGAAGGAATACAGAGGCGAGCGAGTGTGCCAGGACTTACCCCAGTTCACTGCTAGTAGCGCCACGTCACCACACCGCATCTGGCGGAGCACACAGGTATTGCACCATAGTTTAAGAATGGAATTAAAAGTTAAAGTTCCTTTTCCAAACTTCGTTAGCATGTGCTTTAGTATATTAATTTGTAAACAATCAAATCTCAGAATGATCAGGTCCATACTTTTCCCTAAATACATCGTTATAAGAAAAAAAGAAGTGGCGCTAAATAATAAAGCTAGAAACCCAAAAATTGGTCATAATGTGCAGATGTATGTCAAAATTAACTGGTACAAGTCTCAACGTGATTAAACAAATGTTTTAGTCAGAATCCGCGTTTTTAAGAAAAGTTGAAGGCGCTAAATATTAGACTTAGAAATATGAAACTTTGTACGAAGCTTCAGTTCAACATAAAACATTAATTATGTAACCCTAATGAGCTATCTTTAATATTTTTGAGTAATTTGCAGAAAACTAAAATGTCCTTATTTGTAGTAGGTTAGGTATCTGTTACATTAATGCTAGAAAATTTTAGTTACAGCACATGATGAGACCTATTAAATAATAGAGATATATCAACTTTCAAGGCCTGGATATAAATAATAACAAATACAAGGTCTCTCAAAGTTGTAGTTGAGAGGTCAGGTTCTACTGTCAGTTCCGTTCTGAAAATTCTAGACGACAAAGTTCAAAAGCAGGCGAGTTAAAACTTTTTCTGTGATTTTAACCAACTTAACTACATGATTACAAAAATTACGAAGGTTGTAAAATAATACACAACAACGTTATAAAATAATATGTGTACGAGAATGCGGCCGTTTAGAGGCTGCTACCATGGGTATAGGGCGGATGAGAGCAGGTATTCCCTTGGCCGTCCGCTGCGCCAAATATGTAAATACAGCCTGAGAGGTAAGACCAAGTTGCACTTCGCACCCAGCCACTGTACGGTCCGCTTCAGTCAACCGCCGGAGTTTGCGCTGCCTCAGATAGCGCCAGAGACGTGCTGTTACTGAACGCATATTTTCAGTAGTAATAGAAAGTGAACTCGCGAGGACTGTACAGCATCCTGGATAGCTTAGATTTCGCAGAAGTAACTGTTAGTGTGCCATCCATAATGTTAAACCCGCGTGGCAAGTGGTGACAATTATTTTCCACTTTTGTGGTGAGCAATTATTTTGATTATCAGAAGATAGGGCGAAAGACAATTTAATAGGAACTTACCGTAGAGGTCGCCTCTGAACTGCTCATAGTGCTGTTTAGGATATATTTATTGTCAGTATTAACATAATGAATATTACAATGTAGAGCGTGTGAAACTTTACCAAATATATCTATCAATTAGAACTCAAAATCTTCGTTTATAATCATAGTCCTGATCCCGCTGAGTGAATAGAGAACAGAAACATTTCTTTCAGTGGGTTGGACAAGAAAGTGGACTTGCAGACAGGGAACTATGGTCAGTATGTTCTCCATCGCTTTCTGGCTGACCACAGAAATAGTTCCCAGGCTCTCGTAAAAGATGGCGAACTATATTCCAATATTTACAGCAATTCAACAATATTCTAAATTTTTCGAATATTTTCTCCTATTGCTTATGACTGATATTATTATTATTATTAACCCACTACCCCACATGCTCATCAGCGCATGTAACCTCTGCACATTTCAATTAAGCACGCTGATACTACTACTACAACACACCTGTCACGCAGGAATGCTACGTCAGCGGCTTGAAAACCATTTATTTCTCCCTGGTACATAAGTTGCCATGCAAAGCTGATCAATAAAGCAAGCCAACACCACTCCAACACAACATGCCCGTCCTGCAGGCCGGTGCATCTCTACTTCTGTTGGAGCTAGGAGGGCTGATACTCGTGAGGCCTGCTGTTACTGTGTCAAATATGGTTGAAATCGAACCAGGGGTTTGGGAGGAGATCCCAGACAAATGGCCATACACACACTCTGTTTTAGATATATAACAGATTTTTGATACATTGAATTATATTATACATCAGGGAAATCTCTATTAGAAGCTGGTCTCGGAGAACTTATTTCCTTAGAAAAGAGTTCCCCATAGAGCTAAACGTTTCAACAATACTTGGAGTGACAGCATGCTCCATCACATGTACGTAGCTCGAATCGATAAACATCACCAAAAAGGCGAACATACTGTTGTAAGGTGTCATCCCTAAAGATTTCAGCCGTTGCAATACCTTCAGGAACGATTTTTTTCCTTATTGTCACTTCAACACCTCAACTAGGCCAGCAGCGGCCTATCTACGCCGTTCTTCAACCATAGAAACCGTACATAAAAAGGAAGACATAAAAACAAACATACATGGAGGATAAAAACAGGAGACATACATTGTAAAATCAAGGTAGGTTTTCATGGACGCACTGGTTGTATAAAAATGTTCAGCACAATACACAAACGAGACACAGAGTTCTACACGTGAACGTAAGAATACTGAAGGAGAGACACTGATGAAATGATGGGAGGAGAAACACTAGCCCAGTAGCGACGAACTTTGGCGCACTAAACATACTGTTTGCACGAAAAAGTCGGGGGCCTACCATTGGGAAGAGGGGAGGTAGGAGGGGGGAGGATGCCAGTGGAATAGAAGAAGGGAGGGAGGGGAGAGGGGATGGGGGGGTGTGGAAGCCTGGGGAGGTGGGAGGAGAGAGAGAGAGGAGGGAGGGAGTGAGGAGGGAGAGAAGAGGGTGCCCTGGAGGAAAAACACAGGAGGAGGATGGGGAGGATTAGATCTGGTAGGGGGAGGGGTAGATGGAGGGGACGACCGCATTGTCTGGGAGGGGAAGTTGGCGGAAGCCACCTTGGGCAAGGGTATGGAGTGTGGTAAGATAGTGAGTGGGTGGGATGCAGGTGCACAGACACGGCAGCGGAGGGGGGTGGGAAAGGATGGGAGAGACAAGCGGGTGAGGGGGATCAAGTTTAAGGGAGGTGTAAAGGATCTGTATCCATTCAAGGAAGAGGAGGAGGTGTGGGAAAGGAATTAAGTCGTAGAGGATCTGCGTGGGGGATGGGAGGCAGATGCGATAGGCGAGGTGGAGCGCATGGCGTTCCAGGATTTGAAGAGACTTTAGAAGGTAGGAGGGGTGGAGATCCAGGCGGGATAGGCATAACAGAGAATGGGGCGGATGAGGGATTTATAGGTGTGGAGGAATGTGGAGGGTCCAGACCCCATGTGCGGCCAGAAAGGAGCTTGAGGGGGTGGAGTCGGAAGTGTGCCTTGGCTTGGAGATGGGGGGTCCAGGAGAGGCGACGATCTAGGATGACGCTAAGGTACTTGAGGGTGGGGCTGACGTTGATTGGAAGGCCATAGACAGTGAGATAAAAATCTAGGAGACGGGAGAAAGGGGTGGTTTTGCCTACAATAATCGCCTGGGTTTTGGAAGGATTGACCTTGAGCGTGGTCGAGCGGTTCTAGGCGCGTCAGTCTGGAACCGCACGACCGCTTCGGTCGCAGGTTCGAATCCTGCCTCTGGCATGGATGTATGTGATGTCCTTAGGTTAGTTGGGTTTCAGTAGTTCTAAGTTCCAGGGGACTGATGACCTCAGATGTTAAGTCCCATAGTGCTCAGAGCCATTTGAACCATTTGACCTTGAGCAGCCACTGGTTGCACCAAGTGGTGAACTGGTCAAGATGGGATTGGAGAAGGTGCTGGGAGCGTTGCAGGGTGGGGGCGGGGGCAAGGAAGGCGGTGTCATCGGCGTATTGGAGAAGGTGTAAGGGGGGTGAAGACGGAGGTATGTCCGACATGTAAAGAAGTTAGAGAAGAGGGGAGAGGACAGAACCTTAGGGCACACCGGCAGAAGGGTGGAAGGTGTAGGATCCAGGAACGACATTCAGTGCCATATGCGTGACCAACAAGATGTTGCCTCTGATGAGAACACCTGTCACATATAGGTCGTTTTACACAATATGGTCAGGATTATATGTCCCAAAAGCGCGCCAGGTGGATAGAGGGTGACAATATTACTCCGTGGAAAAGACGCCGCATTCGCCAGCCCACGTACTTCCTTTTCTGAAGACGATGCATTTGGCGGAACCACCAATCACAAAGAGCAACGTCTCCGACCTTCTCGTGACGGGTGTGTGTCGCACGCAGTCGTGTAAATTAGCGGCTAACTACGTCTCGAGAGGGTCTGTGATGTCGCCAATCAACTGACTGTTCCCAATAAAGGCTTCTATGCCGAAGCCTGCACTTGCTAGGAAACTATGGACAATGGCATCATCTGTTAACATCCGAAGTTAAGCAATTCTCGCCGCGCTAGCTCATGTGATAGCAATAGATTTTGTGCTTTTTTTAATTTCTTAATGCTTATTTTATTTTTTGCTTTGTATTCATTACATACTGAAATGGTTGAATGAGGACTTCACATTTTTCCTATGAACGTTGCCTCACGAGATAGACAAAGAAAGTTCTTTAGGTTTTACAATAACTGCGCAAAGAAGAAGCCTACCTAGTGCATAAACGAGAAGGTAAACAGATGAAAAACGGGTGAATACTTCGAAACATTTCGCATGGTCAAAAACAAACACCCGCAGCTACGTAGACGGCTATAATCACATCCCAACGACAGTTATCTTCTTCTTATCTGGTAATGTAACTAAAACAAATCTCTCAGTTACAAAGCTGAAGTGTTACCGGATTGAACTTTCCTTCCTTGTTTCATCAGTAAAGTTCTTGCACTAAGACATCGCAGAACAGCTGACACTCAGATACGTTCCGCTGACACGGAACAAAGAGAGTCGGCAACTATTCGCCACATGACGCTCGAACAGGACCTACGTAGCTTAGAAACCGGTGGTCCATAGGTAAACGTGAAAGAAAAGAATAGAAGATTATTTTCGTCAATCATCTCCGATCCTTAGTTCCTTCCTCGAAACAACTTTGCCAGAGCCGGGAACAGGATCGAAAAGTTTTTCGCCAACATTTTCTTCCAGCGACTCTTAAAGCAAGGAGTCCGGACCTCTAATGAAATTGGTCATCTTCATTTTGTGTTTGATACTAATCTTTCTGGACAGAAAACTGCGGACAGACACCTGAATTCCCGTTTTCCCGGGAGAGCAAATACGGAACTTGGAGAGCGGAGATGGACGACCAAAAAAAAAAAAAAAAAAGAGAACGCCAGGAAGCGTTGTTTTTACGGCGACCGACGGGCGGAAATCAATCGTCGTTCTGTCGAATGCTGGCACCAACGAAATGAATGTTTTCTCAGTCGCAGCTGCGTGTTTCTGTAACCGCGAGCAATAACATTTTCGAAACACGACAGAGTACCCTGCAGGTCGTGAGGCATCGGCGGCAGAATAAAAACTAATCGTGTCTAGGGCTCGCGGGTCACCAGATGTGGGTTTCCCCAGTATAACGTCGGGACGGAAAAGTTGCCGAACGGCAGCGCAAGGCTGGGGTTCTACTCTGTGAATGCTGCCCTTGGGTAGTTCGCTCAGAATATTATATAAACCCGAACTTATCCGCTTCTACCACCACAGTCATTACATGTGATGCGTACTGCTGGCGATCAAATTTGCAATAGCATGAAGAACGGAATGCAACAAACGACAAAATGGCAAGAAGTGTACAACTGGTTGGGTTCGCAAATAGTTAGTATGTCAGCGCAACCTCAAAAAATTGTGTAGGTTCAACGCTTTCTACATTCTGTTTATAAGCATAAATATTCCGCGGGTTTCTCATTCAGAAATCGCTTTTGAATATTTGTAATATGATCGTCTCGTGCCCCGAGTTAGCAGGGTGGTAATATCCATAGTTTGTACTTCTAATCGCCTGATATTTCAGTGTAACACTCTAGTCAGTGAAACCTTCGGAGTCTGATCTTTTACTGGATAACATTCGTATACCTCACTTTATGAGACCTTCTAATTGTACAATTTTTCTGTGTAATGGAAGATTCTAATTGTGATTACTGTATAATCTTTAAGCTGTATAGCCGATACACTGTTACTCGAACGTAATACAATGAGGTGACAAAATCATGGGATAGCGATATGCACACATACATGTCGCGGTAGTGCCGCGATAAAAGGTATAAAAGGGTAGTTAGTGCATTGGCGGAGCTGTCATTAGTATGCAGGTTATTCCTAGGAAAAGGATTCCGACGTGATTGTGACCACACGACAAGACTTGTAACCTCCCCCTCACTTATCGACCTTAATGACAGTGAAAAATTAAACCGCGTGTACCTAATGGAAATTTAGGAAAAGCAATCGTCACCGAAGTTAATCTGTCGGTAAAGAGGGAGGAAAGGGTTACATCTAAATGAAAGGAAAAATGCAAATGAAACTGGTGGAAATTAATTTTGAAAATTGGTAAAGTTAATAAAGAAAGTAAATGTGCGGCCGTTACGTTAACAATTAACCAGCGGTAATTAGATATTTGAGATTTGGGGGAAATTACGGTCACCAGTCCTATGGACAATTACTATAGTAACTGAAAAAGAAAAGTTATTACACATATAATTAGCACTAGAAGCGTGGCAACTGAAGGTTGACACGTGTAGTGTGAAACTGAAAGTTTGTCAGAAGTAATAAATTTCGCTACACTCTGACTTAATTTAGCAAAAGAATTAATAAAACCGGAAAATTGAAAGTTAATTAAGTGACTGAAATTAATAGTGAGCTTTGTGTTTCTGAAGCACATCGAAATTCAGTAAAATACGGTTAGTCTTAGGCTACCTCAACAATCATTTCAAAAGGTACTTGAATCTACGCAATTTAGAAATAAGAGATTTAACTTTGAACTTGAATTAAATGATCTGAACAATTAACAATAGTAAAATTTAGTACTTACCAAGCTGAGCTGCAGTCACAGGTAAGCTAAAATACGGTAACAAAACTCGCACTCTTAATTTGTGCTTTTGTAATCTAAATATTGTAGCCAGCTATGAATACCTTAACTGAACTTTGAAATTAAAGCAGTGAAATCGAATGATATTACTTCAATGCTGGCGTCTGAATTTCAACGACACTCGGGTTCATTTCGGAAAAGGAAGGGACCCTGCTTGGTAATGCAATTGGGACAATGCTGTAATTTTGTGATGCAACAACTTTAAAAGCTGAGGTCTGCCATACAGTTCTAAAACTTTACGTGCTTTCAGTCTTCCTTGTTGGTTGATTGAAGGTTTGAAGTGGTCGGTCGAGGAGGTGGCGACAGTCACTCATTGTCGGCCGTCGCTGTTGCAGAAGCTGGATGTTGGCGCGCCTTCTTCTCGACACTGTCACCAGGCGAAACGGGCTCTTGATGTGCGCCAGCTAATACTTCCCGTCCGCGACACCGTGTCAGAAACTATCATAGTAAGTCGAGCGCAATTACATGCTGCCAAACCCCGAAAGGTCGGCAACTCGCGGGAGCGTCACACAACACACCTGCTCAACCGCACTATTCCCGCCAGACTCCCTCTGCCCGCGCTCCACGCGGCAGAGTTAACACTACCAAAGATCCTAAACACTTTGGTTCTCCACACGACCTACTGATGTAGTCGTTCGACAGCATAGTTTTCCCTAGGCCAGACCCAGCGTAAAACACAAATAATATTTACAAAACGAACCAATTATACATCGACATAAGTGCATATATATACAAATAGTAAAACAATTACAATATACAAAGACACAGAAACGTCATATCTTCAGGTAACAAAATAAGGAAAAGAATTTATAGTACAATAGATGGAAATAGGAGGATATGCATTTCCGGCGTTACAGACTTAACAGACTTTGAAAGCGGAGTGTCAGTTGGAACTAGACGCATGGGACTTTCCATTTCGGAAATCGTTATGAAATTCAATATTCCGAGAGCCACAGCATCAAGAGAGTACCGAGAATAACAAATTTCAGGAATTACCTGTCACCAAGGACAAGCAGAGGCCGACGGCATTCATTTAACGACCGAGAGCAGCGGCGTTTGCATAATGTTGTCAGTGCTGACAGACAAGCGACACTGCGTGAAATAACAGCAGAAATAAATTACGGACGTGCGAAGAACGTATCAGTTAGGATGTTGTTGTTGTTGTTGTTGTTGTGGTCTTCAGTCCTGAGACTAGTTTGATGCAGCTCTCCATGCTACTCTATCCTGTGCAAGCTTCTTCATCTCCCAGTACCTACTGCAACCTACATCCTTCTGAATCTGCTTAGTGTATTCATCTCTTGGTCTCCCTCTACGATTTTTACCCTCCTCGCTGCCCGCCAATGCTAATTTTGTGATCCCCTGATGCCTCAGAACATGTCCTATCAACCGGTCCCTTCTTGTCAAGTTGTGCCACAAACTCGTCTTCTCCCCAATTCTGTTCAATACCTCCTCGTTAGTTATGTGATCTACCCATGTAATCTTCAGCATTCTTCTGTGGCACCACATTCAGAAAGCTTCTATTCTCTTCTTGTCCAAACTATTTATCGTCCATGTTTCACTTCCATACATGGCTACATTCCATACAAATACTTTCAGATACGACTTTCTGACACTTATATATATACTCGATGTTAACAAATTTCTCTTCTTCAGAAACGCCTTACTTGCCATTGCCAGTCTACATTTTATATCCTCTCTACTTCGGCCATCGTCATTTATTTTGCTCCCCAAATAGCAAAACTCCTTTACTACTTTAAGTGTCTCATTTCCTAATCTAATTCCCTCAGCATCACCCGACTTAATTCGACTACATTCCATTATCCTCGATTTGCTTTTGTTGATGTTCATCTTATACCCACCTTTCAAGGCACTGTCCATCCCGTTCAACTGCTCTTCCAAGTGCTTTGCTGTCTCTGACAGAATTACAATGTCATCGGCGAACCTCAGAGTTTTTATTTCTTCTCCATGGATTTTAATACCTACTCCGAGTTTTTCTTTTGTTTCCTTTAGGATACTGCGGCGAAATTTGGTGTTAAGTGGACCGACGGGAGTGCCTTTGCTAAAAGCAGGAAATCGCGTGCAGCTCTTCTCCTGGGCACGTGGTCATATTGACTGGACCATAGACGACTGAAGAAACGAAGTCTGGTCGAGTGAGTCCCGATTTCAGTCGGTAAGAGCTGATGGTAGGATCCGAGTGTGGCGCAGACCCTACGAAGCCATGGACCCAAGTTGTCAACAAGGCACTGTGCATGCTGGTGGTGGCTCCGGAACAGTGTGGGCTGTGTTTGCATGTAATCTTCTGTTGCAGTTAAACCGATCATTGACTGGAAATGGTTGTTTTTGGCTACCTGGAGACTATTTTCAGTCATTTGCGACGTTTTTTTTTTGTGTATGACATGCGCCATGTCACTGGGCCACATTTGTTCTCGACTGGTTTGAAGAACATTCAGGACAATCCGAGGAAATTATTTAGCCATCCAGATCGCCCGACATGGATCCCATTGAAAACTTGTGGGACATAATCCAGAGGTCAGTTCGTGCACAAAATTCTGCATCGGCAACACTTTCGCAATTATAGGCGGCTGTAGAGGCTGCATGGATCAATATTTCTTCAGGGGACTTCCAACGACAAATTCATGTCCCGTCCAGTTGCTGCACTAAGCCGGGAAAAAGAAGGTCCGACACGACATTAAGAGGTATCCCGTGACCTCGGTCACCTCCTCTCGGCTGCACAGACTTGTGAGAGGCATCGAGTTGTCATGGGGATTTTCCTGGTGGTGAACACGCTGAAGTCCAACGTCGCAGGATTCCCAGCTGTGTGCGGCAGACCATCACTCGGGAGATCGAATAGACTTGCGCGACCTTGCTGCGATGATGACAGACGCATCTCCAACGACACACAATGGTTTCGTGCACTGCCAGGTCTCCTTAGATATTCTGAAAGGGTCTATCAATAGTTGCGGTGCTCTGGTTTTCCACCAAAAGAAACTCAATGACAGATTCTTGCTTGGAACGCACCTCCGTCACATATTCCATTTTGAAGGCTACACATAATGCCATCTGGTAAGCAAGATGTATGAGACAGGCGAAATACCCTCAGACTTCAAGAAGAATATAATAATTCCAGTCCCAAAGAAAGCAGGTGTTGACAGATGTGAAAAATACCGAACTATGAGTTTAATAAGTCACAGCTGCAAAATACTAACGCGAGTTCTTTACAGACGAATGGAAAAACTGGTAGAAGCCGACCTCGGGGAAGATCAGTTCTGATTCCGTAGAAATGTTGGAACACGTGAGGCAATACTGATGCTACGACTTATCTTAGAAAATAGATTAAGGAAAGGCAAACCTACGTTTCTAGCATTTGTAGACTTAGAGAAAGCTTTTGACAATGTTGACTGGAATACTCTCTTTCAAATTCTAAAGGTGACAGGGTTAAAATACAGGGAGCGAAAGGCAATTTACAATTTGTACAGAAACCAGATGGCAGTTGTAAGAGTAGAGGGACATGAAAGGGAAGCAGTGGTTGGGAAGGGAGTGAGACAGGGTTGTAGCCTCTCCCCGATTTTATTCAATCGGTATATCGAGCAAGCAGTGAAGGAAACAAAAACAAAATTCGGAGTAGGTATTAAAATCCATGGAGAAGAAATAAAAACGTTGAGGTTCGCCGATGACATTGTAATTCTTCAGAGACAGCAAAGGACTTGGAAGAACAGTTGAACAGAATGGACAGTGTATTGAAAGGTGGATATAAAATGAACATCAACAAAAGCAAAACGAGGATAATGGAAAGTAGTCGAATTAAGTCGGGTTATGCTGAGGGAATTAGATTAGGAAATGAGACACTTAAAGTAGTAAAGGAGTTTTGCTATTTGGGGAGAAAAATAACTGATGATGGTCGAAGTAGAGAGGATATAAAATGTAGACTGACAATGGCAAGTAAGGCGTTTCTGAAGAAGAGAAATTTGTTAACATCGAGTATAGATTTGAGTGTCAGGAAGTCGTTTCTGAAAGTATTTGTATACAGTGTAGCCATGTATGGAAGTGAAACATGGACGATAACTGGTTTGGACAAGAAGAGAATAGAAGCTTTCGAAATGTGGTGCTACAGAAGAATGCTGAAGATTAGATGAGTAGATCCATAACTAATGAGAAGGTATTGAATAGAATTAGGGAGAAAAGGGGTTTGTGGCACAACTTGACTAGAAGAAGGGATCGGTTGCTGGGACATGTTCTGAGGCATCAAGGGATCACCAATTTAGTATTGGAGGGCACCGTGGAGGGTAAAAATCGTAGAGGGAGACCAAAGAGATGAATACACTAAGCAGATACAGAAGGATGTAGGTTTCAGTAAGTACTGGGAGATGAAGAAGCTTGCACAGGATAGAGTAACATGGAGAGCTGCATCAAACCAGTCTCAGGACTGAAGACCACAACAACAACAACAACAACAACATAATGCCGTCACCAGTGGGAACTTTATGGAACTATAGGGCTGAAGCAGCAATATTCCGTGATGTCCCACACCAATTTTATAAATTTTTCAACGTTAACTGACCGAGAAAAGTTATTTAACTCCCCTCGTAAGTTCATTCTTCCTAATTTTAGCCAATGTGCTATTTAATAACTTTTGAAATGCCAGCATGTAGCCATACTCATAAGCTAATCATGTATATGTACGTAGACTGTAAACTGTTTTGCTCCACGCCCTTTCCATGAAGATCCTGCAAATGATCTACGGAGCTAAGGTGCAGGCAGAGCTTGCACTATCGATAGGTAGACCACTCGTCTCTGAACAGTCTTAAAGTAAGGTATCATTACGAACGATAGAAAGACTTTGAAGTCACGGAAATAACTGCCAAACACAGTATCTAGTAGTAATGTCCATTACGTCTAGCTTCTACAAAAACGGGCAAGGTGCTAACAAAACTGTTGACATTACAGGTACTTAAGACTTTCATTTGCAAAGCTTTTGAAATACTGACGGAATACAAATAGCGTCGTCAGTTATTTTGATCAAGTCATCTTATCACTCAGAAACTGCAGAAACTGACAGTGGTTAACCAAACGAAACTGTTCACTACTAGTTTCAGCAGAAATACACTGTAACTCTAATTTTAATTCAGTGATAAAAAATATATTTTGAAAGTAAATGATCGAACTTCATATAAGAAGATAGTAACTGTTCTCGAAAGAACAGATACCATTTATGACCGTGCAGTTTCTATAGAATAAATTACAATTGATTAAAAGCCTCAGCTGCCGACAGGTATTGTTGGTATACCTCGTTGGGGACATCTGAAAATGTGTGCCCCTACCGGGACCTGAACCCGGGATCTCCTGCTTACATTGCAGACGCTCTATCCATATGAGACACGGAGGACACAGAAGAATAGCGCGACTGCAAGGACTTATCGCTTGAACGCTTCCCGTGAGAAATTCCTAACTGTCCACAATCTACATACCTAATGTTCCTAATAGACGTGTGTGGACAGTTGGGAATGTGGGTCTCAAGGGAGGCGTGCAAGGGATAAGTCCCTTTAGCCACGCTATTCATCTGTGTCCTCGGTGGCTCAGCTGGATAGCCAGCTCGGTAGCTCAGCGTGTTCGGTCAGAGTGCTGGCTGGCCTCTGTAATTAAAAACTGAGTGGAAGGACCAACAAACGAACTTCAACGGATGTCATATGACGTCCGAAACGACCAAACCCAACGAAAAAAAAAGAAGAGAGATAGAGCGTCTGCCATGTAAAAAGGAGATCCCGGGTTCGAGTCCCGGTTGAGGCACACATTTTCAGCTGTCCCCATTGAGGTATATCAGCAACACGTGTCGGCAGCTGAGGGTTTCAATTATCATTTATGCTGGAACTTTAGTACTAAGTGCTACACATAACGACCAGGGAATTGTCAAGGGAACTATGGAATGAGAACATCGTATGCTGAACCGTTCCCGTACAAATATTTTAATTTTGTTCACACCTACTTGTGCTCACCGGAATGGTGTAGTGGTGAGACAATGGATTCGCATCTGGATGGACGCCGGTTCAAATCCCCATCTGACCATCCAGATTTAGGTTTTTCGTGGTTTTCTTTAATCGCTGAAGGCAAATTCTGGATGCTCCGTTGAAAAGGACATGACTTCCCTATCCTTCTCCAAGAAGAGTTTGTGACCTGTCTCTAATGTTGTCGTCATCGACGGGATGTTGCAAATTTTACTGTTAATATTTGGCTGACAAGAAGGAGGCTTGGCATGCAGAATCTGATCACCAGACTTTGCGCCAGAGTCCTGGGTTACGTTTCGAACATTTCCGTAGTATCTCAAGGAGCGAAGGCATGTGACACTTTAATGGTAGTCCTTCCGTCAGATGGGGAAGTTAAGCTTCTACCATCTACATCTACATACACACTCAGCAATCCACCATACGGTGCGTGGCGGAGGGTACCTCGTACCACAACTAGCATCTCCTCTCCCTGTTCCACTCCCAAACAGAACGAGGGAAAAATGACTGCCTATATGCCTCTGTTGGTAGGACATGTTCTGAGGCATCAAGGGATCACCAATTTAGTATTGGAGGGCAGCGTGGAGGGTAAAAATCGTAGAGGGAGACGAAGAGATGAATACACTAAGCAGATTCAGAAGGATTTATGTTGCAGTAGTTACTGGGAGATGAAGCAGCTTGCACAGGATAGAGTAGCATGGAGAGCTGCATCAAACCAGTCTCAGGACTGAAGACCACGACAACAACATATGCCTCTGTACGAGCCCTAATCTCTCATATCTTATCTTTATGGTCTTTCCGCGAAATATAAGTTGGAGGCAGTAAAATTGTACTGCAGTCAGCCCCAAATGCTGGTTCTCTAAATTTCCTCAGTAGCGATTCACGAAAAGAACGTCTCCTTTCCTCCAGAGACTCCCACCCGATTTCCTGAAGCATTTCCGTAACACTCGCGTGATGATCAAACCTACCAGTAACAAATCTAGCAGCCCGCCTCTGAATTGCTTCTATGTCCTCCCTCAATCCTACCTGATTGGGATCCCAAACGCTCGAGCAGTACTCAAGAATAGGTCGTATTAGTATTTTATAAGCGATCTCCTTTACAGATGAACCACGTCTTCCCAAAATTCTACCAATGAACCGAAGACGACTATCCGCCTTCCCCACAACTGCCATTACATGCTTGTCCCACTTCATATCGCTCTGCAATGTTACGCCCAAATATTTAATCGACGTGACTATGTCAAGCGCTACACTACTAATGGAGTATTCAAACATTACGGGATTCTTTTTCCTATTCATCTGCATTAATTTACATTTATCTATATTTAGAGTTAGCTGCCATTCTTTACACCAATCACAAATCCTCTCCAAGTCATCTTGTATCCTCCTACAGTCACTCAACGACGACACCTTCCCGTGCACATTGCATCATCAGCAAACAGTCGCACATTGCTAGCCACCCTATCCAAAAGATCATTTATGTAGATAGAGAACGACAGCGGACCTACCACACTTCCCTGGGGCACTCCAGATGATACCCTCACCTCCGATGAACATTCGCCATCGAGGACTTCTATTACTTAAGAAGTCTTCGAGCCACTCACATACTTGGGAACCAATCCCATATGCTCGGACCTTAGTTAGGAGTCTGCAGTGGGACACCGAGTCAAACGCTTTCCGGAAGTCAAGGAATATGGCATCCGTCTGATACCCTTCATCCATGGTTCGCAAGGTATCATGTGAAAGAAGGGCGAGTTGCGTTTCGCAGGAGCGATGCTTTCTAAAGCCGTGCTGATGCATGGACAGCAACTTCTCTGTCTCAAGGAAATTCATTATATTCGAACTGAGAATATGTTCGAGAATCCTGCAACAAACCGATGTTAAGGATATTGGTCTGTAATTTTGAGGATCCGTCCTTCTACCCTTCTTATATACAGGCGTCACCTGCGCTTTTTTCCAGTCGCTCGCGACTTTACGTTGGGCAAGAGATTCGCGATAAATGCAAGCTAAGTAAGGAGCCAATGCAATAGAGTACTCTCTGTAAAACCGAATTGTAATCCCATCAGGACCTGGCGATTTATTTATTTTCAACCCATTCAGCTGCTTCACAACCCCAGGGATGTCTATCACTATGTCCTCCATACGGGAATCTGTACAAGTCTCAAACGACGGTATGTTTGTACGATCCTCCTGCGTGAAAGATTTCTCAAATGCTAAATTTAAAATTTCATCTTTCGTTTTGCTGTCTTCCGTTGCCAGGCCAGATTGATCTTGGTGGTCTCTTTGATGTTATTCCAGAGGTGTAGGCTATGTGTTGCACCAAGATTCACTCTCTCCCGTCATCCACAATACAACCACAACACTGCATTGTACAAGCGCTCAACATTGTCGTCAGCACAGTATAGACGGACAACTGAGGAAGGCAATGGCAAACAGCGTGGACTAGGACCTTGCTCAAGACTGCAATGAGGGTTTTCCAAATCTGTCGCCAGCACACATTCTTTGAGTGTGGGTCTGACTTAACTCAGTTGTTAAAGAAATGAACACACTCACATATATGAACATCACAAGTGTGCCTACTCTACTAGACATCCGCCCCCCTCCTCACCACACTCCAACACACTATATTCTTCACCTGACCTAGCAACGAGGACAAGTGCAGTGAACAGAAAAGTCGTGATATGCAGCCTGGGACATCTGTTAATTCCTCTTGTGTCTTAAGTTAATTTCATTTACCCTCGTTGGCGCTAATGAGAACAAAATGTATAAATTTCCAATGGAAGAAAATAACTGCCCAAACCTTAACCAACTACATACTACAGAAGAATCTGCCTGCACCAGGATGCAGAAACCTCACAGTGGTGTGTAACGCAACTGCAACGCAGGCTTACCTGTTGGTACTGCACCTTGGAAATCCACTGCACATCCTCGAGCTATTGAACTTACCAGCCATTACCTGTAGAAAACATATGAGCTCTGATGATGAGTTATTCCAACGCACTGACACCCTGGGAAAGATTGGTACACACGTAAATGAATAGCAAACAAATCTGGTGAAATCTTAATATACTGTTGAGGCCCAATGTCTTCCGGGTAGGTATATGTACAATCGTTATGTCAACTGTGCCAACTTACAAGTGCATTTATCAGAATTCACGGAGCTCACGCGACTCTGCTCTCGATGAACAGTACATTATGTCACGAATGAAAAGGTTACTTGAGTATGAATTTACAATTCTAAGCTGTCACAAACGTCCTGTACTTTGCGGCATATGTTTTATGCCATGTGAGACCTGACCTAACGCAAGGGTACTTTTAGATCTGCTGGCAGGTAATAACCCAGTAATTTACAAGGAAAAAAAAAAAAGATCTATGCCCACCATCGCGACCAGAAGGTCATCAGCGACATGATAATCACAACAATGAGGTAGTAGAAAGCGAGACAGTCACTCTGCCCCGCTTCCAAATATGTGTTGGAGTGGCAACGTATCATATGATACAAGCTTAGCTCATTCTCCATTGCCGTCTAAGTTGGTGTAGACTGTCACAAGTAAAATATACTTTATCAACACCAATCACAGCCACTGATTACAGAAGTGTACTCGACTGGACGTTGTTAACTCGACATGAGCCAAAACAAAACTTGTCATGCCATAGAAGGGGACCTGCCATTCGTTGCACATCCAATCTCTTCGAACACTCGATGTGTTCTCCACGCGTGTCAGCCCCACTGCTAAAATTTCCCGGCTGCAGTAACGTCAGACGATCCATTTTAGGAATGGTAATCTTCCACATAATTTAATGGCCTAACTCGATTGCTCCAGTGGAGATATTCTTAGAATGATACGTGAAATAATTCCTCCTATCTGCTCGTCTTGGGCTGTTCCACCAGGTCGCAGTTTATGGGGTGTCTGCCTCTGCAAAATACTACGTATTTTTATTTATGCTCTAGCCTTACGTTAGCCTTCCAGACACGTTAGTCTGAATTTCAACCATGCTCACTGCGTTTTCTTGTTCACATCTTCGCTCTCCAGTGCGACAATGGATTCTCGCATCAGCCGCGGCCTACTGTGAATCCTGATTGTTGTGCTCAATGAAAATAAAAATATCTCTTGATCCTAAGTTTGCATCACAAAGCTGTTTTCACCAATCTCACTTTAATAAAAATTGACAGCCATGTACATAGGTTTCCACCTGTTTCTTTCTCCTAATCGTTATTTTAATCCAAAAATTTATTAACTCTGAGATGAGCGAGTGCAATGAGATGACACATTATTGCCAGGTCTCAAGCTCTGTGAAAACGTTTTTCCAAACGGATCTGAGCCCGAAAAGATTAGTGAAGAGCCAGTGGACATTCGTAAAACACAATAGGTGTAAAAGTAAATGTGAATAATGTGTATGTTAATTGAAGCTAAAAGTGTTGCTCTCAAAACAAAATATTTACAGTTAAGGAAGAAGATATTTCTTTTATTTCCTTATATACCACCAAGAATGTCTATAACAGTAGCGTAAAACACATGTGGTTGGAAACAAAAATTAAATTCAGTTTCTAAAGACAAGTAATAGATGTTTTTGGACACAAGATATACAGTAATAATACCTTTAGTTCGTGTCGACATGAAAAGAAACACATGATCATTTCAGGGCAAATTAGCACTAGCGCATTGTTTTAAGCAGGGGAGTTATAGAAGAGGGGTAGAAGCTACTGTTAGTTACAGAAGATGTGAAAGAATGTTACAGTATCTCATACTTTTTCTAGAAATTAACGGTAGCAATATGAGAGCTAGAACTATGGTAATGGATAATGGATGTCGGGCTAGGATTTTCAACGAGCGTAAATATACTACCGTGCATAGTTATTTCCCGCCTCTTCTGCAGTAATTACATTCTGGAAATTTACCCCCAATTAAAGTGAGTGCCTTTCCAGGCTACAGCAGTAGCTGCTGATCTAGTGAAGCGCCGGCGTGTTTCTACTTAGCAGCTGTAATGAAGAAGAGGGGACCTAATCGCCCAGTCTTCCAAGAAAAGAGGCGCCCAGTCTACTCACGGGGCTTAATTATTACCGGATGAACGATGCCGGCTGAATTCTGTAATGCGCCTTAGCACTACTTCCGAGTGCTTCTTCGCTGTTATTTTTGCGAAGCAAGTAACAAACAGGAATAAGGGAGTATTTCATTGCCGTTAGCAGAGTGCCGTGTTCTGCAACATGATTAACTAAGGTCTTATATTATCTTGCGTGTGATGATACACTAGCGAAGCAACACATTAATGGCGGAGGGCTTAGGGCTCTCTGTCGGTTTCTCGTAGGCAAATGTCCGGTTCATCCAGCCAAGTGAGAGATACTCGATTTTTCTTTTTTCTCCCCTTCTTTTCATTTTATTCATTGGCTTTCGGGACCTGCCCATACAGACATTTCAACAGTGTAATGCTAACCATGACGATACGACGTAAGGACAAGACAACACTGAATCTCCAGTGGAGAAACTCTCCGACCCAGCCGGGAGTAGAACCCGGGCCCCTTCGATTAGCAAACTGCCGTGTCGCTACTGAGGCGGACATCCTTGATTTTGCTTTCGCATGATTTTCCAGACAGATTCACTGGATAGCTACACGGAATAGGTCGAGCGAGTCATTGACTTTACTCCGTTACACAAGTGAAAACAAACACACCCTCTGCTTTCAAATTTTTGTCTGGGATGTGCAATACCACAAATAAATTAACAATCTCTCCATTCCTCCGTTTCGCCGGCCGCAGTGACCGAGCGGCTCTAGGCGCTTCACTCAGGAACCGCGCGACCGCTACGGCCGCAGGTTCGAATCCTGTCTCGGGCATGGATGTGTGTGATGTCCTTAGGTTAGTTAGGTTGAAGTAGTTCTACGTTCTAGGGGACTGATGACCTCACATGTTAAGTCCCATAGTGCTCAGCGCCGTTTGAACCATTCCTCCATTTCAGCCCAAGGTTTTTGGCAGGTTTCAGTTGCTTACTAAGCAAATGTCGAAACTGGAAATACATTGCCTGACAAAAACAGTGCAGCACCCAGAATACAAGATAGGAAATGGAAATGCCGTGTGGCTAGGGCCTCCCGTTGGGTAGACCGTTCGCCTGGTGCAAGTCTTTCGAGTTGACGCCACTTCGGTGACTTGCGTGTCGATGGGATGAAATGATTATGAAAGACACAACACCCAGTCATCACGAGGCAGAGAAAATCCCTGGCCCCGCCGGGAATCGAACCCGGGACCCCGTGCGCGGGAAGCGAGAACGCTACCGCAAGATCACGAGCTACGGACTACAAGATAGGATGTCACTGTAGCTTCGTACAAGTACACGCCATAGGCGGGTATGTAATAGATTAGAGTTGCAATTCCTTATGACAGGTAGAACAGCGACGACAGTGCGTTAGTGCTGTTCGTGTTTACTGTTGTTACCGGGCCTGTTAGGCGTATAGGAGCGGAAACAGTAAGATGTTGAGTAATCTCTGTGAAGGACACGAAGATGCCACCTACTCGTATGGGACAGCATTACTAGCTGGCCGAGTTTGAAAGGGGCCTCGTTGCGTGTCTCCGTTTGGCCAGATAGTCTAATCGTCCAGTATCCAGAGTTTTGGGACGTTTGGATGTGACAGTGGCCAGGTGTTGGACTGCATGGGAATGTAAGGCAGGCGTACTCTTCGTCGAGATTGCAGTCGGCCTGACCACCAGGAGGGAGGAACATCGCCTTGTGCACCAAGCTCGTCATAACGCCTCACATCTGCACTTGCCGTGCGAGAATGAACAATGAACTTCCTGCAAGAGTCTATGCCATTTCGCACCAATGGGGGAAGACTAGCAGCAACCAGACTAGTAAGTAACGGATGGCTGCGGTCCTCTCGGAATAGCAGCATTTGCTGCTCAGAGTATTATTTGGTTGAAGAAGGGTAAGGCTGCGTTGGCCCCGACGACCTCGGGGTTTGCTGTGTCTTCGAGTGACTCAAGTATTTGCGTGTTGAAACGCTCGCAGTCCATGTTTTTATAACTCTAAAGTTGGTCTGGAAGGGAGGCGCCAATGACACCCATCTCACAGATGGTCGTGCCTAGGACATTCCGCATTTCACTATACTGTTGTCCAATGTCCTACAGCAGTGCGAAGTCACATACTGTCGGCCTTAGGCGGGGAAGTGCATGGGGTCAAACGACCCCAGGAAGACTGCGCCGCTTCGATGAACGATGCGGGAGAGTCGGCGCCGTTCGGTGTTTGTGAGGCGAGAGTTTCATTCCGGGCTTTTCGCGTTAAAATCCCCTCCAACGGAAAGTCGTCCCTCCAGTGACTGCAGAGCACCGAAATCTGCTTCATGTATGAGCCTATCAGGCCGTCGATATACCAACTAAGGAGAATCTTCCCAGTGGCCACAGCCGTGGTCTCCGTCAAGGTGGGTTCCAGCAGGTGGACTCGATGATGCTGCAGTGACCTCTTGACACAGATGGCGGGGCCGCCAATGTGGTCGGCTCTGTCGTCTCATTAGCAGCACTAGTTTGCTGCCCACACATTCACCGCAAGTTTGAGAAATGTTTCCTGCACCAAACAGGTATTAATATCCTCGTCCCGTAGGCAACGATGGTATTCGCCGTGCTGGGGTTAGTCCGCTCGCGTGAACGTGCATATCGTTAATCCATGGATATGAGCTTTACCCATGGTGTCCGGGCTTTTGACGGCATTGGCCGCCGTTGCTGCTTCGACGAATGCCGGAATTTATCGCATAACTGGTTCACTGCACTCAGGAGCGTGGTGAGTTCGCTTTCTTCCGTTCGGACGGCTGTGACACTGTTCTTAGTCGCCGGCCGCTATGACCGAGCGGTTCTAGGCGCTTCAGTCCGGATCCGCGCTGCTGCTACGTTCGCAGGTTCGAATCCTGCCTCGGGTATGGATGTGTGTGATGTCCTTAGGTTACCTTTAAGTAGTTCTAAGTTCTAGGGGACTGATGACCTCAGTTGTTAAGTTCCATAGTGCTCAGAGCCAATTGATTAAAACATCGTTGTTCGTGAGGGCTTCTTGACTGTTTCTAGCTTGCAGTGGAAACGTGATGTGCACATGTACATAGTATAATGCTTCTCATTAGACCCATATCCAAATAATGATAGTGAAACTTATGTACTTCATATCTCGGACGCTTTTTACCAGGAGCAGAGAGGGATCATACCGGTGGGAATTACACCTTTCCGACTTTTTGTAACAGATCGTAGAGATCCGTTAGCATAACAGGCAGCAAGTAGATAACCTTGTTTTACTCTCCTGCCTTGCTTCTAATCACATTATTTAATAATATTCCTTACTTCCTTATTCACTACCCTCGCGATGTCTGTCCGTTCTTACGATCTGAAAACATTGTGGAGGCAGAAGATATACTTCCAGTGGCTCACCCGTTATTGAACTGTGCATTGTTTTTGACACAGAATAAACAAGAGAAAAAAGTATACAGATATATGTAACTGAAAACTACAATGAGCTAACGAAAAGAGATGGAGGGCGCAGGCGCTTGTCGCGTCCCAGTCGCGTCGCGTCGCAATTTCCACGGTCCCATTTCAACCTGTGAAGTTACAAAAAGCGCGCTGCGCTGCGCCGCGCCACAGGCGCTATACGCGTCTCAATTTGCGCCTAGCCTAATGGTCAGTACAGTCAAAAGTGTGGAAAGAAACATTATTGAAAATATCGGTACTACCAAAGACGGGTGGGGAAGTACTTCAGATAATGCGAGCCACACGTCGGCGAAATGGGGCAAAGAAAACGTAGCTGCTATCGACGACGGCTAGTACGTTCGAGAAATGAACCTGCGGGGGATTTTCTACATTTTTATTCAACAAACCCTTCTCCAATTCCTGTTTCTTAACGTATTAGACAGACCAGTACTTTTATGAGCTGCAGTGTACGTTTTAAAACTGCTTAAAAAAATCAAAGAACAACAGCAAATATTTTAAAATAAATAGTATGATGTTAAACTTAATTAGACGAAACGTGAAATGATGCAAATGGTGCAGAAGTAAATCTGCCCATTTCTTAGGCAACGGATTTGCACACGGTACTGGAGTGATCGAGATATGCCCACTTCAAATACAATTGCGTTTTTATAAATCTGTATAGTATGGAGCGTTAGATAGTCGCAAGCCAGAGAGTCGAAACTCTGCAGTATTCGACGTTTTTTGAAGATCATATTACTTTTACTTATTTGATATACACCACATAAATAAATAAGTGATGGTACTGATCCCCCACGGCACACAAAACGGGTCAGATCGCTGTTGCAGAAGCAACGAAAAAAGCATGCCAAATTTAAAAGAACGCAAAGTCGCCAAGACTGGCAAAGTTTTGCTGATATAGCACGTACGTCAATGCGAGATGCTTTTAATAATTTCGACAACGAAGCTCTGTCACGGAATCTGGCAGAAAACCCAAAGAGATTCTGGTCATACATAAAGTACACCACTCGCAAGACGCAATCAGTACTTTCACAACGGTGAAGTCACTGATGACAGTGCTACTATAACAGAGTTATTGAATACGGTATTCCGAAACTCCTTCACCAAAGAAGACGAAGTAAATATTCATGAATTCCAGTCAAGAACAACTGCCAAGATGAGAAACATAGAAGTAGATACCCTCGGTGTAGCGAAGCAGCTTAAATCGCTTAATAAAGGCAAGGCCTTCGGTCCAGATTGTATACCGGTCAGGTTCATTTCAGAGTATGCTGATAAAATAGCTCCATATTTAGTAGTTATATACAACCACTCCCTCACAGAAAGATCTGTACCTAAAGACTGGAAAGTTGCTCAAGTCACACCAATCCCCAAAAAGGGAAATAGGAGTAATCCGCTGAATTACAGGCCCCTATCAGTGACGTCGATTTGCCGTAGTGTTTTGTAACATATACTGTACTAGAACATTATGAAATACCTCGAAGAAATCACAAGCGTCTTCTAACCAAACTACGTGCCTATGGAATATCGCCTCAGTTGTGCGACTGGATTCGTGATTTCCTACCAGAAAGGTTGCAGTTCGTAGTAATAGACGGAAAGTCATCGAGTAAACTACAAGTAATATCCGGCGTTACCCAAGGAAGTGTCATAAGCCCTCTACTGTTCCTGACCTATATTAACGACATAGGAGACAATCTGAGTAGCCCTCTTACATTGTTTGCCGATGATGCTGTCATTTACCGTCTTGTTAAGTCATCAGATGACCAAAACGAATTGCTAACCGCTTTAGATAAAATATCCGCATGGTGCGAAAAGTCACAATTGACCCTGAATAATGAAAAGTATGAAGTTATTCACATGAGTACTAAAAGAAATCCGCTAAATTTCGATTACGCGATAAGTCACACAAATCTGAGGGCTATAAATTCAACTAAACACTTAGGGGCTACAATTAAAAATACCCTAAATTGGAACAATCACATAGATAATGTTGTGGGTAGAGCAAACCAAAGACTGCGATTCACTGGCAGAACACGTAGAAGGAGCAACAGGTCTACTAAAGAGACTGCTTACACCACACTTGTCCGTCCTATCCTGGAGTATTGCTGTGCGGTGTGGGATCCGCATCAGGTGGGACTGACGAATGACATCGAAAAAGTTCAAGGAAGGGCAGCTCGTTTTGTATTGTCGCGAAACAGGGGAGATAGTGGCACAGACATGTTACGTGGTTTGGAGTGGCAACCATTAAAACAAAGACGTTTTTTATCAACTGAAGACAAAGTCTGTATATGAGTCCGCGATCATTTTGTTTTGAGCACTTTTATTTTCACAAGTCAGTCTTGAACACATAGATTTCTTTACGCTTTATGACCGGTTTCGGCTTATCGCCATCTTCAGATCGTTAAAATATGCTGATACAAATCATCGTCAAGTAAACATGTTTAACTTGATGATGATTTGTATCAGAATATTTTAACGATCTGAAGATGGCGATAAGCCGAAACCGGTCACAAAGCGTAAAGAAATCTATGTGATCAAGACTGACTTGTGAAAATAAAAGATGTTATTCGTTTCGACGTGATCTTCTCATGGTAATTTAAGTCACCAGTTTTCTCCTCCAACTGCGAAAACATTTTGTTGGCCCAAGCTACATAGGGAGAAACGATCATCACGATAAAATAAGAGAAATCAGTGCTCGCACAGAAAAATTTAAGTGCTCGTTTTTCCCGGGCGCCGTTCGAGAGTATAAAGGTAGAGAGACATCTTGAGGGTGGTTCATTGGACCCTTTTGCCACGCACTTTATGGTGAAAAGCAGAGTAATCACGTAGATGTAGATAGAGGTTAAAAGCTATCTGCTGATACTAACAATGAAGAATTACACGAACAAAATTTAATTTTCATATAAAATTCTTTTTTTAGAAACAAGAAACTGATTTTGAAGACAAATAAACAAGATAAGCTCTTACCTACACCAGCAATGGTTCAATTCTTAAAGAGACAGTTGTAGCTATAGGAAGTCATCACGAAAGCTGTAGTATTTCTGTTTGAGAAATAACATCTTCACAAGATATTTCTTGCTTGTTGAAGATGACGTAAATTCTTTTATAGTCTTAGTAACTTTTTCCTTTTCCTTCCTTTCTTTTGATTCTGTTTTTCGATAATATGCGTCTTTTCTTCAGACATATTTTCGCCAGTTGGTTCGTTGTCATGAAAACAGTAAAAACCAGAATGAAAAATGCTCCTATCATAGCACAAAAAATGTGAATATGTCCTTGGCAGAGTTAGGGATTTAAAAGAGGATAATTACCTTTTCGACCTATGTGGCAACTTCAAAGACATTTAAAGCAAAAAAAATTTGACATATTCGCGCTTTATTAATTGTTAGTATTAGTACCCATGTCATGTAATACAATGCGCCATGTCAAGTAAAGTAACGTAATACATGATATCATTTTGTATAACATGACACATGCCGTCATATCATCCAGCACGGCATTTGTCATGTCTTTCAATATGACATAACGTATCATTAAAGTTTAATATGCTTGCATCTCCACTCTGAGATGCTTCCTGTTCTACATGCGCCTCCAACTCTCGGATACGCCGGCCGCAGTGACAGAGCGGTTCTAGGCGCTTCAGTCCGGAACTGCACGACTGCTGCGGTCGCAGGTTCGAATCATGCCTTGGGCATGGATGTGCGCGATGTCCTTAGGTTAGTTACGTTTAAGTAGTTCTAAGTTATAGGGGACTGATGACCTCAGATGTTAAGTCCCATAGTGCTCAGAGCCATTTTTGAACTCTCGGATACTTCCTGTTTTAGATGCATCCCTCTCTCTAGAACTACATAAATTTGTGTGTGCTTGTTCTTACACCTCTCATCATACATGTAACAGGGGGATAGGCTTGGGGGGAGAAGTGGTCCCCTCGGTGAAAAAAATCAACACCCCCGGAACCAGAAATCAAAGTATTATTTTAGCTCATCCCCCCCCCCTCCCTTACCCATCATCCTGCTCCAGGAACACATCCACCACCAGAAAACTTCTTTAGCTGTTACATGTAAACCATTCAGCCATATGAAATCATGTATTGTTTACTATGGCTGACGAATCTTCTGGATTTTGGGAACTGGATCACGGACTTAGCCTATAAACTGCGAGATGCAGGTGTGGCAATACCTTGTAGCTAAGAGAGCTCACTGAGCTAGAGAAGTAGGGTTAAGTCGTAAAACAGCGGGATTTGTGAAGATGTTTTGACTTAAATGTCTCTAAAGCTGCCAGATAAGTCGATATGCTACTTCCCTTCTTTTGCATCCCGAACACCTTCTTTTTACTATGATATCAGCATTTTTCATTCTGGTTCCCAACGTTTACTCCTTCTACAGTTTTCGCATTAGACCACCACAGCTAGGCAGCCGATGTAAATTTTTGTTGACTCGAGCGACGACTGATGCAGTGTAGGCTTTTTCTTGTTGTCTTACGAACCATGTTGCTTACAGTGTCAGCTTTCAGAAAACAACAGGACGACCGTTAATTGTACGTATTTGTCTGCTTTCTCACAAAATTTGAACCGATTCGCACAAGTTTCCAATATAGCTGTGTTCCGCGTAAAAAAAAAAAAAAAAAAAGAAAAAATCACAAAAAAGTGATTTTTGCAAGTACAACCCGAATGAAGCAAGATTTTTAAAAGCAAGTTTTCAATGTTATCGTAAGAATGCTTTTTTTAAATTTACACGATTCGCTTTAAATAGTTTCAGCACATTCAGTTCACGTGAGAACGAGTTTTACGTGCTGAATTTAGCTCTATTTTAAACTATCAAATCTCGGCAACGGACAAAGATTACTGGATAAAAATTTCATTTTGACTTCATTTACCTACCTTCGTGCAAAGTATGAACCGATTCCTGCAACTATTCGTTTAACTTTAATGTATGTAAGTGTCTCGTTTCAGAAACCTCCCAGAAAAAGGTCTGCGACTTTTAGCTAGACTTTAATCCACCGTACCTCGATAGCGGATGGAGATTATTGGAGATTATCCGTTCATCTACCTTCGTTCAAAGCTTGAAACGAATAGTAAAAGTTTAAAGTAAAGAAGTGGCGCGCTTCAAAACCTCCCAGATAAACAGATTTTTTTTTTTCATGTAAAATCCGAACGGTGCCCATACATATGGTGCCTTTAGCTGAACATTAATTTCAGTCAACTTAAAATCTTTTGCAAAGGGAATTAATTTATTCGCACAGTTTATTTGAGCGCCAGCTCCGGTTCGTCGTTCTAATCTTGCTTAATGTTACTGTAACATAGCTACAGTGAGGCAGATATTCGAATGGCTATGTAAATGGCCACAGGTCTGGGCTAAACCAAAAACCAGCTCAAACAGGAACCGAGCATCAAGTCTCCCTCGTCTGAAGATAGTTGTCTCCGAATGTGTCTGTATCAACTATCGAATTACCTCCAAGTCTAGAGACCAAACTCCCTGAGCAAACAAAACCCTCTCTGCTCCTATTTCTTCATGGAAGCCTCGCCGAAACACACTTCTCTTCCAATCAGAAACTTTGCCAATCATTATCCCAATGGTAAAAGTTCCTTAAAATCACTAAGAACAATGTACAAATACGTGTATATGATTGCGGAAGTCAGATATAACTACATGATTCATCCAAAGATTCCAGTTCATTAAGATGGACATATGTTAGGAATTTCATATTATGGTATGTGGAATTTTCATATATAAGAGAGACGACACGTGGATCATTGTTCGATGATGTAGTGTAGATAAACGCTTCTGACGTAGTTACGAGGATGGATTGAAAAGTACTCGGAATCACCATGAGAGGTCACCGCTAGCGCAACGAATTGTTTACGTGATATTCATTGAACTGTTGCCTGGAAACACGTGCCACATCAATGCTCTTTGAAGAGAGCTGTGGCGATGACGCCGCTTTGTTGTTGTTCCCGCGCAGTGATTTGTGAAGATGGAAAAAATCGAAATTCCAGCAGTGATTAAGTGCTTCGTAAGGAAAGGTATGAAAGCAAAGGACATTTATGCCAATTTCTAGAATACATTGGGAACTATGCTCCTTCATATTCAACTGTTTCCAAGTGGACAAAAAGTGTTCAAATGAGTGTGAATTTCTAAGGGACCAAACTGCTGAGGTCATCGGTCCCTAGACTTACACACTATTTAAATTAACTTACCCTAAGGACGTCACACACACCCATGCCCACTGGCAGGAGGGGTCGCGCAATTCATGACACGGCGCCTCTAACCGTGCGGCCACTCCGCGCGGCTTGCCAAGTGGACAAACGAATTTAAATTTTTTAAGGTGTCAGGCAAATCCAACACCTTCCATGAAAACCCTGACATGATAAGCAAATCCAGTAGTATGTCACATAGCTCCGAATAAATCGTGACATTAAATTAACCAAAGTAATACGAGTAATGAGTGAGCAAATGGAATACCACAGACTAACACAAGAATGCCTAAATGCATGTCATACCTTCCCACCGTGAGACAGACACAGTTCCGAGGGGAGAAACGAGAACAGAAGCCGAGAGCAGAACCGTGTTAAGCTAGAAGGCCCTACGATAAGGGACGGACACCACGTCGCCAGCTAACCACCAGGACCACCCCCCAGCCCATATTAAAAGCTAGAGCCCTCCAGAAGAACAGTATAGATCTTACGATAACACTAAAAGGGCCACATCAGCCACAAGTTTTAGCGTGAGACTTTTTCGCGTCTCTGTTACGTTGCAAACTTTAAAAACTTTGCCCCACCATGAAAAGTATAACGTTTCTCATTGGATAGACAGAATTTTTGTAGGCGGAGCTTAAGGTTAACATTGAGACCCTGATGGGTCAGATGAAAACACAGCCAGACCGTGTTTTTTTAAACCAACTTCGGTAAATTGTAGTAAGGAGAAGTTAGAAAAGAGTTGCTTTGGAGACGGCGAGCTGTATGGAGCTACGCCGGCCGCCGCCCCCTGATGAACACCATCAAGATAATGAACGCACTCGATGCCGCGTAAGGCTTCACTCAGAACTGCAGAAGTCTCATCTGTTACATCCCCTTTTTACGTAATACTAGTGTCGATCGTCAATTGAAGCTCATGGTATTCACATTTGATACGTAAGTTAAAAATCTGAAACGTGATGATTTTTCTGTTATATAATTATTGAGAAGCCACATCAGCCACTGTAATTTACGACAAGTTAGATAAGTGATTAAAGATAATTGAGGGTCACTGTAGACCATTTTGAGAGTTTTCTCTTTTGTGAAACTTAATTTAAACCTAGATTATAGATGTGATATGGCATAGGTCATCCTTCGATCCATTGTAGAACTTGGAAACCCAATCAGGGAATATTCGTTCACATTTTTGTTAAACGCAGTTGGTTTTTATCATCCTGTATTAAAATATTTCCTTTTATCAATAGTGCAATTTATAAACAATGTTTTGTGAGTAGAATAAAATTTCCAATGGTAAACTTAACTGCTTTTTCGACGTTATTTTACCAGATAACTAAAAATAGGAAAGCCTTGAACCACTTCCACTAAATTTAGTTAGTATTAAGATTATTTTACAGGGAGTGCAGTGGAGCTGATGCTGAAATCATTAAGTATTTGGTTATATCATCGCTAGTCTCACTGAACTCTTCTGAACTCTACATGTCATGTGTGGTCTGGCGTCTCCTTACCAGCAACAGGTCCCAGGTTCAAACTAGTCAATTCCCTAAAAAACACGCTCAGAGCGTCGTTGCGCGAAAGTGGTAGGGAGACACGATTTAGAACAGACAGACACCACGCAGAATGTTAGAATTTGGTCGGGAGAGCTTAGATGATGATCCACGCAGTGGTCAGCCAAGGTGTGTCACTACTCCAGAAATCATTGCAAAAGTACGCAAAATGGTCATGGAGGATCGCCAACTAAATGTGCGTGAAATTTCTCACGCTTGCCAGATGTCATTTGAAAGGATACATTACATATTAAGTGGAGAATTACAAATGAAAAAATTATCTGGAAGACGGGTGCCGCGACTCTTGACGCTGGATCAAAAACGTATGAGAATTAACATATCAGAACAATGGTTTGGAGAAACGAACAAGATTTTTTGCACTGGTTTGTGACCACAGATGAAACTTTGATACACTACTATACCCCAGAGACAAACTAACAGCCAAAGCAGTGGAAACATACTGATTCCCCGCCGCCAAAGAAATCAAAGTCAGATCCTTCGGCGGGAAAGTTCATGGCATCAGTGTTCTGGGATGCGAAGGGGGTTCTGTTTGTAGATTATCTCTGGACAAACATTTACTGGAGAATACTATGCTAACCTCCTGGACAAACTGCAACAAAAGATACGCGAGAAAAGGCCAGGGTTGGCTAGGAAGAAAGTCATCTTCCATCAAGACAATACGCGCCCGCACACATGTGCCATCACCTTTGCAAAGTTACACGAACTATGGTGTGAATTGTTGCCACACCCGCCTTATTCACCTGATATGTCTCCGTCAGACTTCCACCTCTTCCAAAAACTGAAAATTTTTCTTGGTGGGTGAAGATGCATTCAAATGAAGAATTGATAGTCGGAGTTGGCATTTTGCAAACCTGGAAGAAACTCATTTTCAAGGTGGGATCAAGGCACCGGAACATCGTTGGACCAAGTGCATTAATCTACAAGGAGACTACATTGAAAAATAAAAAAGTTTCAGTGATGTATATACTTTTTTCTATTCCGCTCCGGGAAATTTTCAAACCACCGTCATATTAGCTAAATCCGTAGCGGATCCCGCATGACGTAGTTACACAATGTCTGCAGAAATGGATGTCACCCATTGTTAAAATGTAAAAATAACTGTTTGCCGTTTTTTTCTCAGACGTGTGCGACATATACGATCTTTCTCTGAGATTGGGTCACACCCAAAAGGCAGGAGCATATAATGCAAGTAGCGTTAGAATATATGTAAACATCGTACTGTACATGACGTCTTTTCAGTAACTGTTGGCTTTGGGTGCAGATTCAAGCAAGCGTCAGTTTAAACTGCGTAATTAGGAAATGTAGCGCTTGTTATTCTGTCTGCCCCACGTATGTTGTTGGCGCTTGCAGTTCACTTGCAAATAGCAGAAAAAGCATTCTGTGTGTTGCGTGTCATTCACGTTTACACGCCGACAATAATGAAAATTTCATATCATTGTACCACTCTAAGCCATAATGGGAACTAATTATTCGAGCACGTGTAACCGACATCACATTATAATCAAGTGAATCATATCCGATATTAATTGAAGAGAATGGCGGTAGCGGCTTTCTCACTGCCACCATGATTACATTTGTGCTTGCCACATTCACGATTTTTGAAACGGCAAGTACAATTTTGTGTTTTACTATGTTGAAATAGTGGATAATTTTCGATGTGCGTCCTCATGCCCGTAAAAGCGGCGATTCATTACCAGGTTTGTGATATTATCTTTACCAACACGAATGGTTTAAGCCTTTTTGCCGTCTTGCTTAAATGTGAAGATTTCATTTAGGTCCTACCATAATTTGAAATTTCTTACGTTTTTCCATCTTAATGAACTGTAATCTGTAGACGAATATTATCTCTATATCTGACATCTGCACTCTTATACACTTAGTTGTACATGTACATCTACATATACATGGGTATTCTGCAATTCACACTTAAGTGCCTGGCAGAGGGTTCATCGAACCTTTTTCATACTACTCTCTACCATTCCACTCTCGAATGGAGCGTGGGGAAAAGGAACACCTAAATCTTTCCGTTTGAGCTCTGATTTCTCTTATTTTATTATGATGATCATTTCTCCCTACGTAGGTGGGCGTCAACACAATATTTTCGCAATCGGAAGAGAAAGTTGGTGATTGAAATTTCGTAAATAGATCTCGCCGCAAAGAAAGCTGCCTTTGTTTCAGTGACTGCGAGCCCAACTCGCGTATCATATCAGTGACACTCTCAGCCCTATTGCGCGATAAAAAGAAACGGGCTGCCCTTCTTTGCACTTTTTCGATGTCCTCCGTCAGTCCTACCTGGTAAGGATCCCACACCGTGCAGCAATATTCCAGCAGAGGACGGACAAGTGTAATGTAGGCTGTCTCTTTAGTGGGTTTGTCGCATCTTCTAAGTGTTCTGCCAACAAAGCGCAGTCTTTGTTCCGCCTTCCCCATAATATTATCTATGTGGTCTTTCCAATTTAAGTTGCTCGTAATTGTAATTCCTAGGTATTTAGTCGAATTGACAGTCCTTAGATTAGTGCGATTTATCGTATACCCAAAATTTATCGGATCTCTTTTAGTATCCATGTGGATGGCCTCGTACTTTTCTTTGTTTAGTGCTAATTGCCACTTTTCGCACCATACAGAAATTCTCTATAGATCATTTTGTGATTGGAATTGATCGTCTGATGGTTTTACTAGACAGTAAATTACAGCATCATCTGCAAACAATCTAAGGGGGCTGCTCAGATTATCACCTAGGTAATTTATGTAAATCAGGAACAACAGAGGGCCTATGACACTATCTTGAAGAACCCCAGATATCACTTCTGTTGCACTCGGTGATTTACCGTCTATCACTACAAACTGTGACCTCTCAGAGAGGAAATCACGAATCCAGTCACACAACTGAGACAATACTCGATATCATGCAATTTGATTAATAGTCTCTTGTGAGGAACAGTATCAAAAGCCTTCTGTAAATCTAGGAATATGGAATCGATGTGAGATACCTGGTCGACAGCACTCATTACTTCATGGGAATAATGAGTTAGTTGTGTTGCACAAGAACGATATTTTTTGAATCGGTGTTGGTTATGTATCAGTAAGTCAATTTCTTCAAGGTGATTCATAATGTTCTAGCACAGTATGTGCTCCACAATCCTACTGCAAATTGAGGTCAGTGATATGGGTCTGTAATTCAATGGGTTACTCCTATTTCCTTTCTTGAATGTTGGTGTGACCTGTGCTACTTTCCAGTCTTTAGGAACAGACCTTTCGACAAGTGAGTGGCTGTATATGATTGCTAAGAAGGGCGCTATTGTCTCTGCATATTCTGAAAGGGACCTGATTGGTATACCATCTGGACCAGAAGACTTGCCTTTCTTAAGTGATCTGAGTTGTTTCGCAACACCTAAGATATCTACTTTTATGTTACTCACGCTAACAGCTGTACTGGTTTCGAATTCTGGAATATTTACTTCGTCTTCTTTCGTGAATTAATTATGGAAAACTGTATTTAGTAACTCCGCTTTAGTGACGCCATCAACGGTAACATTTCCATCACTATCGCACAGCGTCAGTATTGACTGTTTTTTGCCACTGGTGTACCTTACATACGACCAGAATCTCTTTGGGTTTTCTACCATATTTTGAGACAATGATTCATTGTGGAAACTATTAAAAGCATTTCGCATTGACGTCCGCTAAATTTCGAGCTTCCATGAAACTTAGCCAGTCTTGGGGATTTTGCATTCTTCAGAATGTGGCATGCTGCCAGAAAACTACGCTAATGACCAGGGCAGGTAACAGTGGCGTTACGGCCACAAGGCAGAAAATACTGCTGGTGCACTTCACTGGTAAGTAACAACCAATTGAATAGCTACAGACCATACAGGAAGACAGCTGCAAAATTTCGCTGACTCCAACACACCATACATTGCTGCTGGCCGGAATGGCCCAGGAAGCAACAAATGGCAATGAACGAAGAGATGTCACAGCAGTTGAGGTTTCGTAACAGATCCAGGTTCAGTGAGCAACAAACTTTGTAGCTCTTGCAGCTAGGGCCTCACAATCTGACTGCGTATACACGCCGCCAGCGGTCCCGACCTGACCTCATGCTGCAGAGACTTCCTCGCTGTTCTGTCCCAACCGACTGACTCAATCCAGCATGCAGATAGCATTATAATAACTGCTCAGGCAAAACCACACAAGCTGCACACGGTTGCTCGAAAACACTTCCCCAAACAACTCGAACAATACTAAAACGGTCACTGTGGAACAACAAGGACGAATCACAAGTGGACACACACAGAGGACCCACAAGCGATCGGCGACCAAATACACGTCGTCCGATGAGACGACAGACCGAAAGACAAACCAAGGTCGTCCCCACTGAAGTCATGTGTGTCGGCAACGGTCGGGCAAGTCATGGCTGTCCGGACTTCACTGCTGGTCTGTCCCGACTCAACTCCCGACACACGACGACTCGGAAATACTAGCGGTAGTTCCAAAGATAGTACGACAATGCTCTTATCGATAAGTGCTGCTGCTGACACTCAGGGGAAGGCAAGCCAGTAACTTAGTGACGCCAGTAAATCGAATAAGAAACGGGGTGGCAGTACCGCAGAGACAAGATGTCAAGTAATAAACGGCACAAATATGAGCCGCGCACGGCTCAAATACCACACGAATCCCTGTCTCTGGCACCAGTTTTGATGGCATAGCACTTCAAATCTATATCTGGCAAGTTTAAGTCACCCACTATTACAACGGCATGATCAAGAATATTTCTAATGATATTCTGCAAGTTCTGTCTGAAGCGCTCTGCGACTACAGATCCTAACCAAGATAGTCTATAAAAGCATCCTGACAAAAAATAAAAACACCTACAGCCGTCCTTATGATTTTATTTTCAAATAAAATCGTACCGATGGTTGTAGGTGTTTTTATTTTTTCTTACAATAGTAAACGGCCATCGTCCCAGAGACCTCCTGCTAAAAGGATGGACATACAGAAGGTAAAGCATCCGGTCACCATTTTTGACCGTTGCTTGATATTCAGTTTCACCCTGCTTAATTCGCATTCGGAATCCGTGATAACATTGCTAGATTTTATAGAATCTTTTACTGAAATAAACACCCCACCACCATTGGCGACTAACCTACCCTTATGATAAACATCCCCGTCTGAACTTAGAATTTCGTTGTCGTTGACATCTGGTTTCAACCAGCTTTCTGTTCCCAATACTATCTGTGCATTATAACTAATCCTGGGACCTTTCCTTGGATGCTCCTGCAGTTCACTAAAACCATATTAATCTTTTCTGTCTCTGATATGCGAGGACCAAGATTCTCTGAGGTCATCATGACTGTACTCCTCGCGCACATTGTCCACACCGTCGAGTGTATATGACGCAGCACATTCCACTGACTCATCTTGCAGAAACGTTAATACACACATCAAAAGAGGTTTTGCATCATCTCGGTTCCGAGGGTTCCGGAACCTGTACAGAAGGTTGAAACAGAGATCAACATAAACATCATTTCTGCACTTCTTATTGCTCACGAAAACCACACATTGCATGTTGTACCACCATACAGCGAGACCCTCAGAGCTGGTTGTCCCGATTGGCATACACAACGGAACCACTAATACCCAGTAGCACGTCCTCTTGCATTGTTGTATGCCTATATTCATCGTGGCACATTATTCACAAGTTCATCAAGGTACTGTCGGTCCAGATTGTCCCACTCCTCAACAACGGTTCGGCGTAGATCCCTCAGAGTGGTTGATGGGTCACGTCGTCCATAAACAGCCCTTTCCAGTCTATCCCAGGTATGTTCGATAGGGTTCATGTCTGGAGAACATCCTGGCCACTCTACTCGAGCGATGTTATCCTGAAGGAAGTCATTCATAAGATGTGCACGATGGGAGCGCGAATTGTCGTCCATGAAGACGAATGCCTCGCCAATATGCTGCTGATAGGGTTGCACCATCGGTCGGAGGAGGGCATTCACGCATCGTACAGCCGTTATGGCTCCTTCCATGACCACCAGCGGCATACTTTGGTCCCACATAATGCCACCCCAAAATGTCAGGGAATCTACACGTTGCTGCACGCGGTGGACAGTGTGTCTAAGGCTTTCAGCCTCACCGGGTTGCCTTCGAACACGTCCCCGATGATTGTCTGGTTGAGGGCACATGCGACACTCAGTGATGAAGAGAACATGATGCCAATCCTAAGTGTCGATTTGGCATGTTGTTGGGCCCATCTGTACCGCACTGCATGGTGTCGTCGTTGCAAAGACGGACCTCACCATGGTCGTCGGGAGCGAAGTTTGCATCATGCAGTCTATTGCGCACAGTTTGAGTCGTAACACGACGTCCTGTGGCTGCACGAAAATCATTATTCAACATGGTGGCGTTGCTGTAAGTGTTCCTTCGAGCTATAATCCGTAGGTAGCCCTTGGGTGGCCTTAACGAGGCATGTCATTGACAGTTCCTGTTTCTCTGTGTGTCCCCCACATCCGACCAACATCGCTTCGGTTCACTCCGAGACGCATGGACACTTTTCTTGTTGAGAGCCCTTCCTGGCACAAAGTAACAACGCGGGCGCGATCGAACCGCGGTATTGACCGTCTAGGCATGGTTGAATACAGACAACACGAGCCGTGTACCTCCTTACTAGTAAAATGACTGGAACTGATCGGCTGTTTGACCCCATCCGTCTAATAGGCGCTGCTCATGCATGGTTGTTTACATCTTTGGGCTGGTTTAGTTGGTTCAAATGGCTCTGAGCTCTGTGGGACTCAACTGCTGTGGTCATCAGTCCCCTAGAACATAGAACTACTTAAACCTAACTAACCTAAGGACATCACACACATCCATGCCCGCGGCAGCATTCGAACCTGCGACGTAGCAGTCGAGCGGTTCCGGACTGAAGCGCCTAGAACCGCTTGGCCACCGCGGCCGGCACTGGTTTAGTGACATCTCGGAACAGTCAAAGAGACTGTGTCTGTGATACAGTATCCATAGTCAACGTCTATCTTCAGGAGTTCTGGGAACCGGAGTGATGTTAACCTTTTTTTTTTTGATGCATGTATTTCATCTGTCACTTCTTTCTAACTCTGCGAAATTCGCTGGGTTCCTTTCTGACGAAGTGACGACTTCGGCAACTGTTGCTGTAGATATAATGCAATGTTTGCTTTGTTTGTCGTTGTCATTGCTCTGCAATGTACCAGCACTACTAGCAATGAAGCACTGGCATGAGTTACTTGTCGACTAAGCAGCTCAAATATGCTCCGTAGCTTCATGCTGTGATCACCATTGGATACCTCCAAATCTGCCCCATGTTGCCATTAGCACCCAATATTGTGGTTGCATGGTAGACAATAAGTGGGGCGTCGAATGCCGTAAACATATCGGCCTTTTGCGACATCACACTCAAAAGATTTTTTGTGAGAACCTTATGATAGCTCTTCGAGGTTACCTGTAGCTCTGGAAGATATAGGCTGGAGATAAGTAACTGCTTGCACTCTTCAACCTGCAAGAAACATCCGGCATGAATTAACTAGAAATTTTTTGTCTTGAGAAGGAACAGTATGTTGACAAGACTAAGAGACAAAATACAAACTCTATGAATGTAAAATAAAAGTATTTAGCTACGTTTCTATTTTATGACTTAATTTCTTCCTGTCTCACACAAGTATCAAAAGCGGAAGGTCAATTCAAGAACAGCTTTTTAGTTTTTACTTACTAGAATCTAAATTGGGAAGCTAAGTTTTATTTACTAGAAAATAAATTGTATGCAAGATTTAAATAACGCATATATTAATCACATGTAATCCTTCTGTGAAGTTTTTATTATAGCAATTGTTACTACAGTGAAATGGCACTGCTAAGTTTCTCACCTTTAAGTTTTTTTCCATTTGTGCGTTGTACATTGCACATTTTTTCGGTTTTGGAAGCAAAATTCCCCTAATTCGTGTTTTACCTTTTTAATTTATACGTTATTGCCCCTTTATGCTAATTTTTCACTCCCTGACAGACATTTTCGCATTTTCATTGATCTTACACATTACAAACATCAATGTTCAGTTACAAAACGTTTCGTATACGGCGTGGCCAGTGACCGTTGGTTTGCTGCCTATGTGCAAACTTGCTGTCATAGTTACGGGCCTTAGCTACAGTACACAAGGCGACACTATTGTTCATGACCTTGCGGCAATTAGTTTCAGAGATGAGGAGAGGGAACTACCACAATACATAGCAGTGGCACCTATTTTTTTTTACTTATCTAGGCAATGAAGTACATAATGACTGCTTGGGGTCAGTTGAAGCTAAGCACAGTAAGCAAGTGCTTTCGAAAAGCTGGCATCACAAAAGATGAAGCTACAGCTGAGCTCAAAAATGTTGAAGCAATTGGTGTAGAGCTCGATTTAATAGAAGATAATGACTGGGCTCGCATTTCAAATGGAACTGACCTTGATAATACTGTTTATTGTGGTACTGATGCTGCCGTGGGATATGTGCAAAATTATGATGAAATAATTAATTTGTGCCACTACCTGCAGAAAAAGAACAGTTCTGAGGAATCCGAAGACTCATATGGCTAATCTGTGGAGCGTTCCAGTCTATTAGAAAAACTGCAATGGAAGTAACACAAATGTGCATAAGGTCGAGGAACATTACTGATGACAGCCTGTGCACAATAATTACTTATGAATACTTGATCTATGAATGCAGGGCTTCCTCCAAAAAACAACCCACAATTGAGTCATTCGTAAGGCCTATCTAGGCTTGTGTCTAAATTACGATCGATTAAAGTTACTTAACTTTAATTGGTCATAGTTTAGACATACGCCTATTTGAACTACTGTACTGTACCTACTACTGTAACGTACATGTATCTTCTGTTTGCATGCATTTAAAGTTAATAAAATATATCAAGAAGTTTCATTTTAATATATCCACTTGTACAAGTATAAAGATTGCCTTTGGAATCTCGGAGGGGGTGTAGCCCATGTCTCATCTATGGATGCGTCACTAGTTAAATTATTCTATTAAAAATATTTAGTTAGAATTGTTACTTAACCCACTTCATAATTTTCCGCTGCTGAAAAGGGTCCTCTTCGAATGTCAACATCTAATTAAAATGTCACGAGGTTATAAGCAAACCATTTCTCTGTTTTAGGAAACGAACCACTCTTCGGTTTAGTAATCCTTTTATGTACTTGATGAGAGCAGACTCCGGCCCATGGCTAGCAAGTTGACCCTGTTCGGATGGGTCCCAAGAGTCGGCCAAATTCTCCAACGCATACTACGTGCAAGCTACTCAGAGTTAATGAGGTTCACTTTATAGGAGGATGGCTTGCTCTCTGCAGTCCTCTGTATCACCCAATTTGATATCAATGCTTGAATTAACCAGGGAGAAAAAGGAAAAATCCATCCAAGATCGATGAACGATTACAGGTAATCAGAATGAAACGACTGTCTGGCTCCAGGCTGATGCACTTCGTCATGTGAAAGCATTCATAACAAAAGCAAACATGTTCCAGTAGACATGGGTCCACAAAGGAACGTGTGGGTACAAGCCACCTCTGATTTCAGTATCAAATACTTTGCTAGTCCGTATAAATCTGCCTGATATGAAGGCTTTACGTTAACTAAATTTTCCGTCGGTGCTTGACAGAACATAAGATACAATAAATGCTTACATAGAGTGTTTACAAAAGAAAGTATAACATTTTTACTCCAAGCAAAAATGATTTTGCACTCCCCTTAATGTGGCGCCCCGAGCAGTTGCTTGTACTGCTTGACCCTTAAACCGCCCCTGTTTCCGACACCCTTCCCAAGCGAAGCATCCAGGTGAGAGGGGGTTCATCATCATACGAGTGCGTTCGTACTGCCAAGTTCTGTGTAAATTCTCCCCTTCTGGGAGCTTTCCCTTTTTTTTTTGTTAGGTAGTGCATTTCTGACTAAGAACGTCTCTGCCCCATAGCCATCTCGCTTTGTATTTGACTGAGTAGAACTGGGCTCTACAGTTAATCTGATGTCGAACAGCTCACTCGAAAAAAAGTGGGAAATATAAGCCTTTGCTAGACTGCACCACTTCCCCACACAATTTAAGGATCTTTGGTTCTAGCCTCCCGGTTGTCAAAAATTACTGAAAACATGGTCGGTCCGGAAAACAAACGCAAACGCAGTATTTCACGCGTTAGCAGTGTAGCCCTCAGCTGCTACGGACTCCAGCTTTATGATGCTCTCGCCTTACTTGTAGGTGGAGGGCCTATGGTGTGTTCAAAATCTGCTCCTGGTGGACACGATTTCTCGTAGTACAAGCAGTACTTCGTTTGCCATGACGATTAAGCTTAATACCATGAATAGGCAGCACTGTTTCGGAACACACGGTGCCTTTGTACTACCCAGGGGTGATCTGGCAAAGAGCTACGCAGCGTATTTCTCTCTTGTACGGAACTTCGGTAATGGCTCCAAGACGCTAAACTTGCCATTATCTTTCTTCACTTGGCCTTACCTACCAAATTTGACATTAAAAATTGGTCAATAAATAGACGCATGAAAGTCGTCACTTCGCCTACTAAGATTTTAATTTACCTAATGGAAACTAGACAATGTCATATTAGTAAACGGATCGAAAGCATCTGTCCAGACACTCTGTGACCATAATGGCCCTGAAACAGAAGATGAGACAGAAAAGGCCGAAACACTAAGCGTCTTTTTCAAAATCTGTTTCACAGAGGAAGATCACACTTTACTTCCTCCTGTAAATCGTCGCATGAACGACAGAATTATACATACAGAAATAAGTAACCAAGGGATAGAAAAGCAAATGAAATCGCCACTTGGTCTGATGGAATAACAATTCGATCCTACGCAGAGTAAGCTACAGAACTTGCCCTTTTTCCGGCAGCAGTGTCTCGTAGGTCTCTCGAGGAGCAAAGCGCTCGTAATGATTGGAAGTAGCACAGCTCGTTCCCGTTTTCGAGAAAGGTCAACAGGTCCACAAAACCCTAGGCCTGTGTATTTGACGTTGGTCTATTGTAAATTTTGAAACATGTATTATGTTCGCGTACTACGACCTTTCTGGAGAATGAAAATCTCATCTGTAGGAACCAAAACCTGTTCCTAAAACATCGACCGTTTGAAGCGAAGTTCGCTCTGTTTGTTCACGACGTCCAGAAATCAGTACATACAGGCGCCCAGGTAAGTGCCAAGTTTTTTGTCTACCGGAAGGCATTCGATACAGTTCCACACTGTCCCCAAATGAACGAAATACGAGCGTAATTGGAATATCAGACCAACTGTGTGATTGGTTTGGGGCGTTTGTTGCAAACAGAATAAAGTACGTCATTCTCGATGGAGAAAAGTCTTCAGACGGGAAAGTAACTTTGGACGTGCCCCGCGGGAGTGTTATAGGACATTTACTTTGCACAGTGCATGTAAATCACTTAGTAGGTAACGTCGGTGAACCGTAAATTTACTTTCAAAACCTTTTGTTAAGAATTTAATTTATTTACTAGCGATTCATCAAGAACATTAACCCATTTAATCACACTCTGTGACCGTGGAAGTAGTTGCCAGTGGGTAACTGATGAAAACAAATCAAATTTCTTTGAACAAATGGAAATTCTATTCCTAAGAGCTTTTTTTTTTAGAAACAGATTTAAAATTATAATCAAAAAGCACGCTCTAAATATCACAATTTATTCAGAGGCAGAAAGAACAAATTTTTGAGTGTATGAGCTTTCGGGCTGAGAATCTTGCTGCTCCCTTTTGACACGGCCGTAGTCACGACCGCTCACAACAACCTCTGAAAGACTACACTGGTGCAAATCTGCAACACACCAGATTACTTTAAACTAAAAATTTTAACAACTCACTTAAGCACATAAACTATGCACCACGTAGGAGGGATGGAAATGGTACAAAACACTGGCATTAAAAGATTAACTTGCCACCGAAAGTGCAACTTGATTTTTTTTAAGAAAAAAAAAGGAAAAAAGAAACTCTTACAGTGGAAGGGTGGCAACTGTATACACTAAAATGACCATTTAAATAAAAACCCATGAAATGCAGTATAACATAAAATATACAAGGTTGCCAGAATGAGATTTTCACTCTGCAGCGGAGTGTGCGCTGATATGAAACTTCCTGGCAGATTAAAACTCTGTGCCCGACCGAGACTCGAACTCGGGACCTTTGCCTTTCGCGGGCAAGTGCTCTACCAACTGAGCTACCCAAGCACGACTCACGCCCGCTACTCACAGCTTTACTTCTGCCAGTACCTCGTCTCCTACCTTCCAAACTTTACAGAAGCTCTCCTGCGAACCTTGCAGAACTAGCACTCCTGAAAGAAAGGATATTGCGGAGACATGGCTTAGCCACAGCCCGGGGGATGTTTCCAGAATGAGATTTTCACTTCTATACAAGGTTGGCCAAACATACTCTACATTACACATATACCGCCTCTCAAGTTGATAGGCAAGATAAAAACATATTTCAGGAATTCTTCCGTTACACTTCAAGCAATAAATTCGTTGTTAACACCGAATCCGAGAAACATGACAGAGGCAGCTGTTAACGTACGGCAGACAGACAGTAAGTGCCTAACAAATGCGGACGAGGGACAGACGAGCAAGCTGGGGACGAGAGACTGACCAAGAAAACAAGTAGAATTTAACAAGTAAATGAAACAACATATCACGAATCACTTAACTTCTAATAAACTGCGATGTCTGGCGAAGACCTGACGCAGCACCCCCAAAAACGCTCTCCCGAACCGTCCGCTGTCAGCCGCTTCAACGGACGCAGGAAGGCGCGCCGATCTCCCGTCGTCGCAGCTCGCACCGGCCAGACCGATGTCGTGGGTTGACTCCTGTTGCTCTCGTGTCGGCCGCGAAGCCACTAGCCCTCGCTATATGGCGCGGCCCACTGGACTGACGTGGCGACCTCCCGTGCGCCGACGCTCAAGGCGAACAAGTCATCTTGTGTCCCAGTGCGCGACCGACCAACCGATCGATCCAACCACCAATGACCATTGCCTGAACAAACTCGAGCAGACTGGCGACCTAACACATACTAGCACTCCGGACGACAGACAGACACTGACTGCCCCACACTGACCTGGCTGACCAACTGACCGACTGGCGAGCTCATAGCCCCCTTAAATGCACGTGAACAGGCAACCTTTCCCCTTTCCCACCAGAGGGGGACACCAAAGCTACGATTGCCACAGTGGCGCCACCGCCAGAAACGGAGGGCGACTGCTTCACACTACGAGCTGTGGCGCGCTCTTCAAAACAGCAGTTTTTATCACGGCTCAGTCGGAAGTTCCATGAGGCTTTTCGTGGATGATGCTTTTGTATACAGGGAAGTCAGGATGCTTTAAGATTATAGCGAAATGCAGGAAGACTTGCGGAGGGTCGACACCTGGTGCAGGGAGTGGTAACTGCTCACATGGCTTAAATGCGATGTTGAACCAACGCATGGACGGGCCAAGACTACGTAAACACCGGTCATTTTTAGTTGACCACCAGTCTTGATGAGAGACCTGTATCAGTCCACGAGTCTGTAAATCTACAGGGCCCAATCATTCACCTCCTTCGGACTGCCGCTGCTGACTGACGTTGTAGGCTTAATGTTTTCCAACCGATGGGCCACCTGGAGGGCCTGTTTCAGCAGCTGTCGCCTTGCACGGTGGAGGTCTCTGGTTCCCTCCTGGAGACGTGCAGCTGATCATACGCCATCACCTGAGCTTCAACTTCATGCCGCCAGCCACTGCTCTGGGCAGTCTGTGCTGTCGTGAACTGCCTGTTCGGCAAGGAGTTTCTAGCGTGGTCATGCACGCCTTGACCATCCTCACATGGGTCTATTTGTTTCCTCTAGTCGGCGCGGTTGAGGCGGTGTTCTACATCTACATCTACACCCATACCCCGCAAGCCACTTGACGGTGTGTTCCAGTCCTGCTGACGTCACCACCTCGCACCCTGCCTGTGGCTTCGTGCCACGTGGTGACTGATATACCTTCTTCGACTTTGTGTGCACTGGTTACGTCTCGTGGGCACAGGCACCCCAGGACAACAATCCTCGCCTTAGCTAGTGATATTCTGGCATCCTGATCTTGATCTATTAATTTTGACCATACACCATAGCGGCTGAACAACCCAATCGTTAAAGTATTCCGGGACATGCAGTGGATTCATCCTTCTCCAGGAGTGTCCTGCTAGAGAAAAAAGTACTTGTCTCTGCAAGTTGTAACCCTCACCCTGGGAGCTCCGTAAAAGGTCCCACGATACTAAATCGCAATGTTAGCCCTTTTTCCTTAAGACTGCCCCTTAATCCATCTTCCATGAAGGCAGTGGGAGGGTACACCTGATCATTGCAAATTCGATTGTTATGTATGAGGTGGAACTATGGGCCTCATGGAAAAAGGGTGACCCGGTTGAGTCACGCAATTTGACTCTTAGTCTGATCACGAGGTGTGGCCGTCAATTGCACGCGTTGATCACGTAGGCTGACGTGAGGATCAATGAACTATACTTGACGGGATGTATCTGGAACATCTTAGGTGATTAGAAAGTTAGTAGACAGGAATACAATTAAATACTTAGCTTTAATTCAGCATCAGCGGTGAACGTCGATCTTGACTTTGTACAATAATATTTACAAGTGCAATTATAGACTGAACTGCGAATACTTCTTTACAATTCTGATTGCTCCATACATGTAGATCAATTGTCAATGGATAAACTGTACGTGGCGCCTGGCTAGGTTGTAGGTACTGGCTTAACTGAAGGCTATGCTGACTAGCGTCTCTGCAGATGAGATCTCTGAAGCTATAACAAGTGAACCATTCCTATTAAAGTGGCTGTAGAACTGACCAGTGCGCTAACTTGTATCGTAAGACCAGCCGATTGGCGGCGCTCGGTCTGCTAGCGTCGACAGTGGCGACTCGCCGGTCCGATGTGTACTGACGGACCGTGGCCGATTTGAAGCCTACAACCAAGCAAGTGTGGTGCCTTGCGGTGACACCACATCGGTCATGTCAGAAGCCAGCTTGCTCATTTGTCATTAGCCGCTCAATTGCAAGAGCTATTGTGTTCAGATCAGTCTTTCGAAGTTTGTAAATGATGTATAATCTGGCACTATGGGACTTAACTTCTAAGGTCATCAGTCCCCTAGAACTTAGAACTACTTAAACCTAACTAATCTAAGGTCGTCTCACACATCCATGCCCGATGCAGGACTCGAACCTGCGACCGTAGCAGCAGCGCGGTTCCGGACTGAAGTCCCTATAACCGCTCGGCCACAACGGCCGGCTCTGCGTGTGGAAGGGAATGGCTAGTAGTGGTACAGGGTACCCTCCGCCACCCACCGTACGGTGGCTTGTATAGTATGGATGTAGTTGTGGTAAATAAATTTAATGGAGCGGATGTATACTGCATTACATGCAATGATTGCCCTAAGAAATATATGGAGCAAACCGATAGGTCATTTCGAATAAGATTTCAGGAACACCGTAACTTATATAATCCCCCTGTCTGAATTAACAGAGCACTTACATGAACAGGGGCACAGCATCACAAACCCTTCAGGAAATTTAACAATAATTCGTAAAAAAGATAAAAGCTATATTTTGGATATATGAGACGAAGCAGAAATTTTTAGATATGAAAAAGAGAATGCACAGTTCACGTTGAATAACTAATTAGAATTAAAGCACCAGAACATAGGAATTTTGATTCTTTATAGGATTAGGTATTAGTACATAATAAAATTCTGTATTGTTCTCGTTTGTAGAGGTAGCGAGCCATCGCTTCTAGTCATGAGTACATGATGCCACTCTGTCCATATCGAGGCCTACGAGAAAGACAAGTCGCGGCGCATACGTCACGAATGTAGGACCAGCTCGCTTGCTTGCTCGCTCGCTCGCTCAACTGCGTTTCTACACCTGTTAACTCGCAACTTGGTGTGTATGTACAAACGAGAATTGCATCTTCTACGGGGACCAACTATTTGTGGAGTCTTTTGTTATTAGTCCTACAGTGATCGGAAGTCCATAGGCCTACTTATAATTTGTTACGGCTCTACTGGGGTACAATAAAATTAAAATCACGCTAAAATGATTATCAGTTACAGAAGGCATTACATCTTGCATAAAATGGGGACTGTTACGCATAAGGTTCTAAATGCTATGAACAAGCTGTTATACCGTTGTTGTCGAGAATCTGTCTTAAATTTTGTTGTGCGACTAGTTATAGACAGACTTCATAATAGCCGATTCCAGTAGAAGATGCAATTCTCGTTAGTACGTACACATTAAATTACTAGTTAACAGGTTTAGAAACGCATGTTGTCTGCCGAGTTGCGCGAATGAGCGAGCTCAGGCCTACCTTCGTGACGTACACACCGCCGTCTGTCTTTCTCGTGGGCTTCTGTCCACATGGATAGCTTCCTTTCCGCCAGTCAGTTAGTCTGTCTTTGCCGTTCGCGCGGGGCCGTTTTTACTTTGCCGAACACCGGCTTGCCGTGCCGTCACACCGGTAAGCAACTACTACTTGATACAACCCACACAGTAATTTGCACGGTGCCACGACTAATCATGTTAGCAGTGACATTTTTCTGTTGCCAATCCGGTCCCTTTAAAAACTTTTAGCGTCCTCTCAATATAAAATATTACTATTTTTGTTAGGTGCAGGTAAATTTTGCAACATGCCCTGGACCCACAAGTCTCAAGTACTAGCAATTCTTCCAAAATGGATGGAGCACACCTTCACATTTCGCTCGCCATAGTATTGACACTATTCACTGAACAGTAAATTTTGTCTAGGAGCGATGGGTATGCCTATGATCTTTTAACGCAGTGCGTAAATTTTTGACATGGATTTATTAATTTTAATATCGAAGAAATGTGGTGACGCTGTACTTTGCTTTTTACCATGTAGGTTGAAGCTGATGATGCGGCTTTAGGCCGCGAAACCGGTTGTGTTTTCAATGAACAGCAGTTTTACCAGCTGTTAGCTGAATTCTTCCTAATACCATGCCTTTCAGCAGCTGCAAATGTCCAGAATATAAAATAGTATTGCTTCTTCTGATACCTTACTTCCTTCGGAAAATTCATCAATAATTGTAATTTTACGTATGTATGCTTATCAGTAACAGTTCGTCTATATTTCATTTGTAAAGGCTCGATTATTTATATTTGTTCTTAATTTTATAGCACATTTTCATAGCTACGTAATACTGAATGTTATAGTAAATTGTCACTGCCATATAACACTGAGTATTGGAAAGTAGTGTGGATCTGTGATGTGGTAGCTTATAATCTTACCTGTGTCTCGTGTGTATTGTTCTAATGAATTTTCTACAAACGGTTGGGTATTCTGACTAGCCAAATAGAGTGTTTCATGTGCAGAGAATTAAAAAACAGAAAAAAAAGATTTCCTTATATTCTTGTAAGGGATAGCACTAGCTGAAACAAAAAAAGATCCTTCAGATTAATGTCGATTTCCTTATATTCTTGTAAGGGATAGCACTAGCTGAAACAAAAAAAGATCCTTCAGATTAATGTCTAGGGACAAGTACTTGTTAAAATATGAACCGTTCTGTCCTGATGCAACCTAAAAAAGTACTTACGGATGTGGGAGACATCTGTAAGATCTATGTGTAGCAACAGCATAACAGTCAGAAGACCAACAAAAGAATGTTCCAATCCGACATGTCGATCTTTGCGCTGAGCATACTTGAAAGAAAAGCATCCATAAAATTTGCGACTGCTTAGCTGATTACCTAATATCAGTAGAACTCTCACTGAATAAAGTTATCTTCGCCTGTGCCAATTCATTCCCCATTCTTCCTTGCTTCGGTGAACCTTTCGTAACATCTACAGTTGTGCTCAATGCTGACAACGTTATGATCTGGGCCGGTCGTAACAGCCAGACATTTTACACAAGTGTAGCAGGTGAACATCGACATGTCATACACACGTCGTGAATGCTCTTTCCATTCACCTTGTGTTTTCCATAGTTGCGTCCCTTACACAAAAGATATTGCAAGGCCGTGGATCTGTTTAGAGCACTTTGTTGTTGTTGATCTTCAGTCCTGAGACTGGTTTGATGCAGCTCTCCATGCTACTCTATCCTGTGCAAGCTTCTTCATCTCCCAGTGCCTACTGCAGCCTACATCCCTCTGAATCTGCTTAGTGTATTCATCTCTTGGTATCCCTCTACGATTTTTACCCTCCACGCTGCCCTCCAATACTAAATTGGTGATTCCTCGATGTCTCAGAACATGTCCTACCAACCGATCCCTTTTTCTAGTCAAGTTGTGCCACAAACTCCTCTTCTCCCAAATTCAATACCTCCTCATTAGTTATGTGATCTACCCATCTAATCTTCAGCATTCTTCTGTAGCACCACATTTCGAAAGCTTCTATTCTCTTCTTGTCCAAACTATTTATCGTCTATGTTTCACTTCCATACATGACTACACTCCATACAAATACTTTCAGAAACGACTTCCTGACATTTAAATCTATACTCGATGTTATCAAATTTTTCTTCTTCAGAAACGCTTTCCTTGCCATTGCCAGTCTACATTTTATATCCTCTCTACTTCGACCATCATCAGTTATTTTGCTCCCCAAATAGCAAAACTCCTTTACTACTTTAAGTGTCTCATTTCCTAATCTAATTCCCTCAGCATCACCCGATTTAATTCGACTACATTCTATTATCCTTGTTTTGCTTTTGTTGATGTTCATCTTATACCCTCCTTTCAAGACACTGTCCATTTTACCCCTGCCACCTTCAGAATTTGAAAGAGATTATTCCAGTCAACATTGTCAAAAGCTTTCTCTAAGTCTACAAATGCTAGAAACGTAGGTTCGCCTTTTCTTGATCTTTCTGCTAAGATAAGTCGTAGAGTCAGTATTGCCTCACGTGTTCCCACATTTCTACGGATTAATTGTGGAGTGTATCGCTCGTAATTACAATAAAATAATGAAAGATGACAAACAGAATAAAACAAGTCCTATTTTATGAACGCCTTTCATCGTACACCATCACAATCAGAATGGTGACACCCCATCGTCTCAGGCCATTATTGAGTCTATTCTCAAAACTAGCCAATCACATGCCAGAAAAATGACGTTTCTTTACAAGGACATTATTTGAACAGCCAATGGAAGACAAGAAGAGATGGAGATGCTTTGGGATCTCAAATGGGACTCCCTGGAGGGAAGGCGATATTCTTTTCGAGGAACGCTATTGAGAAAGTTTAGAGAACTGGCAGTTTAAGCTGACTGCAGTACAATTATACTGCTGCCAACGTATGTTTCATGTAAGGATCACGAACATAAGCTGAGAGATGTTAGAGCTCATACGGAGGCATACAGGCAGTCGTTTTTCCCTCGCTACGCATCGTACGATGGCTTACGTATCGAGGATATAGATGTAGAAGAAAACGCCTCAGTCGTTTCACATGATTGACAACGCACCCATCACGAGATCGCGGCACAGTCCGTGTCGTCAGAATGAGTTTATCCTACGTTGCACAACATTACAATTTCCTTATACTGGTCTCCAAGAAGGTGTTGCTTTCACCCGTTAGAAGTGGGCATGCGAAATTTGGTGCATAAACCCACCGCAAAAATTTTAAAAGTATTAGTCACCCCCTCAAAAGAGCACATCACTCGCTATGGAGCTCTGTAGATGATGTACAATTGGTACCAGGTGGTAAGGTGACGCTCCACCGCTGCTCTAAGTCGTGGAGGTTATGTAGTCTATTCATTGCAATTGGTTGCGTAGGATCGGGGCGGTAAGATGATTGAGATTCCATGACTACATCGAGCAATTAATAAGGAGGTATCGAATCGAATCGTGGAAAAAAGAGATTTAAAGCTCAACTTGACTAAAAGAAGGGATCAGTTTATAGGACTCATCCTAAGGCATCAAGAAATTGTCAAAGCAAAAATGAAGGGAAGTGTGTGAGGCTAAAGATTGTAGACGCTTTCCTTGGCACGAATAAAACAGGAAAGTTCAAACGGATGTAGGTTGCAGTAGTTACGAGACTTGCACAGGATAGACTAGAGTGAATAACTGCATAAAACCAGTCTTCGGAGTGGAGACTCCAATAACAACAAGAAGGGTCGGTATGGAGACATGACGAAATGGCAGAAAGGAACTATCGCGCTTGGATGTGTCCATGCTCACACAGTGAGTGGAGATGCCCTGTTTGATGACTTATCAAACTGACCTATCCAGCGTGCTGATAGGGTTCAGTGTACTACATCCGCATAACACGACGTAAGAACAGCGGTCCGAAGAAGATAGGAAACAGAGATCAGAAACGAATGTCATGCTTTATAAATGAAAATTGGTTTCAAGCCCGACAATAAATGCCGCTTTAGTGAATGAATATTCATCTCGAACAGTTTGCTAGCGTCCTTTGGGAAGGTAACTGACATCTGGAATCGAGTATGCGACTTTATCTCTGTACTGACGTACCTAGGTGATTGGATTATCCACGACTCTGTTAAAAAAGGATGCCTCGGTAAAGTCGTTGCGTCAAGCAGCAGCCGACTGTTTTTCCTACCCTACAACTAAACTAGCTGCAAATAATTCTGCAATCAGATAGTCTATGGATTGTTTAGGATTGCGAATTAATAAATAATCAGAAATATAAAATAAAATATAAATAATTAATAAAAGGGCTCCATTCTAACATCTAAAACTGATGCAGACGACACTTGAGAATTATGATGAATAATATTTATTCAGATTTGAAAAATAAAGGGAAAGTGGTGCAACAAATTTTCAAATGTGTGTGAAATCCTATGGGACTTAACTGCTAAGGTAATCAGTCCCTATGCTTACAGACTACTTAACCTAAATTATCATAAGGACAAACACACACACCCATGCCCGAGGGAGGACTCGAACCTCCGCCGGGACCAGCTGCACAGTCCACGACTGCCGCGCCCCAGAACGCTCGGCTAATCCCGCGCGGTAAAATGGTGCTATAACTAATAGTTATAATACAGACAGAAATAAAGCCTTATTAAAATGCAATTAAGTTGCGCTTCGTGCTTTACAATAAAGGTAGCAGAATACAAAGCTAAATAGTCTTCCAAGAGGTGTAAACAACAAAGTACATTATACGATCACAATAAACAAAAAATTCGCCAGCTCAAAATTAAGAGTACAGTATCACCTTTTTACATATCAGCACGCCAGCGATAAAGAGTACAAACTCACTTTCAGTCTAGTTTTAACTCCGTAATGCAAGCGGAAAAAGTTAAAGTTCTGAACTGGAGCACATTCATACTTCGCACAAGTGAAAGCCCCTTCCAAAGTTAAAATACCCTAGCGACAGTTCACTGTCCACAATCTATCACACAGATGACGGAATATGCTTATTACCTCAAGCAGGTCTGCCATCTTCCAGATCTCAACATATAGTGTTTCAAATTCTTCCCTAGAGATCTTCACCCAAAAGTGTCTGACTCCAGTACTGTTCAGCTACGCTAAATTCTCATTGATTGAAGGCCATCCCGAGCAAAAATACATCGTTCTCATGTTCTATAGACGTATGAGTTGACTCAACTCTGCCACTTTCTGCATTAATTAATGCTAAATCTACAGAGCAAGAGCCAGCTCGTCTTGCGAAGTTATTTATGAAGGAAACTACAATAAACTACCAACAGTAACACACACTTCAAAACCAACAAAACAATAAGAACCCCTTCTGCGGATGAAGCAAATAATAAATAATTCCTACAATGAGAGTTCCCTTCGATTCTATACCCGTATAACTGCTCCACGTCGAAGTAGGCTGTTAGCAGCTAGTAGCTACCGTAACAAGACGGAAGCGACCTATCATAATCATTGCGAAAGAGAGGATGGTCGAGTTGGCACACCATTGTAGCGGCCGATCTTCTCCGCACTCGGCGAATCGAGAACTGCCCCCAGAACGGCCGGGCGTCGGCTTATCTAGCCCCGGGGTGGAAGGATATTTCCGGGACTATTTGCACACATGTGATCGCCAGGAAATAGTTCGTCGATCGTCGCGACCCTGTTGGTTGCTGCCTTGTAATGGACGGTGGCTGCACCTACGCGTACTTGGTCGTAAACACTCTCGTGTCGGCCAGAATTCGCTGCGGAGCCGGCAACCCGCATGACAGGTCTGTCTGCTGTGTTGCCGCTGCAGTAGGCGTCTGTGGTGACTGCAGCAACTAATATACACTCCTGGAAATGGAAAAAAGAACACATTGACACCGGTGTGTCAGACCCACCATACTTGCTCCGGACACTGCGAGAGGGCTGTACAAGCAATGATCACACGCACGGCACAGCGGACACACCAGGAACCGCGGTGTTGGCCGTCGAATGGCGCTAGCTGCGAAGCATTTGTGCACCGCCGCCGTCAGTGTCAGCCAGTTTGCCGTGGCATACGGAGCTCCATCGCAGTCTTTAACACTGGTAGCATGCCGCGACAGCGTGGACGTGAACCGTATGTGCAGTTGACGGACTTTGAGCGAGGGCGTATAGTGGGCATGCGGGAGGCCGGGTGGACGTACCGCCGAATTGCTCAACACGTGGGGCGTGGGGTCTCCACAGTACATCGATGTTGTCGCCAGTGGTCGGCGGAAGGTGCACGTGCCCGTCGACCTGGGACCGGACCGCAGCGACGCACGGATGCACGCCAAGACCGTAGGATCCTACGCAGTGCCGTAGGGGACCGCACCGCCACTTCCCAGCAAATTAGGGACACTGTTGCTCCTGGGGTATCGGCGAGGACCATTCGCAACCGTCTCCATGAAGCTGGGCTACGGTCCCGCTCACCGTTAGGCCGTCTTCCGCTCACGCCCCAACATCGTGCAGCCCGCCTCCAGTGGTGTCGCGACAGGCGTGAATGGAGGGACGAATGGAGACGTGTCGTCTTCAGCGATGAGAGTCGCTTCTGCCTTGGTGCCAATGATGGTCGTATGCGTGTTTGGCGCCGTGCAGGTGAGCGCCACAATCAGGACTGCATACGACCGAGGCACACAGGGCCAACACCCGGCATCATGGTGTGGGGAGCGATCTCCTACACTGGCCGTACACCACTGGTGATCGTCGAGGGGACACTGAATAGTGCACGGTACATGCAAACCGTCATCGAACCCATCGTTCTACCATTCCTAGACCGGCAAGGGAACTTGCTGTTCCAACAGGACAATGCACGTCCGCATGTATCCCGTGCCACCCAACGTGCTCTAGAAGGTGTAAGTCAACTACCCTGGCCAGCAAGATGTCCGGATCTGTACCCCATTGAGCATGTTTGGGACTGGATGAAGCGTCGTCTCACGCGGTCTGCACGTCCAGCACGAACGCTGGTCCAACTGAGGCGCCAGGTGGAAATGGCATGGCAAGCCGTTCCACAGGACTACATCCAGCATCTCTACGATCGTCTCCATGGGAGAATAGCAGCCTGCATTGCTGCGAAAGGTGGATATACACTGTACTAGTGCCGACATTGTGCATGCTCTGTTGCCTGTGTCTATGTGCCTGTGGTTCTGTCAGTGTGATCATGTGATGTATCTGACCCCAGGAATGTGTCAATAAAGTTTCCCCTTCCTGGGACAATGAATTCACGGTGTTCTTATTTCAATTTCCAGGAGTGTATTATAACTGTATTTAATAAAAAGAATGTTATAAACATCAGTTCACACTCAGGCCATTTACAATAAGTATAAATAATAGTTCGTTCATAAATCAATAAGCCAGCATTCTTGCACATGTGAAATAATTTTAAATGAGAATAAAATGTTGTTAAATGTTGCTTAAACAATTGATTAGGTCTGATTGACGGGAGCGTCCTTTGGCACTATTTTCAAAGATGGTGTCAGCTAATGCATGCGACTAACCACTTTTAAATTAGAGTGGTTTTTAACATAATAATAATCATTTAAATAAAGTTACTGGAAAAAATAGTAAAATATTCGTTAAATAAGTATACGGCTATGACAAGATGTTCAGCTAATGTTTTATTGTGGAGAATACGATGTTCTGACAAAAATTTGCACTATTAAAATTACATAAAAATGTAATAAACCAATAAATAAAATAGATATCGATGTGTAGCTTTCAGGGATAATAGCTATAGTCCTACGGTGTTACCTGAGACATTGTTTGTTGAAATAGCATGAGGCATTTAAAAGTTGTTAATACAAGGTTCATTGTGAAAATATTCGGTCACTGTAAATTATTAACGTCTGCAGTTTTTAAGAGATTGAAAATATTATTGTTCCACTGAGCTTGACTATCAGACTGTGATTTATTACTGAATTTCTAAGAGTTGTAAGTAGGGATATTTCAGACCGCCTTAAAAGCTGCCATTAATGATGCACCTTCTGCACTCCAGCCATGCGAGCAACCACCATCCAAATTCTTCCTGCTCTGGGATTACCCACATCCGGCCACGCGCTGACCGCCTTTGTACCTGAACTCGTCTGGAGTAGCCAAGCCGCCTCCTCTCCCTGCCAACTCGCACCCAGCTAAGCAAGAAAATTCACCTCTCCTCACTACCAACCCCAGACGGCCGAATAGCTCACCCAAATACATGTGAAGTTCACATGTACCTCGCAAAAGGCTGTTGCTCATAGCGCCAGACAAAGCTGCAGGTCTTGACTGCGCCAAACAACATAGAAACTGAACAGCCGGTGACTGGCGGTGTGTAGTGTGGGCCGACGAGTCGTGATCTTGTCTCTTTTCAAATGGATGTGGAGGGCACTGTCGGCTATTTGAGGTGTGTAGGGAGCAATTCAGGCCGGAGACAAAGGTTCAAATGGCTCTCAGCACTATGGGACTTAACTTCTGAGGTCATCAGTCCCTTAGAATTTAGAACTACTTAAACCTAATTAACCTAAGGACATCACACACACCCATGCCCGAGGCAGGATTCGAACCTGCGACCGTAGCGGTCGCGCGGTTCCAGACTGTAGCGCCTAGAACCGCTCGGCAATTCCGTCTGGCAGACCGGAGACAGTACTGTGATGTTTTGGGAGTATAATTCGCACCGTGACGTTTGCTCACTCGTCATGTTGCTGTGAACATGAAACACGAAGTTTATTTCAGTATTCTTGGTGACCACCTGTTGCCCTTTCTGCTAGGTCTTCGTCGAACTATCAAGCATCCTGTCGTACTTCGACTGCCGTGCTGGATCAACCGATCTTAATCTCGTAGAAAATGACAGGGGCGTTATGGGACGTCAGGTGAAACGTAGCAGCCAAAATCCCCACAGTTTGGTAGCTCTATGGGATCCACTCAACAACGAGCGGCTTCAATTGGGTATGGCATACTTGAAGAAACTTGCGGATTCTCTCCCTCTCCGAAATGAGGTCGTTGTCAAGACATCAAGACTAGAAGCGGCGTTATACGGTATTAGCGTGTGACTAATTTTTTGTCCGATATGCTTATTTTCGCCAACCGCAATTGCGTGGTTATCTCGTTTAAAAAGTCATTCGTCAACTCTTTCGGCGGTTATATAGTCAAAGGGTTACATAATATAAAACCGATAACCTAAAGTAATGGACGTCACGTTTTTCGTCCATGAATTCAAACACTGTTCCACCCCATGTATGTACATTTGATCGTTGCAGCCTGCCACAGTCGGTCATACGTGAACTTAATTCAAATTATTTCTTCAGTATCAGTAATACTTGGTAGTGTTCAACCGTTCTCTGTCCAACACACGACTCAACAATACGTTTCGAGAGGCAATGACATCATCAGGTTATAAAACATTTTTCATGGAGTGAAAAATTTAAAAGGTCGTTGCGGCGTTCACAAAATAAAATAGAATAAAATCACACTGTACTAGTGGTTCTCGCGTTACATTCAAATCGTCGACTTCTACTTCTGTCATTACTCGTCCCATATCACAAGGCACACTACACAAGGCTGCGTCCACATTATCTGCTGTGGGCTCCAAAACTGTCAAGTTGACGCTTCTCCAGATGTCCAAAGGTTGTTGTACACTAACTGAGATTCCCACAGTTTTATTGTGTAAGCGCAGCTGTTGGCTAAACCTCAATCCATCCTGTTGGTTCCCTACATTTCGACGTTTAAAAGATGTTACTTGGATATTGTCAACCATCGTCAGCCGCTAGTTGTTTCATCAAGAGAAGTACCGCTAGTTTATAACTATACATCTGCCTTAAACTAATTCTAAAAAACCGTCAAGAAATCTTTAATCTTTTTCTTTAATTTGCGCGTGCAGAATATTGGTACGTTTCTATTCATGAATGGCAATCACTAGTTCTTCCAGCAAGTTTATTGTCTTTCTGTTCTATGTGCAGGATTTCTAGGCCATCTCCTATTCCCGTAAGGGGATGGCATCTTGATGTTCCTTGTATCTGGTCGAAAATTTTCCTTCCGTCTGTACAGTATACTTCCCGTGAAAATACGCGAAGTGTATTTTGTAAACCTTCAATCTTTCAAACTTGCTTATCTTTTTACCAACTTCATGCTTCAGGCTATATATAACTAAATTATTTGTCTGGAACACTATTTTGACACCGTAGGTTTAAAAATGTTCGTAATGTTTCGCCAGACTCTTACACACCTGTTACAAAGTGTTTGTCTAAAATTGTGAGCCATGTGTTTGTGACTATTACAGCGCCATCCATCAGAAAGCGAAAAAAGTGGTCCAACTAAAACATTCATATTTCTTTACGTACTACACGAATATGTAATAAAAAATGGGGGTTCCTATTTTAAAAAACGCAGTTGATATTCGTTTGACCTATGGCAGCGCCATCTAGCGGGCCAACCTAGCGCCATCTGGTTTCCCTATTCAAGCTAGACAAGTTTCGTTTTTTGTAGTTTTTTCGTTTGATGCTTATTTCGTGAGATATTTGCCCCGGTCACTGTCAATGGACCACCTGTGTATATAGTAATACAAAGTAAATAAATAAAGAGATTAATTTTTTTACCAAAAATCAGTTATTTACAATTAATCCCAACTTTTGGATTTTTATAGTTTCTCTCCTTTGAGTCCGTTTCAACGTGAACTTACTGCCATGTTGTTCCGATTAACACACTTCGTTTTAAATACTTCTTCGTCTTCCGCCACAAAACTTTTCATTCTTGACCGTGGGTATAACGTATATTCATTTATCGGACTTCTTCCTCAGATTCAGGCAGCACTCGTGACATGACGTTTCCGTATTGCGCAGAGATAACTGAATAGCTACTTGGTTTTGTTCCAATAATAATAATTATTATTCGGACAACACGATTGGCTACTAGACACATCTTACAAAAAAGTCTTCTCCACTCGAGAACTAAAGACAGAGCCTCTCTATTAATTGACAAAAAAAATTGAATGAGGTTTCCCTCATTTGTTACCGCCTTCCGTCATAGTAAAATACATTTTTTGCTGACGCTTACAATGGTCTCGCTAAAGTTTTTTGTCAGTGCTTTTCTTACGTACCTATACTATTGCCCCCACACTGTGCGGTGACATACAATGGACACGCACAGTGTTTTGTATATATTCGTATAGCTTAAATTTAATTTTGTGCCGAAGGGGGTACAATGACCTTCATTTGTCGGCGTATTTGTCTTTGTATTGTTGGGTTGGATTTGTCAGCTTGTTTTGATTATACGTTATCTTACAGGAAAACGCACAACTTACATATGGAATGATAATTTACCAATTTTTTACATGAGGGCGCTCCGAGAGCGGTTACTCGTCTCTTTGGCAACATAGCTAGTCTCTGTGTGCATGCGCGCTAAATATGTTTGTTGACGGCGCAACAGCCGTTAAATGTTCCACATATTACTGGGTACGGTCGTCCGCGCTTCCACTCGCACTTTTAGTGTCATTTTCACTCTGAGTGGCGTACTATCCGTCGAATAGCTCGTTGTGGCGTGGTTTTCCAACGTGAGTGCGGTGCATGTGCGTTTACTCTTCAAGAACCGATGCTGTGGCAGATAATTCACCTTTCATACCGCCCGGGAAGGATCTTCTCCGTCGTATCCACATTTTCAGTGGGGTGAATACTGTACATCAACACCCGACGTCAAGGTAAGTGATGCTTGCACAATTGTAGTTTGCTGATTAATATAGCCGGCCGCGGTGGTCTCGCGGTTCTAGGCACGCAGTCCGGAACCGCGCGACTGCTACGGTCGCAGGTTCGAATCCTGCCTCGGGCATGGATGTGTGTGATGTCCTTAGGTTAGTTCGGTTTAAGTAGTTATAAGTTCTAGGGGACTGATGACCACAGCTGTTAAGTCCCATAGTGCACAGAGCCATTTGAACCAATTTGATTAATATATCAGACGTTGCGTTGCATGCCATTACCACACTTGATTCGTTGCACTAACGCACACGAATTTGGGTACCACTATATGCTTCGTCGTTCAGTTAGTCGTGAGAATTGCTTTTAGTCCTTGAGGTTTTTTTCCTTTTAGATAGTTATTCAAGTTCATCATTTACATATGACTCTATATATACAAAAAATTCGCATAATCACTTTCACATAACAATGCACATTACAATGGATTACATCTAAGGCTGACATTGCACCCGATATTTGTATCCGACATAGAGAATTCTAAAGTACTAAAACATTACAAAATTCCTCCTTCAATTACACTTACTGGTTAGTACAGTTTGTTAACTTCAAAAAAATTCCTTTGTACATAAATACAAATACCTTATTACATTTCATTACACTGTGTTATTATATACGCATTTAACGTATCCACATTTTATATTCCAGTAATGCATACATCTGTCATGAGCATTTACCATTTTTCTAGGGAGAAATAGAAAAAAAATTTATATCAGAATTTTACATTATGCCTTGTTGGCCTAACTATGCTTTGTTACCGCCTTCCATCATAGTAAAATACGTTTTTGCTGACGCTTACAGTGTTTTGTCACCGCTTTTCTTACGTACCAAAACAAGAAGTAACAGTCTGAATAATGGTCATTAGGCTCACACCACACCATCGGAACAGCGAATGGCATGGCTCGGCGTTTTCCTTTCAACCACTAGGTTAAGATTGCAGTACAAGTTATGCAGGCAATATGAGGTACAAAATTTTTATCTTGATCACCAACAGGACAATCAAAATACAATTTACGAGTATATGCCTTCTTAACCAAATCAGTGATTGGTTTTCTTTTGGCTTTTGGAGTGAATTTCCCACACACATAACAGAAGTTGTCGGATGGTTTAGACAGCAACGAGATTTACTACTTGCCATTTTTCTTAGAGTAAGTTTTAAATGCAAAATGTTTGCACTATCTTTTACAGGAAACACTCACTGAGGATCTGTTTCACACCACTGGATTAGCACAACCAACCATTTACTGACGATTTGCAGATATTTTAGCTCTCCTCTGCAAATCAACAACAAACAATTAAACATCAAAACAGAAGAACAGCAAAAAGCGAAATAGTGAAAACAAAAAAATAAAAAACCTTTAAAAACTCAAAAATGGTACGTGCTAGAGCGCTTTGAAAGGTATATTCGGATTCTACACACCAAAATACATACTAGTTGATGTATCACATCCCAGATGGAAAATGGTTTTTTATTAGTGCAATCGTTTGGTCGGATTTTAAAATTTTATTTCCTAGGCCACTGAGAAGAATGTCAGCCACAGTGCCTTAAATGTGGACCTACTGCCTAAACTATTGTTTCGAATATAAAACTTCTGACTGAAAGTGAGATAATTAAAACTTGTGATCAGCTATAAAAGTTATATGAGTTGGGTAGCCCGTTGCTTTGAAATTTTCCTGTGTTCAAGAAAATTTCTTCTAATTAGCTTTAGCCAGAACGTAAGAGTATAAATTCTTATCATACAGTGAAACAAAGCTGGAGAGGTGAGTGACTGGTTTATCCTTAATTTCGTTTATCGGAGCTGTGAAACTACACTACTGGCCATTTAAATTGCTACACCAGGAAGAAATGCAGATGATAAACGGGCATTCATTGGACAAATATACTAGAATTGACATGTGATTACATTTTCACGCAATTTGGGTGAATAGTACCCAGAACAACCACCTCTGACCGTAATAACGGCCTTGATACGCCTGAGCATTGAGTCAAACGGAGCTTCGACGGAGTGTACAGGTACAGCTGCCCATGCAGCTTCAACACGATACCACAGTTCATCAAGAGTAGTGACTGGCGTATTGTGACGAGCCAGTTGCTCGGCCACCATTGACCAGACGTTTTCAACTGGTGAGAGATCTGGAGAATGTGCTGGCCAGGGCAGCAGTCGAACATTTTCTGTATCCAGAAAGGCCCGTACAGGACCTGCAACATGCGGTCGTGCATTATCCTGCTGAAATGTAGGGTTTCGCAGGGATGGAATGAAGGGTAGAGCCACAGGTCGTAACACATCTGACATGTAACGTCCACTGTTCAAAGTGCCGTCAGTGGGAACAAGAGGTGACCGAGACGTGTAACCAATGGCACCCCATACCATCACGCCGGGTGATACGCCAGTATGGCGATGACGAATATACGCTTCCAATGTGCATTCACCGCAATGTCGCCAAACACGGATGCGACCATCATGATGCTATAAACAGAACCTGGATTCATCCGAAAAAACGACGTTTTGCCATTCGTGCACGCAGGCTCGTCGTTGAGTACATCATCGCAGGCGCTCCTGTCTGTGATGCAGCGTCAAGGGTAACCGCAGCCATGATCTCCGAGCTGATAGTCCATGCTGCTGCAAACGTCGTCGAACTGTTCGTGCAGACGGTTGTTGTCTTGCAAACGTCCCCATCCTCCTCAGTGTCACTTTTGTCGCTGTCAGTGTTGCTGTCACTGTCTGGAGAACTGTCTAGCCGCTCTGAAATTATCATATACGCTACTGCTGACGAAGGAAACGTGTGCACTACTGCTTGTGACCGGGCCAGCCACGTCTTGTATGGGCGCATTCCAGTTTTCGCCACCAAGTGCAAATCTGGCGCTGTATAGCATTTCGTCAACAACTCTGGCGCTCATATTGAAGAAATTGAGCAAGTGGCGGTTAACAATAACGTCAACGTTATACCTTTATCACTTACCAATTTTTGCTGCCATACGATCATTACAGTCCACGCTGGAGCTCTGTGAGTGTTGTTGTTGCGGTCTCCAGTCCAGAGACTGGTTTGATGCAGCTCTCCATGCTACTCTATCCTGTGCAATTCTCTTCATCTCCGAATAACTACTGCAATCTACATCCTTCTGAATCTGCTTTCTGTATTCATCTCTTCGTCTCCCTCTACGATTTTTACCCGCCAACCTTCCCTCCACTACTAAATTGGTGATCCCTTCAAGCCTCAGAACGTGTCCTACCAACCGATCTCTTCTTCTAGTCAAGTTGTGCAACAAATTCCTCTTCTCCACAATTCTGTTCAGTACCTCCCCATTAGTTACGTGATCTACTCATCTAATCTTCAGCATTCCTCTGTAGCATCACAATTCGAAGGCTTCACTTCCATACATGACTACACTCCATACAAATACTTTCAGAAAAGGCTTCATGACACTTAGTACGCACTCGATGTTAACAAATTTCCCTTCTTCAGGAACGCTTTCCTTGCCATAGCCAGTCTACATTTTATGCCCTCTCCACTTCGACCATCATCAGTTATTTTACTCCCCAAATAGCAAAACTCATTTACTACTTTAAGAGTCTCTTTTTCTAATCTTATACCCTCAGCATCACCTGATTTAATTCGACTGTATTCCATTGTGCTCGTTTTCCATTTGTTGATATCCATCTTATATCCTTCTTTCAAGAAACTGTCCATTCCGTTCAACCGCTCTTCCAGGTCCTTTTCTGTCTCTGACAGAATTACAATGTTATCAGCAGACCTCAAATTTTTTTGTCTCTCCTCCATGGATCTTAATTCCTACTCTAAATTTTTCGTTTCCTTTACTGCTTGCTGAATACACAGACTCAATAACATCGGGGATAGGCTACATCCCTGTCTGTCTTACTCCCTTTTGTAGCCGAGCGATTCTAGGCAATTCAGTCCGGAACCGCGCTGCTGCTACCGTCGCAGGTTCGAATCCTGCTTCGGGCATGGATGTGTGTGATGTCCTTAGGTTAGTTAGGTTTAAGTAGTTCTAAGTCTAGGGGACTGATGACCTCAGATGTTAAGTCCCATAGTGCTCAGAGCCATTTGAACCATTTATCACTCCCTTTTCAACCGCTGCTTCCCTTTCATGACCCTCGACTCTTACAGCTGCCACCAGATTTATGTTACAAATTGTAAATAACATTTCGCTCCAAGCATTTTAACCCTGCCACCTTCAGAATTTGAAAGAGAGAATTCCAGTCAACAGTCTCAAAAACTTTCTGTAAGTCTATAAATGCTAGAAACGTAGGCTTGCCTTTCCTTAACCTATTTTCTAAGATTAGTCGTAAGGTCGGTACTGCCTCACGTGTTCTTGCATATCCACGGAATCCAAACTGATCTTCCCCGAGGTCGGCTTCTACCAGTTTCTTCATTTGTATGTAAAGAATTCGTGTTAGTATTTTGCAGCCGTGACTTATTAAACTGATAGGTAATTTTCGCATCTGTCAACACTTGCTTTCTTTGGGATTGGAAGTATTATATTATTCTTAAAGTCTGAGGGTATTTCGCCTGTCTCATACATCTCGCTCACCAGATGGCAGAGTTTTGTCATGGCTGGCTCTGCTAATGCTATCAGTAGATCTAACGGAATGTTCTCTACTCCCGGGGTCTTGATTCGACTTAGGCCTTTCAGTGCTCTGTCAAGTTCTTCACACAGTACCATATATCCCTTTCCATCTTCATCTATATCCTCTTCCATTTCCGTAATATTGCCCTGAAGGACTACTCTCTCGTATAGACCCTCTATATACTCTTTCCACCTTGCTGTTTTCCGTTCTTTGCTTAGGACGGGTTTTACATCTGAGTTCTTGATATTTCTACAGGCGGTGCTCTTTTCTCCAGAGGTCTCTTTAATTTTCCTGTAGGCAGTATCTATCTTACCTCTGGTGATACATGCTTCTACCTCCTTACATTTGTCCTCTAGCCATTCCCGCTTAGCCATTTTGCACTGCCTGTCTATCTAATTTTTGGGACGTTTGTATTCATTTTTGCCTGCTGCATTTACTTCATTTTTATATTTTCGCCTTTTATCAGTTAAATTCAATATCTCTTCTGTTACGCAACGATTTCTACTAGTCCTCGTCTTTTTACCTATGTGATCCTCTGCTGCCTTCACTATTTCATCTCTTAAAGCTACCCATTCTTCTTCTAGTGTATTCCTTTCCTCCGTTCTTGTCAATAGTTTCCTAATACTCTCTCTGAAACTCACTACGACCTCTGGTTCTTTTAGTTTGTCCAGGTCCCATCTCCTTAAATTCTCACCTTTTTGCAGTTTGTTCAGTTTTGACCTACAGTTCATAACCAATAAATTGTGGTCAGCGATCACATATGCCCCTGGAAATGTCTTACAGTTTAAAACCTGGTTCCTAAATCTCTGTCTTACCATTATACAGGGTGAGTCACTAACTATTGCCACCAAAGACAACTTCGAAAGTATGACGGGAGCTGAAAAGTTTGTGGGACAAACGTTCCGTGGGACAACGGAGGCCATAATATGAAGTTGATTTTTTGTTTCTAGGAGGGGTCGCTTCAGAGATATGAAGGTCAACTTCGTTTTTTTTTAAAATGGGATGCTATAGTTTGGTACTGATTTTCTGATAGCGGCTATCGAGACGAATCCAATGATGTGTAACGGTAATGTCTTTGAAGGTCAACGAAGATCACAAAGGTGGCATGAGCGTCCATTTACAGAAGGTGTTCTAATTGATGACCGTTGGTATCAATGCAGTGCTGCAATCTTCTTATCATGTATTAAGTGGTATTCCTTATCACATCGGCACTTATCGAAGCACATGCTCTGACAATTCTCTCCCGTATGCCGTGCAAATAGTAAATATTCGCCGAATACGACATATCCACCTAACGTGTCATTGGCATGTAAACACCATTCGACTGTTTCGCAATACAACAATAATAGGAACATATCTTTGAAGCGACCCCACCTAGCAACAAAGAACCAGCGTCCTATTATGGTCTCCGTTGTCCCATGGAAATTTTTTCTCATAAACTTTTCACCTACTATCATACTTTCGAAGTTATTCTAGGTGGCAATAGTTAGTGACTCACCCTGTATAATTTATCTGAAACCTTCCAGTATCTCCAGGCCTCTTCCACGTATACAACCTTCTTTCATGATTCTTGAGCCAAGTGTTAGCTATGATTAAGTTATGCTCTGTGCAAAATTCTACCTGGCGGCTTCCCCTTTCATTCCTTACCTCCAGCCCATATTCACTTACTACTTTTCGTTCTCTTCCTTTTCCTACAATCGGATTCCAATCCCCCGTGAGTACTAAATTTTCGTCTCCCTTAACTATGTGAATTATTTCTTTTATCGCATCATACATTTCTTCAATCTCTTCATTATCTGCGGAGCTAGTTGGCATGTAAACTTGTACTACTGTGGTAGGCGTGGGCTTCGTGTCTATCTTGGCTACAATAGTGCGTTCACTATGCTGTTGGTAGTAGCTTACCTGCATTCCTATTTTTTTTATTCATTATTAAACCTACGCCTGCATTACCGTTACTTGACTTTGTATTTACAACCCTGTATTCACTTGACCAGAAGTCTTGAACTTCACTAATTCCCACTATGAAGTACTCTGTGAGTACTTGCACTTTAATTGTAACCACCCGGTATGTTTCGTCATGTTTACTGTCAGCACTGTGACGCCCTTCCTTTTTCTTTCTTAGACCATTGATGGTACACGACGTCTTTACGTTGAAACCAACATCTCTATCAACTGACCAGTGGCGGTATTCATTGTAAACGACTTATGGAATACTGTTCAATTCATGTTTACTCAGTTATAGTATTTACAGAAAAGGTTTCTGTGTTACAATGCTGAAATTTGTGCTGCATTTATTTGCACCGAACGATATGTGAAAGCTAGTAATGTCTCGTTCCACAGGTAAATTTGTTTTAGGAATACAAAAAAGATTGCGAACACATTTTTTTGAAAGTTAGGATATATCTTGGCCTTTAGATCTGAAAACAACGAAGATTTTGGAACATCGGATGTTAATATCTAATTCACTATAAGACTTTTCGTCCTTAACCAAGTTGTTCTAATATAACATGGTTCTTATCTTGCCATTTATTCGGTATTTGTACCGGCTTAAGCATAAGTCATAAAACATAAACATTTATTTTGTGTGAAACCCGGACTTTATGGGCACAAACGGATGTCACTTCTAATAAAAGCATTATAAAAAATTTCATACCTATTGTAGAGGAGTTGTCAAATAAGAAATGGTTTTTGGCAAACTGATATTTTGTCTTCTACTCACGTGGAAAAGTGAAGTAAAAGACTCACAGCACAACAAAAACGGGTATTCACTGAAGAGCAGTACATCGGCCGCCTGTAAAAAGTTTGATGATGTGTTAAAACGATGACCAACGGTTTACTATTAGGAATTTTAGAGAAATTAACAGTTCTACAACGAATATAATAGTCATGTAATAAATCGTTCAGTTGTTAACATCAGTGATAGGTTTGAGCTCTGAATGAGAAAGTCTGTCGGTTCCACTTGGTATCAGTTAGTTATGACGCAAAATCGGCTTGCTGCCCCGAATCGCCGGTCGGAGTGGCCGTGCGGTTCTAGGTGCTACAGTCTGGAGCCGAGCGACCGCTACGGTCGCAGGTTCGAATCCTGCCTCGGGCATGGATGTGTCTGATGTCCTTAGGTTAGTTAGGTTTAATTAGTTCTAAATTCTAGGCGACTGATGACCTCAGAAGTTAAGTCGCATAGCGCTCAGAGCCATTTGAACCATTTTTTTGCCCAGAATCACGTGACTTAGATGTTGGTTTCACACCTCAACGTGGCAAAGATAGGGGCGTGATCAATTTTTGTTGTCTATGGTCGAAGCTTCCATCGTTAATAAATGTAACGACGCCAGCTGCACGTCGTTGCCGCTGCCCGCGAAGACGCTTCTGGCGTTCATTGTCCATGCTCGCTCTGCGAGGTGACAACGCGCACGGGTTTGGATGAGGGACAGCGGTTAGGGTTGAAACAACCGGTTTTCGGTTGTATCTTTCTTTCCACACCAGTTTCACCTGACTGTTAAAACCGCTAAAAATAAGTGGTTTATGAAATAACTGGTTTTCAATTTTTCTTATTATTTCCTGTAATAAACATGGAAATCGAATGAAGATGGAAAAATTTTGACTCTCTCCGTTTAAACATACATAGAACCAAGATATCAAATTAAATATCCAAAGAAAAGAAACGTTATTTTTGAATGAACACACCACTATTTCACCGTATTGTTGTTTATTTAATTATGACACAGGTTTCGTCCTTTTATGCCATTTTCAAGTGATTGATAGAGCTTATGTCACTAACATATAATGCAGGACATCAAGCTCGCCGGCCGAGATTTCCGAGCGGTTTTAGGCGCTACAGTCTGGAACCGCGCGATCGCTACGGTCGCAGGTTCGAATCCTGCCTCGGGCATGGATGTGTGTGATATCCTTAGGTTAGTTAGATTTAAGTAGTTCTAAGTTCTAGGGGACTGATGACCTCAGAAGTTAAGTCCCATAGTGCTCAAAGCCATTTATGAACGTCAAGCTCAAAATTGGCCATAAAGTAAGAAAAATATATCAATAAATAATAGTGGAAGCACGTCATATGCGTTTATACCATAGTAAACCTGTTTGTTTTAAATATGACGTGTTCCCACTATTATTTATTGATTTTTTTGTTACCTGATGATTTTACATCTGGCATTTCGTGGGGAGCGAATATTTTTCTTAATTTATGGCCAATTTTGTACTTGGTGCCCTGCAATATACACTCCTGGAAATTGAAATAAGAACACCATGAATTCATTGTCCCAGGAAAGGGAAACTTTATTGACACATTCCTGGGGTCAGATACATCACATGATCACACTGACAGAACCACAGGCACACAGACACAGGCAACAGAACATGCACAATGTCGGCACTAGTACAGTGTATATCCACCTTTCGCAGCAATGCAGGCTGCTATTCTCCCATGGAGACGATCGTAGAGATGCTGGATGTAGTCCTGTGGAACGGCTTGCCATGCCATTTCCACCTGGCGCCTCAGTTGGACCAGCGTTCGTGCTGGACGTGCAGACCGCGTGAGACGACGCTTCATCCAGTTCCAAACATGCTCAATGGGGGACAGATCCGGAGATCTTGCTGGCCAGGGTAGTTGACTTACACCTTCTAGAGCACGTTGGGTGGCACGGGATACATGCGGACGTGCATTGTCCTGTTGGAACAGCAAGTTCCCTTGCCGGTCTAGGAATGGTAGAACGATGGGTTCGATGACGGTTTGGATGTACCGTGCACTATTCAGTGTCCCCTCGACGATCACCAGTGGTGTACGGCCAGTGTAGGAGATCGCTCCCCACACCATGATGCCGGGTGTTGGCCCTGTGTGCCTCGGTCGTATGCAGTCCTGATTGTGGCGCTCACCTGCACGGCGCCAAACACGCATACGACCATCATTGGCACCAAGGCAGAAGCGACTCTCATCGCTGAAGACGACACGTCTCCATTCGTCCCTCCATTCACGCCTGTCGCGACACCACTGGAGGCGGGCTGCACGATGTTGGGGCGTGAGCGGAAGACGGCCTAACGGTGTGCGGGACCGTTGCCCAGCTTCATGGAGACGGTTGCGAATGGTCCTCGCCGATACCCCAGGAGCAACAGTGTCCCTAATTTGCTGGGAAGTGGCGGTGCAGTCCCCTACGGCACTGCGTAGGATCCTACGGTCTTGGCGTGCATCCGTGCGTCGCTGCGGTCCGGTCCCAGGTCGACGGGCACGTGCACCTTCCGCCGACCACTGGCGACAACATCGATGTACTGTGGAGACCTCACGCCCCACGTGTTGAGCAATTCGGCGGTACGTCCACCCGGCCTCCCGCATGCCCACTATACGCCCTCGCTCAAAGTCCGTCAACTGCACATACGGTTCACGTCCACGCTGTCGCGGCATGCTACCAGTGTTAAAGACTGCGATGGAGCTCCGTATGCCACGGCAAACTGGCTGACACTGACGGCGGCGGTGCACAAATGCTGCACAGCTAGCGCCATTCGACGGCTAACACCGCGGTTCCTGGCGTGTCCGCTGTGCCGTGTGTGTGATCATTGCTTGTACAGCCCTCTCGCAGTGTCCGGAGCAAGTATGGTGGGTCTGACATACCGGTGTCAATGTGTTCTTTTTTCCATTTCCAGGAGTGTACGTTAATGACATAAACTCAATTACTTATAAACGGCGTAAAAGGCCGGAACCTGGGTCGTAATTAAGTAAACAACAATTGCTCAAATGGTGGTGTGTCGATTTAAATTATTGTATGGTTGTTGCTCAGCAACATCAAAAAGAAAACCTAGTCCCTCCATCGCTGCTTCATAAATGGTTGAATACTACAAAAAATCGCCAGTAGTTTCCTATTGATTCCACGCTATTGAAATTCTACTCAAAAATCGTATTGTTATCGGCTATCATACCACTATTTGGGCATTCCGAATAGTCATTCCAAGAGGATGAAAACTGAAGAACTCTGTTTTTCGTGTTTATTTGTCCATTTTCAAGGGCTACAAGCGGTTAATGGCACAGGCAACGAATCAGCTACTTTATGTTTTTATTGTATACTATGAATTGACTTTTGTCAAGTTTTTAATTAATTACTGTTACCACTACGTCGTTCCATTTTCGTTATTTCATAGAAATGGCAGACAAATCTTTAATCTTTTAAAGTAAATGAAGCATTGTGATTGATTGCTAAGTCACTTCGTAAAAAATATTTGCGGACAAGCTTGGAGCCATTCTGGAATAGGGCGAACGTCCGGGATCGACAGCGACAAACTGTCGTATAGACCAGGTGGGGGCAAGTTTTGCACACTGCACGTACAGACGTATACTCTTTGACATTAAACTCGACCGGCGGCCGGCCGCTGTAAATGTAGAGACTAAGTCCGCGCCGATCGCGACATGGGACATATAAACTGGCCACCTCGCTAATTCTTTAAGTCCGGCTATCTGCACAATCTGGCAACACTGTACACTGCGGCACTTCCTGGAGGAAGTCTTGTCCGATGTTAGAGAAGACATAGTCGGTTTACTCCCGTGGTCTAGTGGTAGCATACGTTCTTTCTGTCTACAATGTCTGTGGATCGAGACGAGCTCGAGTAAAATATTTTTATAGCCTCTTCTTTCTGAATGGTGAAGACGTGAACTTAATGGTAGCGCGGATTCAATCTATTTTACTTTCTGAGATACCGATAGCAAAATTTTATCCAGTAAGCATTTTGCGGCAGATTTCTCGAAGACTGTCCTCCTCTGGACGCTGTATGCATTAAAGCTCCGAGATCCAGTTGCTGGCTACCGCCAGCAGCCGTGGCGGCAGCGGCGCTGCACTCCAACGTTCTTTATCGAATTCGCCTGCTACCGCTCATCGCTTTTGATAATTTAAAACGCTTTATTATTTTTAAATGTTGCTAAACAGAAAATTTCTACGATTTCCACTCACGCTCGAAAGCAACGGAGATTACTGTATTACATTAATCGGCAAGAGCTGAGTATGGCCCGAAATTAATTTTATAGACTGGGACGAAATTAAACCAACACACTACATTCGATGAATTTATAAATACTTTATACCTCGGTTCTTTTTCTTCCACGGTCAATTATTTGTGCAACTTTTGGCCAATATTCGGATGTTTTCGTCAAGGCAGAGTGAGCTTCTGTGGTGTAAAGTGTATTACCGTTTCTGGTTCATTCCTTGTGGTAAGTCTATGCGATAAACTGTGTGAATACCTTGCAATGCATGCTCTGTAGCAGTGCAGGAACACTGCATATTTCGAGTTCCATGTATGGGTTCATGAAGTATTTAACGATGATCGGAAGTGATAGTTAATGTCATCAGATTTAAACCAGAGAGAGTTATTGTTTTTGAGGTTTCAGAGAACGGAAAGGAATTGCTAACGCCGGTGACAGAAAAACTCTACAGTTAAATGCTATTACAAAAATTTAGAAGAGAAGAAGTATCTTAATCAACATGTTCACTTAATAAACAACCTCCTGACATGTTAGAACTATATGACGAACAAAGCTAAAATTCGTATCGTTGACAGTCGGTTTGAATCTATACCGAAACTAGTCAACAGTGAAGCACCTTGGCATTTGCAAAGTAGACATCCGTGATATTAACATAATTTACTAAGTCGAAATTGCACGAAGATTTGTGTGTAAAGGCATTCCTCAGATTTCGTGTAAGGAATTTTTACTAGCAGTTTGAAACTCCATTAATTAAAATGGAATATAAAAAATGCGTGTTCAGCGGCTTTCTGCCAGATTGGAACTGCCATCTCATATAGCATTATCGTCGCAACGCATGACGAAACCACTTTTTTTATATATAAATTGCTTTTCGCGGGCAAGTGCTCTACCATTTTTTTTTGCCTCCTTCCTCCCCTACAGCCCGTCCTTCCGCTCGCCATTTGTGCCTTCTTCGGCTAGCTTCTGTGCTATGTGTGTTCCATAAGAGATAGTTGACCAACGAAGTAAATGTGTACAAGTAAACAAAATCCCTTCTTTTGGGGTTGTGGGAAGAAAATAGATCCGCTACATTCTTCCATCATTGTGCGGGAGCGATTTTTATAGGAGAGCCAGGCGTACTTCAGCCTGCTGGCGTCTCATATTTGGGTCAGCAACCTATTAGTGCTGCTACACGAGGGCAAAGGGTAAACGAAATAGCCACATTGTTGGCGTAAAAGGAATGAGAAACTTAATAGATAATTTCAGAAAAAAAAGTAATCCTGAGATTGTACAAAATACCGTTTAATCGTTCTTCAGCTCTGTCGGTAGGACAAAGTTCGGTTCAAGAACTTTGCGTAATTTTCTTTGTATTTCTTTTGTCGTTCGAGCTTTTGATGTTCCGTCATCAGGTACATCCAATAGTCTGCTGCACTCTTCGTCATAGCCGTTGAGATGTAATGGACTGTCAGTCCTTTGAGCCAGTTGGCTGACCTTCTTTTAGTGTTAGGATATGGCACGTCATCTGGCAGAAGGACGTGTGTCCGTGTAATGGTGTTAGGTGACGTGCGGAGCACATGTGCTAGTTTTTGCCTGAAGAGATTCCACGCGTCTTTCACATCATCACAGACAAAACGATGTTCTTCAGTGTCGACGACATCGCAGCTGGGACAGTTTGGTGTGTGTGCCAGACGTATCGCGTGCAGTTTAGAGTTGGTGGGGATTTTTCTATTGACTGCGAGGTACCCCGTCGATCGCACATTGGATGGTAGATGGGGGTCAGATATGTTTTCCCATATGTTATTCCAGTTATAATGTCGAAACTTGTTTTCTATTCGATTGCGCAATTTTCCTTCCAGCAAGGTGTTGTAAACCTCCTTAACCTGATATATGTCCTTCTCCGGTTTCTATGGCGTACATAGCTGTATTCCACAAGAAAATGTTTATAGTGGTACAGCTCGTGGGAGATGTGATGCACGTCGATTGGTGGATCTCTGCTGACTGGGGTGATTTCACGTAAGAGATGAGCCACTAAGATCCGCGGTGATCGTTGCCACTGTTTATAAGTTTTGCTAACGTATAGCGCTTGCGCTTTAAGGTAGATGTCTGTTAGATGTAGCCCTCCATTGCGTGTCGGTAGCGTCAAGGTATCATATGAAACCTTAAATATCTGACCTCTGCTGACAAAATAACAAAGCGCTGCTTGCATTTGGTGTGCTATGACTCGTGGCAGAGGCAGCACTTGAGCAACATAGTTTACTTTGGAGGTTATTTAGGTATTGGCTAGTTGCACTTTTTGTATTGCATTTAAATTACGCAAGCTGTGTTGTTTTATGCTTGCTCGTAATGTGGCGTTGATACGTCCAGCGGCTCTGATCTCTATGCCACTATCAAGATTCATAATGCCAGATTTATTGCGGTTGAGTTTAGCTCCTGACGCCAGTTCGTAGGTCGCCACAACTTCAAGTACTGTTGCCACCTCGCTTTCGTCAGTCACAAGTACCCCCACATCGTCCGCGTAGGCTTGACATATGATCTTCTGTCCGTGTATATGTAGTCCACGGAGTTGCCGAGTCAGGGATACTAAGAGAGGTTCAAGCGCAATCGCGAAAAGCGTCATGGACATGGGGCAACCTTGTCTTACCGAACTGTGAATATTGATCGGGTGACTGAGTTGTCCGTTGACACTGATTCTTGACGTGCTATTCGTCAGTATGTTTTTCACGGAGGCTATAATTTTCTGTGGGAAGTGCATGGATGTCATACACCGGAACAGGTACGAATGATTAACTTTATCAAAAGCTTTTTCAAAGGCAAGCGAAATCAGGGCACAGTGAATGTTGCAGGCTTCCGATATCGCTATAATGTCTCTGTAGTCGCATAATGTCTGAAATATCGTTCTATCCTTTCCCACACTTGTCTGGTAAGCTCCTGTCACTGTACGAATAACTGAATTAAACCTTTGCATCATGATACGGGCGAAGATTTTATAATCACTATTGAGAAGTGTTACGGGTCGAAGATTCTCCACGGTTTTGCCTCTTGGTGTTTTGGGGACTAAGACCACCGTACCTTCACGGAATTCCTTCGGAAGGTCAGTGTCGGCATTTAGTATTTCATTGCAGACGAGTGTCAATTTAGCAATTATCTGTTCGCGAAAAGTTTGATAAAATTCAGCGGGTAGCCCATCTGGTCCAGGTGATTTATTCTTTGGACTCCTCGAGATGGCATCTTCGACGTCTTCGTCCGTTATTCTTGCTGCGAGCACATCAGCTTCTTCTGGAGTGAGCCGCTCCGTCGTCCTAGCGGTGAGAGCTTGTTGCGCTGTTTCATCTGTCTGTGTATTGGCCAGCAACTCACTAAAGTGTCGATGGATCTCGTCTCGTATTGCAGCTTGATCTGTCAAGAGTCTCCCGTCTGAAGTTTTGAGTTCCGTCAGAATTTTCCGTTTTTGTCTTTTGTTCTCTTGGAGGATGTGGTACATCGATGTTGTTTCTTCTCGTGTACCGTTCTGCAAACGCGTTCGTATTTTAGAGCCTTCGAGATGGTGTCTCTGCAGGGTGAGCAATTTTGCTTTTATTCTGTTGATTTGCCCATAGTTTGTTATGATTGTAGCATCCCGAACGCACAAGTCTCTCAGACAGCTGAAGTAAAAGTCTAATGTCCGCTTCCGCCAGGCGACTTTTTCGCGGGAGTAAGTTTTCATTGTCTTTATTATTGCGGGCTTCGCGCAGTTTAGCCACCAATTCAGCGCCGTACCGTACAAGTGGAACTTCCTTTCACATTCTGCCCAAGTGGTGTGGAAGGCGGCGTGACATCCAGGATCCGAAAGATGAGCAACGTTTAGCTTCCACTGACCTCTCGCCCTGTAAGTTCCTTGTTTCTCTAAATTTATCGTACATATGTACGCGATCCCCCCCCATGAACCATGGACCTTGCCGTTGGTGGGGAGGCTTGTGTGCCTCAGCGATACAGATAGCCGTACCGTAGGTGCAACCACAACGGAGGGGTATCTGTTGAGAGGCCAGACAAACGTGTGGTTCCTGAAGAGGGGCAGCAGCCTTTTCAGTAGCTGCAAGGGCAACAGTCTGGATGATTGACTGATCTGGCCTTGTAACAATAACCAAAACGGCCTTGCTGTGCTGGTACTGCGAACGGCTGAAAGCAAGGGGAAACTACAGCCGTAATTTTTCCCGAGGGCATGCAGCTTTACTGTATGATTACATGATGATGGCGTCCTCTTGGGTAAAATATTCCGGAGGTAAAATAGTCCCCCATTCGGATCTCCGGGCGGGGACTACTCAAGAGGACGTTGTTATCAGGAGAAAGAAAACTGGCGTTCTACGGATCGGAGCGTGGAATGTCAGATCCCTTAATCGGGCAGGTAGGTTAGAAAATTTAAAAAGGGAAATGGATAGGTTGAAGTTAGATATAGTGGGAATTAGTGAAGTTCGGTGGCAGGAGGAACAAGACTTCTGGTCAGGTGACTACAGGGTTATAAACACAAAATCAAATAGGGGTAATGCAGGAGTAGGTTTAATAATGAATAGGAAAATAGGAATGCGGGTAAGCTACTACAAACAGCATAGTGAACGCATTATTGTGGCCAAGATAGATACGAAGCCCACGCCTACTACAGTAGTACAAGTTTATATGCCAACTAGCTCTGCAGATGACGAAGAAATTGAAGAAATGTATGATGAAATAAAAGAAATTATTCAGATTGTGAAGGGAGACGAAAATTTAATAGTCATGGGTGACTGGAATTCGAGTGTAGGAAAAGGGAGAGAAGGAAACATAGTAGGTGAATATGGATTGGGGGACAGAAATGAAAGAGGAAGCCGCCTGGTCGAATTTTGCGCAGAGCACAACATAATCATAACTAACACTTGGTTTAAGAATCATGAAAGAAGGTTGTATACATGGAAGAACCCTGGAGATACTAAAAGGTATCAGATAGATTATATAATGGTAAGACAGAGATTTAGGAACCAGGTTTTAAATTGTAAGACATTTCCAGGGGCAGATGTGGACTCTGACCACAATCTATTGGTTATGACCTGTAGATTAAAACTGAAGAAACTGCAAAAAGGTGGGAATTTAAGGAGATGGGACCTGGATAAACTAAAAGAACCAGAGGTTGTACAGAGATTCAGGGAGAGCATAAGGGAGCAATTGACAGGAATGGGGGAAATAAATACAGTAGAAGAAGAATGGGTAGCTTTGAGGGATGAAGTAGTGAAGGCAGCAGAGGATCAAGTAGGTAAAAAGACGAGGGCTACTAGAAATCCTTGGGTAACAGAAGAAATATTGAATTTAATTGATGAAAGGAGAAAATATAAAAATGCAGTAAGTGAAACAGGCAAAAAGGAATACAAACGTCTCAAAAATGAGATCGACAGGAAGTGCAAAATGGCTAAGCAGGGATGGCTAGAGGACAAATGTAAGGATGTAGAGGCCTATCTCACTAGGGGTAAGATAGATACCGCCTACAGGAAAATTAAAGAGACCTTTGGAGATAAGAGAACGACTTGTATGAATATCAAGAGCTCAGATGGAAACCCAGTTCTAAGCAAAGAAGGGAAAGCAGAAAGGTGGAAGGAGTATATAGAGGGTCTATACAAGGGCGATGTACTTGAGGACAATATTATGGAAATGGAAGAGGATGTAGATGAAGATGAAATGGGAGATATGATACTGCGTGAAGAGTTTGACAGAGCACTGAAAGATCTGAGTCGAAACAAGGCTCCCGGAGTAGACAATATTCCGTTGGAACTACTGACGGCCGTGGGAGAGCCAGTCCTGACAAAACTCTACCATGTGGTGAGCAAGATGTATGAAACAGGCGAAATACCCTCAGACTTCAAGAAGAATATAATAATTCCAATCCCAAAGAAAGCAGGTGTTGACAGATGTGAAAATTACCGAACTATCAGCTTAATAAGTCACAGCTGCAAAATACTAACACGAATTCTTTACAGACGAATGGAAAAACTAGTAGAAGCCAACCTCGGGGAAGATCAGTTTGGATTCCGTAGAAACACTGGAACACGTGAGGCAATACTGACCTTACGACTTATCTTAGAAGAAAGATTAAGGAAAGGCAAACCTACGTTTCTAGCATTTGTAGACTTAGAGAAAGCTTTTGACAATGTTGACTGGAATACTCTCTTTCAAATTCTAAAGGTGGCAGGGGTAAAATACAGGGAGCGAAAGGCTATTTACAATTTGTACAGAAACCAGATGGCAGTTATAAGAGTCGAGGGACATGAAAGGGAAGCAGTGGTTGGGAAGGGAGTAAGACAGGGTTGTAGCCTCTCCCCGATGTTGTTCAATCTGTATATTGAGCAAGCAGTAAAGGAAACAAAAGAAAAATTCGGAGTAGGTATTAAAATTCATGGAGAAGAAATAAAAACTTTGAGGTTCGCCGATGACATTGTAATTCTGTCAGAGACAGCAAAGGACTTGGAAGAGCAGTTGAATGGAATGGACAGTGTCTTGAAAGGAGGATATAAGATGAACATCAACAAAAGCAAAACAAGGATAATGGAATGTAGTCTAATTAATTCGGGTGGTGCTGAGGGAATTAGATTAGGAAATGAGGCACTTAAAGTAGTAAAGGAGTTTTGCTATTTGGGGAGCAAAATAACTGATGATGGTCGAAGTAGAGAGGATATAAAATGTAGGCTGGCAATGGCAAGGAAAGCGTTTCTGAAGAAGAGAAATTTGTTAACATCCAGTATAGATTTAAGTGTCAGGAAGTCATTTCTGAAAGTATTCGTATGGAGTGTAGCCATGTATGGAAGTGAAACATGGACGATAAATAGTTTGGACAAGAAGAGAATAGAAGCTTTCGAAATGTGGTGCTACAGAAGAATGCTGAAGATTAGATGGGTAGATCACATAACTAATGAGGAAGTATTGAATAGGATTGGGGAGAAGAGAAGTTTGTGGCACAACTTGACCAGAAGATGGGATCGGTTGGTAGGACATGTTCTGAGGCATCAAGGGATCACCAATTTAGTATTGGAGGGCAGCGTGGAGGGTAAAAATCGTAGAGGGAGACCAAGAGATGAATACACTAAGCAGATTCAGAAGGATGTAGGTTGCAGTAGGTACTGGGAGATGAAAAAGCTTGCACAGGATAGAGTAGCATGGAGAGCTGCATCAAACCAGTCTCAGGACTGAAGACCACAACAACAACAACATGTACGCGATATGATCAGAGAAAATAGTGGGCCATAGCTCGGACTGTAAAACGTGTCTCCTTAAATTGGACGTTGCGTAAATCCTGTCGATACGACTGGCAGAATGGCTGGTGATATAGATGAAACCTAGCTGATCACCATGTTTTAGTTACCAAGTATCTAACAGATGGAATTCTCTGACGATGTTCTCCAGCTCGAGAGATTTGTTAAAATTTGGCGTCTGATCTTTGGGACTCAGCACGCAATTAAAGTGACCCGCAAATATTATTTGTTCAAATCGCACCACGAAAAGGGGGCGATGTCCTCCTTGAAAAATTCGGCCCTGCGGCGCTTGTTTCCGGTTCCTGACGGGGCATATATGTTGATAAACCTGGTGTTGTTTATCGTGACAGTGAGACCTCTACTGTTCGGCAGTTTCGTCACGTCTGTAAGTAGGATCCCCTCTTTAGTCATAATCGCTGTGCCGAGGCTATTGTCATTGCCAGGATTGATGACGGCGTTGTAGCCAGTGATGTCGTCGAAACGGATAGCCCTTACTTCTTGCAGCATTAAGATGTCAACATCAGCGGCGTACAGAAAATCTTGGAGATTTCTCAGATTGAGGGTGCTGCTAATTTTATTTATATTCAAGGTCGCAATTCTGTACGCCCGCAAGGACGACATGTCGACTATACCGTGTCAGGTAGGATACTGTTTGCCAGGTGAAGTGGATGTTTGCTCTATTTAGAAGAAGTCGGCATCATCATCTTCTGCACAAGCGTCTTTGATGGTGCTTTGTTGCCGGGTGGACACATCTTCTCGACGGTAGGGTGCCGTCCGTCCTGAACGTTGTGGTATGTCAGCCATCTCTGCATCATGGTTTTGCTCCTCCATGTCATCCGCCCAATCTCGCGTGCACGTAACTTCCCGCGTGTCCGTTTTTGGTACAGGTTGAGGGTCCTTCGGACTAGCTGTACCGCCTGGAATGTGGATTCCACGGTCGGGTTCAGTGTCCTCGTTTCGGGTCTTCGTTTTTGTTGTTCGATCTTCCAGAGGAGCTGCTTGTGTCGTCTCCGCCAATTCTTGGCCTATCTGTTTCGCCTTTTCACGCAAGATTGGCGCGATTTCTGCTGCTCCCTGACGGGCTATTCGACGTTTCTTCCGTTTCTTTGGTGAAACAGTTGTAGGCTGCTGGTCATTATCCTCCGATGTTGCAACTGTGTCCTCTTTGTGGTGCCCGACTTCTTCGAGTGGTTTGCACATGACTTCTTCTGCCGTCTTAGCCTGGTCTTGTTCTGCACACCTGTCAGTTTCCTCGTCTTGTGAGTGTGCTGGAACTGTAGCTTCTGTGCTGCTAGTATCCATGGCTACGGTACCATCGGGAACGTCGGCATAAGCAACTACCGCCCTGTCGAAACACATATCTGGGGCGACGTCACTGCGAATTGCGGCGGCGTACGTCACGGGTAGCGTGGCCATCTGACTAGGCGGGTCTCACTCTTCAGTCGGAAGTTGCGTCACACGCCGTTGAACACACTGCGCGCGGACTTGTTGGGTCGAACCACAACCCGAGCAGGTTCTCGGCTGGCCATCGTAAATGATGATCGCTCGATATCCACCAATCCAGAGATACGATGGGATATGTTTCAGCATGTCAATCTTAACTTGCCTGACTCCATTTAATACTGGATACTTGTGCAAGCTAGACCATTTTTCGGCGACATTGCTGATAATGGCGCCATAGTCTCTCAGTCTGTTGTTAATCTCCTCGGGCGTTATTTCAAAGGGGAGCTCAAAGATTCGAACCGTTCTTATTCCCATTCCGGCACGCGAAACCGTGACCTGCCCTATGTGTCCGTCTGAATGTTTGAATTTTGCCACCCCACCACATGTTTCTACAATTTGGTCGCACTTGTCAGAACTGGATAACTTAAGGAACACAGTCGGACTGACAATCGACAGGTGAATTCCAATCAATTCATCCACTTTGATCTGAAAAGTTTCTTCGATAAATGCCTCAACTTCGTAAGATTTCGGTCGGGTGTAGCTCGGATCGAAAATCAACTTCAAAGTATCGCGTCGCGTTGTCTGTTCCATTATGTCATTCTAGAATGTGATCGTGGACTGTGACTAACGCAGAGAGCGCCCACTCACCACACAGCGCCGGCCGCTCGCAGCGACGATGTAAACACCGCAACAGCCGCTCCGCACGTCCGCACAGCACGGCCGCCGGCGGCGGAATGAATTTAGACGAGAGGAAGTATATTAATCAACATGTTCACTTAATAAACAACCTCCTGACATGTTAGACCTATATGACGAACAAAGCTAAAATTCGTATCGTTGACAGTCGGTTTGAATCTATACCGAAACTAGTCAACAATGAAGCACCTTGGCATTTGCAAAGTAGACATCCGTGATATTAACATAATTTACTAAGTCGAAATTGCACGAAGATTTGTGTGTAAAGGCATTCCTCAGATTTCGTGTAAGGAATTTTTACTAGCAGTTTGAAACTCCATTAATTAAAATGGAATATAAAAAATGCGTGTTCAGCGGCTTTCTACCAGATTGGAACTGCCATCTCATATAGCACTATCGTCGCACCGCATAACGAAACCACTGAGCTAACGTCACACTGGCCGCAACACGCCGACTATAGTCATTGCGATATTGCCTGAGCCTCAAAGCGCAACATTAAACATACAAACAGGTGTTACATATGTGAAGAACGCCGTTCTTGGAGTCCAGAAATTAAATATACTTTCTAAGTGTCTAGTCTTACAGCGGGTTATATCGTATGAGTCTTCGATGTGAAATACGAACGCCATGTGAATTTAGCGAGGTAACACCGGCCTACACCCGGAAGTAAATGCACTATCACAGTGTTGACAAATATTTGCTACGACGCTGCCTATGCTCAGCTCTCTTACGAGGCAGCTCTTCAGCGAAATGCTTGTCGTGATTGTCCAATACGGTTCTTCACAGGGGAGACGCGCGCGCGCGTTCGGTTCTTATGCGGCGTTCTCTCCTAATAGTTTCTGATGTCGCCTTGTGGTCTATGTATACATTTGAGGCATTCAGTTATCATTAATCCAGAATGATACAAGTTTCAGCTTCCGGCGTGGGAGAAGGCTGTTGATAACTGACATTATATCATTTCAACGTAGGAAATCCAAACGGATGATTCAGTGTTTCTCATTCAGCATAAAGCATGTAAAATAATTTTCCGTAACGTTCATAATCATCTCAAACTACAGACGAAGTAAGAATACATCTTAAGCTTATTCGAACTGAATATAATGAAAGATATCAAACGCTTTGCACCTCGATGTCGAATGTGTCCACGTGCAATATTTTGCAGCATACACATAGAATGTCACGATTACCACGAGAATGAAGAAATATGTTGGTAGGGATGGAAGCAAAAAGAGACACAATCAACAAATATTCGATTCCTCGGGGTATTCATTTCATTTGAGATTTAAGAAGAGGTAAAGCGGGATACTACTTTCGTTAACACGAAAGATATGTCGCACATATGGATAACGAGGAAGTCTGCGTCTTCATACGTTTCCTCCTTGAAATCTGTATGCTCTCTTATATACTAAGTAGACTGATCATTGTTTCCATAATGTTACCCTCTTGTTTGGCCCCTAAACGATCAGTAGATTCCAAATGCATGTCTCTGCAAGAAAGTAGTTGTTTGAACACTTCCTGTGTGTTTTTTTGGTTGGAAATCATCAAGCAGACCACTCTGCCTCCCCCCTCCCTCCCCCCTCGAGGGTTAGGTCTCAAAACTAAACCGTTTTTTATCCATTTCATTTCATGAATGATTTCGAGTCTGGTAACGTATGGGAAGGGTGATTTGTGATGATATAAAGTTGGGTAACATAGATTTCACTAGTTTCGTTGGATTTGAGAATGGGAGTCAGTTTTTGGGTAGTCGAGTGATGTGATGTTGATCAAGACCGACTGCTATTTCTACATCACAGCGGCTGCCGCAGCGTTCCTGTTTCGTCAACACAAACACCACATGACTGGGCACACTGCTCATCACGTCACATGCTGCGAGTGGCCGTGTCAAGTATGGAGTACCGGTAAGAATAGCTAGACGCTGGTGGAAAGAATACCAGCAAAGGGCCTATAACGGGTGGAAAAGAGGAAGTGGAAAAGGGACCATGCTCAATTCCCATAATATTGTCTTTTTATATTGACGAGTAATCTGGATTGTCTTCACATCGCAAATTTAATATTACGATCCTAGGAACTAACCTCTATTACATAATCGGAACTATCTGTAATAACCGTCATCAGAGAAATGTCAGGGAACAGAATCCAGCAATGCCTTGGTAGCTATTTGGGGACCTGCCTGAGTCGTGTTCTAAGGAAAGCGTAGTTGCTGGTTCACATTATATTACTCTAGCGAGAAGTACCGAATTTTCCTTTTTCTCTGCAAACATCCAGAACTAAATTCAGTAATAAAATGCGAAGAAGATATTTGCATTGTGCCAGCTCAACGATCAACCTATTTTTATAGATTTTTATTTTCACAGCCATTCTCGTTCTGCATTGCAATAAACTTCAGATATTTGCATTGTGCCAACTCAACTATCAACCTGTTTTTATAGATTTTTATTTTCACAGCCATTCTCGTTCTGCATTGCAATAAACTTCGCTCATTATTTGCTTGTTCTTATTACAATTATTACCGTCATTCTCTCACTCGCAAGAGTTTTCACATCCCTATTTGATATCGATGCACATGAAAAGTGGCTATGAAAGATGGGAATACTGAATGTTACGTCATGCAGAATACATTCCTTTACTTCGGCACCTCATGATCAACACTACAGGAGAAGTGAGATACATAAAGTCGACAATGGGAGAACAGATACGCTGGCACAACTCTGCAACCACTCCTGTTGATTTAACACAGTGTTACCAGAAAAACTGGTGCTGCGGGATCGAAAATGTAGTACGGACTTTGCCACAGTAGCAGAGAGCTGCTAATTTCAGACCATGACCGTGGATCACACTTGGGTCAGCTGCTGGTTAAAGTGTTGCAACTGCAAATGGAAGACTTTGTTTGATAGTTTTGTGCTGATGCAGTCTAAATAAATTATGCCATTGGATAAAAAACGGTTTAGTTTTGAGACCTAACCCTCGAGGGGGGAGGGAGGGGGGAGGCAGAGTGGTCTGCTTCATGATTTCCAACCAAAAGACACACAGGAAGGGTTCAAACAACCACTTTCTTGCAGAGACATGCATTTGGAATCTACTGATCGTTTATGGGCCAAACGAGAGGGTAACATTATGGAAACAATGATCAGTCTACTTAGTATATAAGAGAGCATACAGATTTCAAGGAGGAAACGTATGAAGACGCAGACTTCCTCGTTATCCATATGTGCGACATATCTTTCGTGTTAACGAAAGTAGTATCCCGCTTTACCTCTTCTTAAATCTCAAATGAAATGAATACCCTGAGGAATCAAATATTTGTGGACTGTGTCTCTTTTGCTTCCATCCCTACCAACATATTTCTTCATTTTCGTGGTAATCGTGACATTCTATGTGTATGCTGCAAAAGATTGCACGTGGACACATTCGACATCGAGGTGCAAAGCGTTTGATATCTTTCATTATATTCAGTTCAAATAAGCTTAAGATGTATTTTTACTTCGTCTGTAGTTTGAGAGGATTATGAACGTTACGGAAAATTATTTTACATGCCTTATGCTGAATGAGAAACACTGAATCATCCGTTTGGATTTCCTACGTTGAAATGATATAATGTCAGTTGTTAACAGCCTTCTCCCACCCCGGAAGCTGAAACTTGTATCATTCTGGATTAATGATAACTGAAGGCCTCAAATGTATACATAGACCACAAGGCGACATCAGAAACTATTAGGAGAGAACGCCGCATAAAAACCGAACGCGCGCGCGCGTCTCCCCTGTGAAGAACCGTATTGGACAATCACGACAAGCATTTCGCTGAAGAGCTGCCTCGTAAGAGAGCTGAGCATAGGCAGCGTCGTAGCAAGTATTTGTCAACACTGTGATAGTGCATTTACTTCCGGGTGTAGGCCGGTGTTACCTCGCTAAATTCACATGGCGTTCGTATTTCACATCGAAGACTCATACGATATAACCCACTGTAAGACTAGACACTTAGAAAGTATATTTAATTTCTGGACTCCAAGAACGGCGTTCTTCACATATGTAACACCTGTTTGTATGTTTAATGTTGCGCTTTGAGGCTCAGGCAATATCGCAATGACTATAGTCGGCGTGTTGCGGCCAGTGTGTCGTTAGCTCAGTGGTTTCGTTATGCGGTGCGACGATAGTGCTATATGAGATGGCAGTTCCAATCTGGTAGAAAGCCGCTGAACACGCATTTTTTATATTCCATTTTAATTAATGGAGTTTCAAACTGCTAGTAAAAATTCCTTACACGAAATCTGAGGAATGCCTTTACACACAAATCTTCGTGCAATTTCGACTTAGTAAATTATGTTAATATCACGGATGTCTACTTTGCAAATGCCAAGGTGCTTCATTGTTGACTAGTTTCGGTATAGATTCAAACCGACTGTCAACGATACGAATTTTAGCTTTGTTCGTCATATAGGTCTAACATGTCAGGAGGTTGTTTATTAAGTGAACATTTGATTAATATACTTTCTCTATATTTTTGCAATAGCATTTAACTGTAGAGTTTTCCTGACACCAGCATTAGCAATCCCTTTCCGTTCTCTGAAGCCTCAAAAACGATATCTTTTTCTGGTTTAAATGTGATGACCTTATCTATCACCTTCGTCCCAGTCTATAAAATTAATTTCAGGCCATACTCAGCTCTTGCCGATTAATGTAATACAGTAATTCTCCGTTATTTCGAGCGTGAGTGGAAATCGTAGAAATTTTCTGTTTAGCAACATTTAAAAATAATAAAGCGTTTTAAATTATCAAAAGCGGTGAGCGGTAGCAGGCGAATTCGATAAAGAACGTTGGAGTGCAGCGCCGCTGCTGTCGCCACGGCCGCTGGCGGTAGCCAGCAACTGGATCTCGGAGCTTTACTGCATACAGCGTCCAGAGGAGGGCAGTCTTCGAGAAATCTGCCGCAAAATGCTTACTGGATAAAATTTTGTTATCAGTGTGTCAGAAAGTAAAATAGATTGAATCTGCGCTACCATTAAATTCGCTTGTTCACCATTCAGACAGAAGAGCCTATAAAAATATTTTACCCCAGCTGGTCACGATCCACAGACATTGTAGGCAGAAAGAACGCATACCACCAATAGACCACGAGCGTAAACCGACTACGTCTTCTCTAACATCGGACAGTGTTGCCAGATTGTGCAGATAACCGGACTTAGAGAATTAGCGAGGTGGCCAGTTTATTTGTCCCATGTCGCGATCGGCGCGGTCTTAGTCTCTGCAGCGGCCGGCCGCCGGTCGAGTTTTATGTCAAAGAGTGTACATTAAGCCACGACACACGTCAAGAAGGATATTGTTGTCCCAGAAGTACTGTACCAATTCTTATGCCAAGCGTTTGTTGCTCGTTTCTGTCGGCATTGTTATTAAAAGAGCACTGATTACTTTTTGCATTTTATATAATAACGCAATGTTTAAAATCTATGCAAGTTTTAGAAATAAAAATTACTCCTTTTTTTAAAAAAAAGGGTTGATTTAAAAATGGAAAATCTTAGCTCTGGTGCTATGGCTAATTGATATTTCGTTTTTTTACTCAAGAGTAAAAAAGAAAAATACCTGTTGTAGCTGAACCAAACAAATACCGAAAAAATGCCCGTTATTCAGATCTGAAATACCGGTACAGGTTTTAACCGGTCGGTTTTTGCCACTCCTACTTTGCACTGGAAGGTTGCTCCGTATTAACCACGTGATGAGGTTGCCTCCCGCTGAGCTGTGCCGAGTAATAAGAGTGAAGAAGCTGCCCGGTCGCTGTGATCACGGCCCGGTTGTCAACACTGACGGTGCCTGCAGGAGCAAACATGGCCACGCACTGCTATGCTGCGGCAGCTGCGCCAGTATTTATGGCCCGCATGCAAACAGCACCGTCAGCGGCCATCTACCGCCTACTGCCGCTCATCAGACATCGCACATTGACATTTGGAAGCGCTACTTACACTGATAAGTTTGTCTTCCTGTTATAACCAACCACGCGTATCTCGACGAGATCTGAATGTACAGTCATCAGAGCTGTTTCTCCGCATCCATCGTCCGATATCTAGACACTGCAAACAAAGGCGACAGGAGGGATTAACAGCAACATCTACATCAGTCTTGGGGCATATTTGCAGGTTGCCTATCTAACAGTTCCCAGAGGCAACAAATATTTTATTTTCAATACTTCACATAAATACTGACCGAAGTTAAAAATTTAAAATGCACAGTTATAATCCACTCATTAAGTGGTATATAAAGATTTAAAACAGTATGGTAAGTATTTCAGTTAGAAACAGTGTATGTGTCTTGAGGTAGCAAAACTCACAGCGCGCAAATTAGCAGACTGTATTCATCCAGTATTTACGAATGAGAGTACTTAGCAATTTCCTGTATATAATTCCAAAACTTTAGGAAACTTTTCCGCGCTAACACCGCCCACAAAATTAAAGAAAAGGAGTTTATCGCATACTTCATTTTTATCGTTCATGCAGTAGAACTTCGGCATCAGACAAGTTGTTATAATTTACACTACTGGCCATTAAAATTGCTACACCACGAAGATGACGTGCTACAGACGCGAAATTTAGCCGTCAGTAAGAAGATCCTGTGATATGCAAATGATTAGCTTTTCAGAGCATTCACGCAAGGTTGGCACCTACAACGTGCTGACGTGAGGAAAGTTTCCAACCGATTTCTCATACACAAACAGCAGTTGACCGGCGTTGCCTGGTGAAACGTTGATGTGATGCCTCGTGTAAGGAGGAGAAATGCGTACCATCACGTTTCCGACTTTGATAAAGGTCGGATTGTAGCCTATCGCGATTGCGGTTTATCGTATAGTGACATTGCTGCTCGCGTTGGTCGAGATCCAATGACTGATAGCAGAATACGGAATCAGTGGGTTCACGAGGGTAATACGGAACGCGGTACTGGATCCCAGCGGCCTCGTATCACTAGCAGTCGAGATGACAGGCATGTTATCCGCATGGCTGTAAAGGATCGTGCAGCCACGTCTCGATCCCTGACTCAAGAGATGGGGACGTTTGCAAGACAACAACCACCTGCACGAACAGTTTGACGACGTTTGCAGCAGCATGAACTATCAGCTCGGAGACCATGGCTGCGGTTACCCTTGACGCTCCATCATAGTCAGGAGCGCCTGCGATGGTGTACTCAACGACGAACCTGGGTGCACGAATGGCAAAACGTCATTTTTTCGGATGAATCCAGGTTCTGTTTACAGCATCATGATGGTCGCATCCGTGTTTGGTGACCTCGTGGTGAACGCACATTGGAAGCGTGTATTCGTCATCGCCATACTGGCGTATCACCTGGCGTGATTTTATGGGGTGTCATTGGTTACACGTCTCGGTCACCTCTTGTTCGCACTGACGGCACTTTGAACAGTGGACGTTACATGTCAGATGTGTTACGACCCGTGGCTCTACCCTTCATTCGATCCCTGCGAAACCCTACATTTCAGCAGGATAATGCACGACCGCATGTTGCAGGCCCTGTACGGGCCATTCTGGACACAGAAAATGTTCGACTGCTGCCGTGAGCAGCACGTTCTCCAGATCTCTCACCAATTGAAAACGTCTGCTCAATGGTGGGCGTGCAACTGGCTCGTCACAATATGCCAGTCACTACTCTTGATGAACTGTGGTATCGTGTTGAAGCTACATGGGCAGCTTTACCTGTACACGCCATCCAAGCTCTGTTTGACTCAATGCCCAGGCGTATCAAGGCCATTATTACGGCCAGAGGTGGTTGTTCTGGGTACTGATTTCTCAGGATCTATGCACCCAAATTGCGTGAAAATGTAATTACATGTCAGTTCTAGTATAATATATTTGTCCAATGGATACCCGATTATCATCTGCATTTCTTCTCGGTGTAGCAATTTTAATGGCCAGTTGTGTATTACTTCTGTACTACTTGCTATATTCGCAACACGTTCTGCAGATAGTATCCATATATATCACTGAATATCTCTGCAAAATTATATCTTGACATACTTCAGAAAGTTTGATGTCACAAACATTGAAAAGCGTGGAAAACTAACTATTACTTAAAACGTAGTGCAAATTACCCAGCGTGTACTCAGAATGGTTCAAATGGCTCTAAGCACTATGGGACTTAACATCTGAGGTCATCACTCCCCTAGACTTAGAACAGCTTAAACCTAACTAACCTAAGAACATCACACACATCCATGCCCGAGGCAGGATTCGAACCTGCGACCGCAGCATCCGAATGGTTCCGGACTGAAGCGCCTAGAACCGCTCGGCCACAGCGTCCGGCGCGTGTACTTACCCAGAGTTTGATAATGATAGCAGTTAGCGACTTCCGATAAACTTAATTCAGTCACTTAATTCAGTAAACGTAATTTAAACCTTTTCTAAACTTTTTCTCGCTTATATGCTTATCGCCAGATATTCAACTGATTTTTAAAGTAGTAGGATGTTTGAAGATATTTTATACGTGGGAGTCGATTCTTTATAGAATATGTGGTAATGGAGGGTAAGGGGAGAGGGGTTTAGTGGAAAGTTTTCTAAGCAGCAATCTGTAAGCTATGGACTATTTCGTTCTATGACCAGTTATCTTCGGATTGAATGATGCCAGTGTTCCCGATAAATAAATAAAACAAAATAAATACAGATTTGTGGTCGGTTACCTCGCATTGTTCACTGCAGCACGTCTTCAAACGGCCCAACAACACAAAAAGTGGATAATAACAGAGTGTGCTCCGGCGGGTCGCTGTTTGGCGTCGTTTCTTATCACGAATGGTCGAACGCACGGAGGGCACAATGAGACGTTTAACCTTCACAGTGTGGAGGGTCTAATTCAGGTCAGAGGTGGTTCTGTGATGTTCTTTGTGCCATGGCTTGACCCAGTCGTTCAGTTTACCATGAATACCTTGGATGTTTATTTAAAAATTTTCAGCGATCAAGCATTCTGCTTTTCATCTTCATGATGGGTATACTGTGGACTCTACCTTCTTCCAAGATTGGCCCATTAAATCACCTTATCTCAAGCTCATATAAAATGTCTGAGACTATTTGGAACAGCAGTTGCAATGTAGCAATCAGTATGCCGACAATTATTTAGCTCTCCGAGAGGTAACCATCAATGTGTGTCTTCATCTGGTCATGGAAATCTGAAAAAAAAACAAACAAACTTGTGGAGTCTCTTTCAAGCCGAATTCACAAGAAGGGACGTCGAACAGATGTGCAAAACTATAGACCTATATCTCTAACGTCGATCAGCTGTAGAATTTTGGAACACGTATTATGTTCGAGTATAATGACTTTTCTGGAGACTAGAAATCTACTCTGTAGGAATCAGCATGGGTTTCGAAAAAGACGGTCGTGTGAAACCCAGCTCGCGCTATTCGTCCACGAGACTCAGAGGGCCATAGACACTGGTTCACAGGTAGATGCCGTGTTTCTTGACTTCCGCAAGGCGTTCGATACAGTTCCCCACAGTCGTTTAATCAACAAAGTAAGAGCATATGAACTATCAGACCAATTGTGTGATTGGATTGAGGAGTTCCTAGATAACAGAACGCAGCATGTCATTCTCAATGGAGAGAAGTCTTCCGAAGTAAGAGTGATTTCAGGTGTGCCGCAGGGGAGTGTCATGGGACCGTTGCTATTCACAATATACATAAATGACCTTGTGGATGACATCGGAAGTTGACTGAGGCTTTTTGCAGATGATGCTGTGGTGTATCGAGAGGTTGTCACAATGGAAAATTGTACTGAAATGCAGGAGGATCTGCAGCGAATTGGCGCATGGTGCAGGGAATGGCAATTGAATCTCAATGTAGACAAGTGTAGTGTGCTGCGAATACGTAGAAAGATAGGTCCCTTATCATTTAGCTACAAAATAGCAGGTCAGCAACTGGAAGCAGTTAATTCCATAATTTATCTGGGAGTACGCATTAGGAGTGATTTAAAATGGAATGATCATATAAAGTTGATCGTCGGTAAAGCAGATGCCAGACTGAGATTCATTGGAAGAATCCTAAGGAAATGCAATCTGAAAACAAAGGAAGTGGGTTACAGTACGCTTGTTCGCCCACTGCTTGAATACTGCTCAGCAGTGTGGGATCCGTACCAGATAGGGTTGATAGAGGAGATAGAGAAGATCCAACGAAGAGCAGCGCGCTTTGTTACAGGATCATTTAGTAATCGCGAAAGCGTTACGGAGATGATAGATAAACTCCAGTGGAAGACTCTGCAGGAGAGACGCTCAGTAGCTCGGTACGGGCTTTTGTTAAAGTTTCTAGAACATGCCTTCACCGAAGAGTCAAGCAGTATATTGCTCCCTCCTACGTATATCTCGCGAAGAGACCATGAGGATAAGATCAGAGAGATTAGAGCCCACACAGAGGCATACCAACAATCCTTCTTTCCACGAACAATACGAGACTGGAATAGAAGGGAGAACCGATAGAGGTACTCAAGGTACCCTCCACCACACACCGTAAGGTGGCTTGCAGAGTATGGATGTAGATGTAGATTATCAAGGCGAGAGACCAAGTCACACTGTAATAGTGCTGTGTCCCTTGGGCGTGATTAATTTTCTGTCCTTTTCAGCAATTAAATCTCCAACCTGATCTCAGCCAAGATCTCATTTGCAAAACCTTTATTTACTATGGGCGGTTTCGATGCAACAGAGTTGCCCGTATCTGATCAGTGAATAGTGCACCTAATTGTAAAATATTAAATTATAAAAAATAACATTCATTGTCATAAATGTAATACATAGAGTGAATTGTTATTAAACATATCTCAGTAAAAATTAATGCAAGTGCCCAATTAGAGCTGTAAATGTATTCCATATCTTAATTAGCCAGATAGTTGATGTAGGACGCATTGGAATGTCAAAGTTAAAACAAGTGTTTACAGAATGTTTCGCCAAATGCATCTGTCCCGTATTACAGGTCACAGAGTACATCACAGACACAAGAGCGCCGCTGAAACGACATGCAGCGAAGGCTAGTAGAGAACTTGTCGACTCTTGGTGCCACTAGAGGTCCCTTGCGTATTCATGTCATCGTCAATTACAAATATAAATATGCGATTATAATAAAATCTGGTAACTGGTACACAATTCTAAAATTGTTGTAGCAGTTAAAAGCTAAAATATTTTTTAGAAACAGAAAGTACATACATAATATATAGAGGTAGAACAGTATATCGGAAAATACAACATATTTTTAAAACTGCAGCCTAAAACTGTAGTAACTAGTTTGCAGTTAAAAACTTTTCTAGCAGACGGAAGTTAAAACATTTTCTAACTAAATTTTAGAATTATATACCAGTTACCAAATTTTATTATATTACATATTTATATTTCTGACACGATAAAATGAATACACAAGCGACCTCTAGTGACACTAAATGTTAGCATGTTCTCTAGTAACCTTCACAGCGCATCATTTCAACAGTGCTCTTGTATCTGTGACGTACTCTGTGACTTGCAATATGGGACGGATATATTTGGCGAAACATTTCGTAAATACTGGTTTTACCTTTGATATACCAATGGATATTACGTTGTCTCTCCTGCTAGATAATATATGAAGTAAGTTTGTGGATCTAATTGGGTGCTTGCATTAACCTCTACCGAGGTATGTTAATAGTAATTCACTCTGTACTCTAGTTATCACATTGGAAGTTATTTTTTCATAATTTAATATTTTACATTGATGCACACTATTCTCAGATAAGGTGATGGTAACTTTGTTTCACTGAAACTGGTCATAGTAAATATGGATTTTGCTAACGCAATCTTGACCGACAAGTTGTCTTCCTTCAAGTTTAATATTTTTATAATGGTAATCAATAACAGGCTAGGTGTCAAAATTCTTTTGAGATAGACCCGCAAAAACCAAGCTAAATGCCATTGCCAACAACCTGAAAAGCGGACTAAGCACTACGATTATTTCTAGTACGCACGTAACACCCGAAAGATGGTATGAGCGGTATGTGTCTATAGTAGGAAAAAGTATGTGTAGTGCACATTGTGGGTTGGCTACACCAGTGGCAAGTATACATTCAGGGTAAACCTATTCTCCTTTCATTGACAGGTCCTTAACTTATTGTTACGATAAGAGGATTAACACCCCCTGTGAGTAAAACATCCTTTTGATTGACAGGCTATGACCCCCTGGAGATAATCCATCCTTTTGATTGACAGGTTATGACCCCTAAGGATAATCCTTCCTTTTGACTAACACATTCTTAACATTTTGCTCTCCCATCCCTCCCCCTCAACATCCTCCTCCCCCATCCCTCAGGGAACTCTCCTCAGCAATACAAGCACACTTTTGATATCAATTTGAGTGATTAATTAATTAAATCGAACAGTTAATTAAATCTCTGGGACACCCCCTCCCCAGCCCTCTCTCTCCTCTCTCCCTCTCGGAAATTGGCAGGAAAAAGGCTCAGTTGCTCGGTCGTTTGGAGGGAAATCGATTGCAGTGTATGGGATATTGTTTAAACAATTTAGAGTGTGTGGAATATTGTTTATTTAAACAATTTATGCGATACAAGGCGGTGTTTGGAATATAGTTTATTTAGTTAGTTAAAGAATTTGTCACGAAATTGACTACAGTGTATGGATTGTTTATTTAACAATTTCCAGGATACAAGATGGTGTATGGAATATAGTTTATTTAGAGAAATTGTCAAGAAATCGATTGCACTATGGAATATTTAAACAACTGTGGCGCTTTTTTATTCTGATTGTGCTTGGAATCGCTGAGTAGGCTTAGTTTATATTTGCTGCCGGAGTCAGCGGTATTAAGGCTCTTATTATTTCTTTTCCTCACTTTTCGAAGCACACTGGTGTCTAAGCACAGACGGGAAAATCAGAACAATTACATATCAAAAAGTTCATGACATATTTCGAAAACCGTCAGTTTCTGCAGACAAATTACTATAATCTTAGTGGCATACTATTTTGTACAGATCGATAAACATACAGCAGTGATATTGCACTGACCGTTAAACTCTGCAAAAGTGGTCTATAGATCATGAAAGGAATGAAGTGCGGTATAGTTGCTGCCATTTGGAGTTCCCGTGCGTGTCTGTATCGTCAGCGCACCGCAACGAAGGTCAAAACCGCCCACTGTCCTAATTACAGATCATGTTACTAAATATCACCGACCACGGATTACACATTGGCCTCCTTTGATCTTGAGCTCCTCAAACAAAGCTTAAAGTGGCGACATTCTGTTGACCGAGAAATTCCTGACTGGCTTCTTGTCTCTGTCTTTCTCAAAAGACCACTCCCTGATAGTTTGTGTGAACCAATGTCCCGAAACATGCAGAAGGGGTTTTCATCCCTCCTGAGGATATAGTGTTCCTATTGGCTATGCTGGAGACAAAACGAGGAGAGCTGATACGATTTCTGAAAAAAATGAAATTTTCACCACAAATAGACCGTAGTGCTAAATATAGCCAAGGTCTTGCATGCACCAACGTTTGAGAACACAAACACACTCGTCCACCACAACGTTCCACTAAATGAAACCTTCGTTGCGGCGCCCTGACGATAGAGACACGCACGGAAGACCCCAAATTGTGGCTACTACACCACACTTCATTCCATTCATGATCTGTGATTAAAAAAAATTCTGCCGATCACACGAACTAGCCATCGCGAGGCCCGCGCCATTCACCGGCTACAGCAGGGCCGGCCAGAAATTCTGCACGCGTGCGGTGCTCCTGCACATGTGCAACTTACGGGTCACAGCGTGCACGCCGCAGCCGTCAGCGTTCATGTAGTGCATGTTTCTACGCACAGATGTCGCTTTATCCACTTGCTGGGATACTCTGTACCGGCGAATTCTAGTGCTCTTTCCACAGCTTGCAAGCCAACCATGGGAAGGTATTTCGCGTATTAAACATTTAAAATACTGTCACAGTCTACTCATTGAGACGTCTACTTTTATGTTAACAGTTTAACCCAGTAAGACAAGTAATACAATTAACAACCGTGGGTTTTTATTAAGGCAGCTTGACTGACGGCACGTAAATACGAGTAATGTTTTTGATCTAGTATTTAAGAAAGAGAGCACTTAGCGATTTCCAACGAACCTTATACATGATTTCAAATAACATTAAACTAATGCAAGGTTTCCTATAATTAATTCTCGGTGCCCTCAGTTACACCCACATAATTTCTGTCTCACTGACCTCTGAACAGAATGATAACCGCAGCCCTCTCGATGATCACCTGTTATTTCAATACCATTATTGCTACATCTTTCATCAGCTCCGTCTGAAATCTGCATAATAACCGACAATTAGATGAATATTATATTTTATCGACTTCAGCTGAGCGTAGCCCTTCACACATTAATAAAAACCCCTAAATGTAAGTATACATTGGAACAATCGGTTTAATGACTAATTTTCCTTATAATAATGTAACATGGAGCAGAATGAGGCAATAATGAGCAATTAGTTAACAGTAATTTTTAATTATGAAAGGAATAAATCCGAACACGTTTATAACTGGTCATGAGAAATGATATAGTTAAAATCGTGCGCAAAAGCACGGCTCATTGACAAACGCAAGCAGCTGCGAAGATTTTCATCACTTATGCTTCATCGAAAACTTGATTTATTCATTTTCATCACCGAGAAAAATCTTTCACAAACAAGCTCTTGCTTGTACCACTTAACAGGGAAGTGGAGCCGCCGCCGTTCATTTAGGACACATGTCTAATAACAGATGTCGCTGTCACTCGCTGTCGCACACGTGCGTACATGTGCAGCACTTCCGCACGTCTGCACACTGTGCAGCGTTTGGCCGGCCCTGGGCTACAGCGTAGCCCCCGTTCTCAATGGCCGGGAAAGAGATCCACACCCACGCAATACAACTACCGGAAACAATAAATTGATCAATTGGGAATTAGACATAGCGGTTGGGCTTTTGAAAGTACTGCAGGATTCCTAAATTGGTTCTCACTGCTACGTCTGGAAGGAGGGAGGATCGTGCGTGATACAATAGAGACAACAGTAAATACAGCTGCAAGACAGAGTACATTGCGATGTATTGAGAAGCACTAAACACGACATACCTAAACCGCGTTCCAATCGGTAGTAATAAGATATTCATAGCTAAATGTCAGAGATCGCTATCAATCGGGCTGACATCGCGACTGGTTTTTAAACCACTATATAACCCGTAAGGTGCTTCTCTCCGCTGCATGTTTACGTTCGCTGTTACCAATACCTTCTTGATACTAACCGCAGAAACTAGAACAGTACTTTTGAACTGATAGTGCAGGTGATTTACGTAAAAGGCTTCAAACGTCATCCATCTAGAGCTCCAACATGCATAAAAACCACCTGTTTCTTATTCTTAACCATCTATTAAATCATCATAGCACTTTCATATCTACTATAAACCGATAAGGAATGCTAACCTTCTCGAAATTCGCGCATTTGGAGAAATATTGTGCTCTTGGATGGGAGTGTGACAGCAGTTACGGACTCGCTTCGCTCTGTTCCTTCACAAAACGTGGAATGTAGCGGTCTGTTTATGGTCATTTGCAGAGATTAAATCGGTGACAGTGTTGCAGGGAGCGTTGGTCAAAGACAATGCGACGAAATCCTTCAGTCTCTAACTTTATCCTAAGAATGCGAGAATGCTCTGTGGCTCCCATCTGCGTAGGGAAGAAAGGCAATCGTAGTCGTAAATTGCGCACTATGATCGAAAAGCTAGAAAAATGTAAACCACAGTCTGGTGCACTTTGGTGTATATGTTCGAGAATTAACAATCAGTGGACGTACTGCACAGTCATTTATCTACACTCGCAATGGTACTCGTAAAGTAGAGGGGCGGCGGTTTAGCGATGATACAGAAATTGGTAAGAATGCTGCCATGTCACTGGTTGGCTTTGTAAAAAAACTGGTAAAATTCCTAAAATTGATCGCATTATCAACTGTGATGCCTATTACAGTACATACGTGGTGTCTTTTCCATCCCATTCGCGCCGGCCAGAGTGGCCGAGCGGTTAAAGGCGCTACAGTCTGGAACCGCACGACCGCTACGGTCGCAGGTTCGAATCCTGCCTCGGGCATGGATGTGTGTGATGTCCTTAGGTTAGTTAGGTTTAAGTATTTCTAAGTTCTAGGGGACTTATGACCACAGCAGTTGAGTCCCATAGTGCTCAGAGCCATTTGAACCAATCATCCCATTCGCCCACTGGTACACTGACATAATGATTGATTGACATCGCTTAAGATGGAGAAAGAGTCTTGGCGGAGGGGCAACACTTTTTGGAGATGAGTAGCAATAAAACAGAAGTCGCGTACATCACTGCAATATGAAGAATTAATCGAAACGGAACATTAGCTATCCTGTTACTGTGAAAGATGAGTTTAAATGTAGAGGCCATCAATCACCTTCAGATACCAGTTTGGGAATGATCTACAATGTCGCAAAACTCTTCCAGCTTCCTTACATTGTGACTGTCTTTTATTTCAGTCATCCAGTGTTTGTTTGTTGTGAGAGCAACAGTAACATGAATTTCACCATGCGATGTCCAGTTTTCTGTGGGACCCTATGGATCGAAGCATGTTAATGTCAGTTTAGAACCTGACACAGACCTCGAACTGTGGCGGAAAAAAAAATCTATGGCGTTGTACAAAGCGTGTTGCAGCAGAAATAAACGTGTCAATCAAAAAACAGGGACCCTCTCTTGCGACTGATAGTCTGTGGGATACAGTCCTTCTGCAGTGCAGCCGGCCGCTGTGGCCGAGCAGTACTAGGCGCTTCAGGCTGGAACCGAGCGACCGCTAAGGTTGCAGTTTCGGATCCTACCTCGGGCATGGATGTGTGTGAGGTCCTTAGGTTAGTTAGGTTTAAGTAGTTCTTAGTTCTGATGACCCCAGATGGTAAGTCCCATAGTGCTCAGAGCCATTTGAACCATTTTTTCTGCAGTACAGGCCATGAAACGTAACACTGCTTTGTGCAAGCGAGTTCGATCGCTGACCACCTGTTCCTGTGGATCAATAGCTGTATATTTAAAAGGTTCGCCACATAAGCTCGATGCCGACACACAGATGGTATTTGTTTTTGATATTTTAGATGACAGAGATGCTTAAAAATCATATAGAGCTCTCTGTCGGATGAAGTTAGCGAAATTTTTATAGTTCATAGTTTTTTTATTCTCTATTGGATGGTACAGAATAACGATGATAGAATGTTTGGGTGACAGACGTGAATACACCCTGAGGAACGCACATCTCCTTCAGACTGCAGTACCTGTATGTTGTTTGGAAACACATTGCGATGCAGTAGCAAAGTCCTCGTTCTTCTTCCATTTCTTGTGTGATGTGGAGTCTTCGTAATTTTACCAATAAGAAACACCACTGTAAGTGTTCATACTGTCTTTTGTATTACATCACACTGCAGGAAAACTTTGTTTTGGAGCTGATCTTACACATCGTACACCATTGGCGGTGCTACGACAGCATGTTTCCATTTCTGTCGAGTAGTCAAAAGATTGGCCGGTCGCATTAACTAAGCTTTCCCAGTTTCTCCATGGATTGCAGAAGGTGGTAGATAGAGCGCTCTCAGACTTCTGCTCAGTTCGAACTTAAACTGGAACGATCACATGTGCAAACCTGCAGGGGTGGTGGGAGAGACTGAGGAGCATTTACAAGATGTGTAGGGACTACCTAAACTCACGTTGGAGTTTTACTGTAGCAGATAGGTTCGGAAAAGGTGACTCGTCTGAAGATATGAGTGTGCCATGAATATAATTCACCAGTGGCTGTAATCATTAAGACGTCTCCATAGGATCCAAAACAGGGTGTTTGATTGAATGGAAAGCCTTGATTGCAAACTGCATACAGCATTTCTACCAGAAAGCGTAAGACTATCAATGACTGCTGTGATTACGTGTAGAACCAAGACCGCTTTTATGCAGGATGACAGTAACATAGTCGTTGTGATCACGTTTTTAATAGTGCTGTCCTTACGCTTAATATGTTGCCGGTGGTAGAATCCTTTCGTGGTCAGCTTCGTTGGCGGAGCTACGACAAAATGTTACCATTTCCAACGAATGGTGAAACCGTCCTGTTGCATTAACTCAGGTCAACCTGTTTCAACACAGGCTGCAGAAGGTGGTGGATATAGTTCTCGCTGACTTCCGTTCAGTTCAGATTTCAACTGGGTAGATCACATGGACGAAGCTGCAAGGAGGCTGGGGCATAGACTGAGCAACAGTCACAAGATGCAGAGGAATTGTCTAACATCACGTTGGAGTTTTGTTGTAGTAAACAGTTTCGAAAATGTGACTCATTTCGAGATATGAGAGTGGCATGAATATTATTCACCAGTGGCTGTAATCATTAAGACCTCTCCATAGGACCCATCACAAGTATGTGGTTGAATGGAGAGACTTGATTCCAAATCGTTGACAGAATTTCTACCAGGAAGCGTTACACTATTAGCAACTCTTGTGTGTGCCTGTAGAACCAAGACTGCTTTTTATGCAGGATGACTGTAACATAGTCGTCGTGATCATGTTTTTAACAACTTGGTCCTTACACATAGTGCATGTTGCCGGCGGTAGAATTCGTCCGTGGTCAGTTTCAAATGTCGTTTTTCAATAGTATTCCTCGAAAAGAACATCGTCTTCCCTCCAGGGATTCCCACTTGACCTACCTGGAGCGTATATCCTGCTACTGGAAAAGAAAAATTACTCGCCACGCAAAGTGACTCTCATGATCAATTTAATTAATTACCCTATCAATTTGATATCAGTGACACGCCGCCTGGCGGGTATAGGCGATTGCTAGGGCACCATGAATGTGATTTTTCACTTGGTGTTTTTTTTCATTGCTGCGATATCTTTGAACGGTATTTCAATTGTCAATCTACACTCCTGGAAATGGAAAAAAGAACACATTGACGCCGGTGTGTCAGACCCACCATACTTGCTCCGGACACTGCGAGAGGGCTGTACAAGCAATGATCACACGCACGGCACAGCGGACACACCAGGAACCGCGGTGTTGGCCGTCGAATGGCGCTAGCTGCGCAGCATTTGTGCACCGCCGCCGTCAGTGTCAGCCAGTTTGCCGTGGCATACGGAGCTCCATCGCAGTCTTTAACACTGGTAGCATGCCGCGACAGCGTGGACGTGAACCGTATGTGCAGTTGACGGACTTTGAGCGAGGGCGTATAGTGGGCATGCGGGAGGCCGGGTGGACGTACCGCCGAATTGCTCAAGACGTGGGGCGTGAGGTCTCCACAGTACATGGATGTTGTCGCCAGTGGTCGGCGGAAGGTGCACGTGCCCGTCGACCTGGGACCGGACCGCAGCGACGCACGGATGCACGCCAAGACCGTAGGATCCTACACAGTGCCGTAGGGGACCGCACCGCCACTTTCCAGCAAATTAGGGACACTGTTGCTCCTGGGGTATCGGCGAGGACCATTCGCAACCGTCTCCATGAAGCTGGGCTACGGTCCCGCACACCGTTAGGCCGTCTTCCGCTCACGCCCCAACACCGTGCAGCCCGCCTCCAGTGGTGTCGCGACAGGCGTGAATGGAGGGACGAATGGAGACGTGTCGTCTTCAGCGATGAGAGTCGCTTCTGCCTTGGTGCCAATGATGGTCGTATGCGTGTTTGGCGCCGTGCAGGTGAGCGCCACAATCAGGACTGCATACGACCGAGGCACACAGGGCCAACACCCGGCATCATGGTGTGGGGAGCGATCTCCTACACTGGCCGTACACCACTGGTGATCGTCGAGGGGACACTGAATAGTGCACGGTACATCCAAACCGTCATCGAACCCATCGTTCTACCATTCCTAGACCGGCAAGGCAACTTGCTGTTCCAACAGGACAATGCACGTCCGCATGTATCCCATGCCACCCAATGTGCTCTAGAAGGTGTAAGTCAACTACCCTGGCCAGCAAGATCTCCGGATCTGTCCCCCATTGAGCATGTTTGGGACTGGATGAAGCGTCGTCTCACGCGGTCTGCACGTCCAGCACGAACGCTGGTCCAACTGAGGCGCCAGGTGGAAATGGCATGGCAAGCCGTTCCACAGGACTACATCCAGCATCTCTACGATCGTCTCCATGGGAGAATAGCAGCCTGCATTGCTGCGAAAGGTGGATATACACTGTACTAGTGCCGAAATTGTGCATGCTCTGTTGCCTGTGTCTATGTGCCTGTGGTTCTGTCAGTGTGATCATGTGATGTATCTGACCCCAGAAATGTGTCAATAAAGTTTCCCCATCCTGGGACAATGAATTCACGGTGTTCTTATTTCAATTTCCAGGAGTGTATACAGGGAGAGACAACCATCATAATAAAATCAGATGTGTTACCTAGTTGACAAACTGATACATAGTATAACACTTATACTTACAAATTCTTTGTGCTGTTACCTTAAGAGACCTCTTATATGGCGAGACATTTGGTTACCTTTACAGAGTATTGGAAAGTGAGGTGTTTGGTGACTGGACTAGATCTTCACGCCCAATCATGAGCCAAAAATGAGTTTAGTACTCCAGTCTTGTGATGTATGATGTGACAGATACGAAAAGATATTTTTCTACCTGATGAAAAAAAACTTAGAGGCTATAGTCCTGTACAGGATTTTCACAACAAATAGCGATACTTTAGCGACATAAAAATGCATGTCTTCTTCGATTTCTTCTATCTTCGAAAACGACTCGTATAAAAGGGATGAATCTATATGTTTAGAACTACTATATACGTCCAAGCTGTAGCTGCTTTTTGCATTGCAGCTGCCTTCAAGGGCGGTCACGAGGAGTCGGCAACCAGAAGTAATAGATTAACTCAGCCTTTGACAGGCACAAAGAATGCGCCTACCTGTGTGATCCTGGCCGAGCGGTTCTAGGTGCTACAGTATGGAACCGCGCGACCGCTACGGTCACAGGTTCGAATCCTGCCTCGGGCATGGATGTGTGTGATGTCCTTAGTTAGGTTTAAGTAGTTGTAAGTTGTAGGGGACTGATGACCTCAGAAGTTAAGTCCCATAGTGATCAGAGCCATTTGAACCATTTTTTTTGTGAACCTGCCCGCGGTAGTCAGGGCTGACGAGAAGACCAGTGCGCTGGATGAGCGCGGCAGAAGTGGACGTGTGTGTGTTGCATGAGAGAAGGTTAATAGCATCCAAACTCCTGCCACTCCAATCATCCCCAGATGCCCTCCACGGCCGGGGCTAGTGCACTCTGGCGTACACACTCGTCCACGGATGCTGCTGAGTTAACCCGTTACTTCTGGTTGCTGACTCCTCATGACCGCCCTTGCATGCAGCCGTGGTGCACTGCGAAACAAGCAGCTGCAGCTTGGATATATGCAGGACTAACCTCTTTACGTCGGCGCTGGCGTCGTTTAGAGGGGTTTGGCGCGCTGCGTGCGGCCGTCTGGGGGAAGGCGGGAGGGTGTTGAGTGCGCGCGATGTGCGAGGGTTTCAGCGATCTCTGACATCTACCCACGGCAGCTACGGCTACTGACTGTGTTGTGGTTTGACTGTGTTATGTTTAGTCCTTCTCTGTCCTGCAGGTGTATATTCCATTGTCTCTACCCTATTATGCAGCATGTCTTCGTCCTTCTTCTTCTTCCGAATGTAGTGAAGAGAAGCAGATTCTGGGTTATATAGTGCTTTGAAAACCAACACGACGTCAGATTCCCGATTGATAGCGATCTCTGACATTTAGCCATGAGCAGCTTATTACTACTCATTGGATGGCTGCTTCAGTATGTCGTGTTTAGTGCTTCTCAGTACATCGCAATGGACTCTGTCTTGCAATGGTATTTGTTTGTTGTTGTCTGTACTGTATCACACACGTTTCTCCCTCCTTCTGAATGCAGTGAAGAGAACCAATTTAGGAATCCTACAGCACTATAAAAACCCCAATCGCGACGTCAAATTCCCGACTGATCAGTTTATTGTTTCCGATAGTTGTATTGTGTGCATGCATGTGTTTGCATGTGGGTCTCTCTCCCAGCCGGTGCGGACAAGGGCTATGTTCTAGACGGCGAACAGCGCGCTTCGCGATCGCTAATTTGTGTGTTCGGTAACGCTGCAGTCGCAGATTCGATCCTGCCTCAGGTATGGATGTATGTGATGTCCTTAGGTTACTTAGGTTTAAGTAGCTCTTAGCTCTAGGGTACTGATGACCTCAGCTGTTAAGTCCCGTAGTGCTCAGAATCATTTGAACCATTTTTTTTATGTTCGGTAAAATTTTTATTTTCATCAGATTTGTTTAGTGAAGAGTTATGGTGGAGGAGAGTGTTTGGCTCTCAAACACTGGTGCGTGCAAGTCCTCAGATATATTTAGTCCTACGATCTATTTGTGGTTTAAATTTCATTACTTGATTTGCATAATGTTTTTGTGTGATACTGAAACGTTAAAAATATGTTTTATTACGCAGAAGGATCATCGTAAGGTGGAGGTGAGTGTTTCAAGCGATCTATTTGACTGCTGCAAATTGTTAATCGGAATTGTATCGCTTCTCCTCCCTTTGCCTCCAGCATTAGTCAAGAGGAACACTGTATTCTGACACTGTATTCTGTGGAGAGATGCAAACCCCCTTCTACATGTTTTGGGACGTTGGTTCACGCAGACAATCAGGGTGTGGCCTCTTGAGAGAGACAGAGACAAGAAGCCAATCTGAAATTTCTCTCGTGCGGTTCTAGGCGCTCCAGTCCGGAGCCGCGCTGCTGCTACGGTCGCAGGTTCGAATCCTGCCTCGGGCATGGATGTGTGTGATGTCCTTAGGTTAGTTAGGTTTAATTAGTTCTAAGTTCTAGGGGACTGATGACCACAGCAGTTGAGTCCCATAGTGCTCAGAGCCATTTGAACCATTTTTTTTTGAAATTTCTCAAACAACAGAATGTCGCCACTTGATGCTTTGTTTGCGGAGCGCGAGATCAAAGGAGGCCGATATGTGGTTCATGGTCGGTGGTACTTAGTAACATGTTCTGTAATTACGACATTAGGCAGTTTTCACATTCGTTGCGGTACACTGACGATACAGACACGCACGGGAACCCCAAACGGAGACTACTATACCGCACGTCATCCCATTCATGATCTATAGATCACTTTTGCAGGGTTTAACTGTCAGTACAATATGACTGGTGTATGTTTCTCGATCTGTACAAAATAGTATGCCACTAAGATTATAGTAATTTGTCTATCTGCAGAAACTGACGGCGTTTTTCGAAATATGTCATGAACATTTATATATGTAATTGTTCTGATTTTCCCGTTTGTGCTTAGACACCAGTGTGCTTTGAAAAATGAGGAAAAGAAATAATAAGAGCCTTAATACCCCTGACTCCGGCAGCAAATATAAACTAAGCCTACTCAGCGTTTCCAGACACAATCAGAATAAAAAAGTGCCACAGTTGTTTAATTATTCCATACCGCATTCGATTTCTTGACAATTTCTCTAAATAAACTATAGTCCATACACCATTTTTATCCTGTAAATTGTTTAAATAAACAGTATTCCATACACTGCAGTCAATTTCCTGACAAATTCTCTAACTAATTAAACTATATTCCAAACACCAACTTATATCTCATACATTGTTTAAATAAACAATATTCCACACAGTCTCTAAATAGTTTAAACAATATTCAGTACACTGCAATCGATTTCCCTAGAAATGACCAATCAACAGAGCCTTTTTCCCGCCAATTTCCGACATGGGGAGAGGAGGTAGTGAGCTGAGGGGTTTCGCAGAGGATGGATTTAATTAACTGATCGATTTGATTAATTAATCAATCAAATTGATATCAAAAGTGTGCTTGTATCGCTGAGGAGAGTTCCCTGACGGATGGGGGAGGAGGATGTGGAGGGGGAGGGGCGGGGGGAGCAACACATTGAGAACTTCTCAGTCAAAAGGAAGGATTTTCAAATGGCTCTGAGCACTATGGGACTTAACAGCTGAGGTTATGTCCCCTGGAACTTAGAACTACTTAAACCTAACTAACTAAGGACATCACACACATCCATGTCCGAGGCAGGATTCGAAGCGGCGACCGTAGCAGTAGCGCGGTGCCAGACTGTAGCGCTGAGAACTGCTCGGCCACTCCGACCGGCCGAAGGATTATCCTTAGGGGTCATAACCTGTCAATCAAAAGGATGGAATATCCCCACGGATTTTAATCCTGTTAGCAGAACAATAGGTTAAGGACTTGTCACTGAACGGATAACAAGAGGTTTGCTCCTGAATGTATACCCGCAATGTACATTGAAACAAATAACCGTAGCAGTAGCGCGGTGCCAGACTGTAGCGCTGAGAACTGCTCGGCCACTCCGACCGGCCGAAGGATTATCCTTAGGGGTCATAACCTGTCAATCAAAAGGATGGAATATCCCCACGGATTTTAATCCTGTTAGCAGAACAATAGGTTAAGGACTTGTCACTGAACGGATAACAAGAGGTTTGCTCCTGAATGTATACCCGCAATGTACATTGAAACATAATTTGTCCTTCTGCTTGTGCCAGTCCACTGGTGAGGTTAAAGTGGGCTACCTGCTGCAAAGATTTGTAATTGCTTGCTACAATTGTCTGCGACAATAGTGTGTAATCACACAGAGTTTTTATGTTTTGTTTGTTCACTTCACGAAAATACGTAGCAAAAACGATGGATTTATACACTGATGTAACCGCAAATATTCCACACAATCTCTAAAGTGTTTAAACAATATTCCAAACACTGCAATCGATTTCCCCCCAAATGACCGATCAACTGACCCTTTTTCCTGCCAATTTATCTGACGATTTAGGCAAGTTTGATGAAACGAACAATAAATTTTTGGTCTGTGACCAGTCATTTACGTCGTGTTACGGAAAGGTTGCCCAAATTGAAAAATGTAAGAGGCTGGAAGAATGTCATGTACCTGAGGATCTTAAAAAAGTTATGGAAGATGCGACACCTATCAGTCTATTTTTGTTTACTATTCTCCAGGCTAAGGACATCATTGACTTTAAAAAAAGCGACCGATACACATATTAACACAACGAAAATAAGTATTTCAAATATAATTGGATTCAACTGAAAAAATTCAAAATGGTTCAATTGGCTCTGAGCACTATGGGACTTAACATCTGAGGTCATCAGTCCCCTAGAACTTAGAACTACTTAAACGTAACATACCTAAGGGCGTAACACACATCCATGCCCGAGGCAGGATTCGAACCTACGACCGTAGCGTCGCGCGGGTCCAGACTGAAACGCCTAGAACCGCTCGGACACCGCGGCCGGCTGAAAAAATTGCATCTGGTATCGTCAAGATGAGAACGTTGTTTAACTAACTTGAAGACTGCAGCAACTACAAGATTTTCAGGAAAGGGACTGCCACTAACATAGTAAAGAACTTTGTTTCACCGTCACAACAAATCAAAAACAACTTGTCAACTGAAAAGAAAAGGGATCTGTAGGAGATGCCACCATTTTTAGAACAGTTAATCAATTAAAGTTGCTCTGCGCGCTATAAAATTAAAAGAAGTATTGGATATAATTTAATCACAGGACAGTCTATCTGTATAAAATATCTGTAACATGCTTATTATTAAAATATCTGATAAATACTTCAGATTTCTTTCTTTGAGGCTTACCTCGTTGTTTGCCGATAACTGTATGGCATTTAGCACGATCTGTGTTTTTCAGAATAAAATGTTTGTTTTCATTGATAAAAGGCAGGGAACTTAAAAAAGTGCCATAGTTGAGTGTATGACTCTTACTGTAGACAACAAATAAAAAATATTGTTCCGATTTTTTCCTTAAAATATTTTTGTAAAAAAAAAGGAAACAACTCTGAATCACTTTTTTGGCACTTAGCCCACTATTGGTTTTCAGTCTACAATTTTACAGGTCACCTCTTCTCCTCAGTACGAGCAAGTTAACTAATTAGATCTCCGTTCTGCTTGAAATGTATGTTCAGTTAAGATACTTTACGTTCGGTATAAATAGAATGTACGATCTCTTCTCAACTGCAAGTTCGGAGCTGTAGTTGGCGGAAGTGCGCGACGTGGACAAGTTGCTTGCAATTCGTTTCCGGCCGTCGCGTGACGAAGGTGCGCCGGCTGGAGGCAGTTGCGCGCGAGTTTCGGTTGGCTGGCTCCATTACGCAACTGTCAGCGGCCGGCGTCTCCAAGTTGTGCTGACGTTTATCCCACCAGCGGCGGTCGACACTACGGTCGCATTCTGCTCCGACGCCCAGCGCTTCGGGCGGCTCTCCACTCTACAGTTTACGAGTTTCTCCGCTGAATATATGCACGCACAGGGCCATGTAATAAAAAGAGATTGCTGCCTGAATTAGATTACAGCCGAGAGCCCTGTTCTGTATCGGTGGCAGAGTTCCCAAAATAATTCTTCCAGCGAGTTTTAAAGCGCCTCTCGCTACCCTGAGTCCCGCCGCACATTGTTTGGTTGCTGTGTCCGTCAGTTTTCATTGTTTCGCAGCAGTTACTCTCATACTTGACAGCAAATTTTTGTTCAGAGGGTACGTCGCGTTTATGCGGTAAAGTTCGGCACCCATAGATTTACTATTGTTCTGAGGTTTATTGTTCACTTCGCTTATTGATTGCAGACAGGACTTAATTTACGAGTGCGCATTTTTTACATGACGTTCTGGGACGCCATTGAATGCTGACTAATAAAATACGTCATCTGCAGAATACACTGCTTAGCTGTTGCTAGCGAACAGCAAGATTCCCAGATCGGTTGCTACGCTGCAGTGATGTTCGGCATGGAGCTATTGACGGCTCCGGAATCCGGATTGGCGGTGAAGGGGGGAAGGGGTAGCGCAGGAACATATACATACTCTCCATCGTTTATCACCAAATGATTGTCTGTGAGTTTACTAAACACCATCTAGAGCTACATTTTCATTTACTCCCAAGAGCTCACCCAAGATCTCATCCAGGGGAGTGACCAACTCATATTAGTTTCTTGCAAGGAAAAGAAACGAAACACAATTTCTTGCGAAAGAAAAGTGAAAACTATAAAAAAACTGTTCATTTACCAAAAACCAAACAATTACTAACGCTGCTACTTTATAATAGGTACCAATTATTTATTTTTATCGTAACTGAGAGAGTATAGGCTGTAAGAGATTTGTACATTATTATTTTACTCTCAGGCGGGTAACGTTGAGTTACAAGCTGCAGTAAAATGAAAACAAGATAGACGGGAAAGTTGTAAGTAAACAGTTTATTATTTTAATTGCCGTAATTATTAAAACATTAATTCCTCTCTGAGACAAGGCGGTTAATGCATTCATGGAAAAACGTTTGGGTTTGGCTACACATCCATGATTGCACTGTGGTATATACGGCTTCGTCCCGAGCAAATTGGCGGCTACAAATGTATTCCGTCAGGGCTCCAAAAATATAGAAATCGCAAGGTGAGTTGCTCAGTTAGTGAATACTAGAAATCAGAAACCTATTAGTATGGCCATCGTCGGGAATGGTGAACAGGAGCAAAACAATCGTTATAGAGATTCAAAGATGGCAATGAATAGGAGGAGTAGGGAATCAGTGAAAGGAGATTCAGAAATTCAAAAAGAGATTGGTAAAGGTGTTAGTGAAGAACTACATAACAGCAGAGAATACCTGATGAAGGTTTATAGGTGTGCCCAGCACTAGGTGTCGATATGAAAGGAACAGACTACAGCACAGTAGAATAAGTCCTCATAGGGACAAGGTACATTCTAAGAGAGTATCTACTTTTGATTATAATCACTTTTAAACTATAAAAAGTTTCAGGTGTTTAGAAATTCGACCGTTAGCTTTCATTCTAATGTTGATGAGAACATTTTGATTCTTCCCTTCTACCCATCTGGTCGACTAGCCATACGGTTGAATTTTTATGTGGATACCTTGAAGGTGAACCTGCAGTATGAATCTGTATATTAATTAACGTTTTATGGAGCGATTTGGTAATAGAGCCAAACTTGTTATATGAAGTGAAGAGTAGTGAACAGAGGAAGCACTACACTTCATCGTGGCTATAGAAGCATATGGAATAGAGACTCAAGCTTTAGTATAGAGTACTAGTCACAGCAGTGCTATATCTCAGTCGATTTATGAACACAGTGAACCAGATCAGTTGTAGTCAGAATGCATGTCATCAGTGTGAACTTGGTAGCTGAATTTTGTGTTTATAGTAAATCTACTAAAGCTCATGTTGGCGTAATATTTTCGATCTAGAGGGTTACATGGAAACATGGCTTGCTGACGATATCTCAGTTGAGTAATGAAATAATTGGAGAATGAGTTGCTTGATGGTACCGCCATGTAAAGGTAGAGACGATAGGGTGCTGAGATAGCACATTCTGTATCATTTGAAAAGTGTGAAAGATGTAAAAGAAAAGAGGTTTGAAAATCCCCTTGGATAAACGTACATCCATGAACAATGCTGCCATAAACACAGGGCATGGGGCAAGTTATTGAGAGTGTTGCACACCCTATATCTTCTATCTGATGTACCCTCATTCAGCTGTGTAAAATCACTGATATGAAGTATTATCAGATTAGGAATGACTTGTGTTTGTTCTGTAAAGAAAAAGAGTAAATGATTACAAGAACTGGACTTACATTTGTAAGTATATAGTAGCAATATCATTTAAAGAATTAGATGAAGTAATTTAAATATAGCATAATTAAAAATAAATGTCAAGATACTAAGAGTCTTGTTTAAGTTGCAGATGAACTGAAATTAATTAATGTTCAATAAAGCACAGAAATGTTTAGTACCTAATAAAGAGAGCAAAAAGTAGATGAAACTGAACATAAATAAAATGTGTGAAGAGACAATGACGACATGCATACACAAAAATAAAAGCTGCGGAAGGGGTGCACCAGACAGTGTCAAAATAATCACCTTCACTTAAAGGAAAAGGAAGGTTAAGAGAAAGATGAAATCTATGTAAAGCTATTTTTTCTAAAAGGAAAAAGTGATCCAAAAACTCATCAATCGAAGTCAGGAATGTAAATAATGCTTGTACCATTTTATGTGAACACTAATAATTTTATTACTATATATTAAATTTCTGTGATGTTTCAATGAAAAATAATAATTTGTGACCTTTAAATTAACTAATGCACCATTAGTGCACTAATTAAAGGGACAATAATTTTATCTAGGTGCTTGAAAAACAGTATACTCCCTACATAATAGACTGCTATGCTTTAAAATAATTTGTGTAATAGTTGCATATACTGTTTTAGACTAATTATAATTAATATTTTTGTTTTCTGTACTCTTAAATCTGTGACAGACTGTTACATATTATGCAATACATACCATGAAAACAATTTTCGTGTTAGTACATCATAACATTTTCCTCAAAGATAATTTACAGTGATGATTTAAAATTTGTTTGCTTATTACAATTGAAACATGAAGCTTGCAAGCCACTGTGTGCACGTTTGGACATTGCATTGAGTCTGTATTTGTCAATACAAATCAGTGAAATGTGGGGTACATGTAACTTCCACAACACAACGCCTCATTATTTTACAGTTAATTAACTCTGTAATTATGCTGATAATTTTCTTGTGTATGTACTATGTACTTTATAAATTTTGCGTTATTTTCTATTTAAAAATGTAATATAATTATGAAAAACTACTGAAAAATATTGTAAAACTGAAGGAGAAACGCTAGCGAAGTTAGAGGAGGTTCAAAGTCTATAGAATCCAAAGAATATGTTTCAGAGTTGACAATAATATTGTTGAGCTCGAATGCACACACAGTTAGTAGCTGAGAGAAATTGAGGGGTGAGAGCTGCTCTTCTTGTGTGGGATGGTACAGACATAATGTGGCAGTGCTCCAATGCGTGATGGAGATTGTCCTCCAAAAGGTGTTGTAAGCATTGTGCAAATGTGATCGAGCATGTTCTGGGCACAGTACAAAGTGTATGAGAAGACCTATTAACTGAGAGTATTGTGTGACCCAGAAATTATTAAAAGTATCTCATTGTTAAAGATGAGTATGTTACCAATAATGGCCATAACAAATTGCATTATGTGCACCAGTAGCAACTTGCCAAAAAGTAAGATCAAGCCAGTTACCTTTTTTAATTGTGTACATGGCTTGCCAGCATAGTATTTTCAGAACCTGAACCTTAAAGCGTTTATTTAATTGAACTATAAGCCCTGTGAGTGCTGCTGATTGTCCCAATTCATTACCCATCCGTAGGGTCCTAATACTTCCCCATAATTACCGAGAAAGTCAAAACTGAAAGAGATAATTCAGTAGAGATAAAAGGTAAATAAAACCAAGTAATTCAAAAAACGGGCGCGGTAATATAGTTCTTTTACAATGTAATGCCTTTCTGCACCAACCACTATAGTAGAAGTCATTTCACAGAAAGGTGCTGATGCTATTCCAACTAAAGAGACTTCTCTAATTTTGTGGTCTGTATTATGCAAATACACCATGTGTTATTAATTTTTGAAAGATTGGTATCACCTAGTGTTGACTGTGAGTTAGCGAAGTCATTACGAATTTCTCTGAGACACATTCATTATGAAACAGTGACTTGCCTCGCGTATTTGTTAGACTGAATCTGACAACACAGTGAGTAATGTAATTCAGAACATTTCACATGATGTGTTAATTGTTGGAAACTGTTATTGGTTTTTATTAATTGCAACCTGTGCATATGCAGTTTTGTCTTGCTAACGCTTCCCTTTACACTTATAATTATTAAGTAATGTCAGTGTCAATTCAGTTATTAACCACTTTTATCTTTCGATCGTGTTTGGGCTGATGAGCATGATTAATTGACTTATAACGCCAGTTTCATACCATGTTGGTTAGTTAGTCCAAACAATTTTAGCTACACTGGTACAGTTCACTTCTTACAAAGTTTCGTTCTTTATCGACGTTGTACACAATATCTGTGCAACAATAATCAAGTTACAATTATCTACATTCTTTTGGTTAACATTGTTCTTAAAACTGATGCATTTTGCTATTAAATAGGGATATTAGGTACACAGGCCATTAAAATCATTGATAAACTGTAGAGTATAAATAAGTTATGAGATGACATCAGACTAGTGTTACATTTCACGGAGGTTAATACAGTTATTATGCCACAAACAGACAGACTGTTGACATTATAAGAGTTTCATAGTTGATGCCACATCTTAGGAACTGTGACCCTTTTGTTGTAATAAATACACACTGCCTGGATCACAACATTTTGTTTACTGACTACTGGTTTGAACCTGCATTGTTCATCATCTTCAGGTCTGGTACCACAAATACAGTTTGTCAACAGTTGTGTAAAACTCACATAATAAAAAGATCGTTAGTTTTGGACAATTATTGACCATCTGCACTTTTCGGCACCAGACGTTTATGTGATCTGCAAAGCTTATTGAAATCAATAACCAGCAAATGAAAAGTTGTGGTCCAGGAGGCGTTGGTTCATTTACTGGAATAGTTATTGCAAAAGTTCATGGTGTTAATGTCCTATCGACAGGTGATCTATGAGTCAGTTGCTGCCAGACAGAGTTACACTGAAAGGTGACTCTGCAATTAAGGGGTATCTTTACAGTTAATCTGAATATGGGGGTAAAGTGTGGTCTCAATATAACTATAGCACAAATGAAATGCTGTAACATGTGCCAAACATAAGAGCCGGATGAAGCATGGAGTGGAATGTTTGCAGTGAGAGCATAAACAAAAATTCTGGCAAAAGAACATTTTTTAGGTCGGTAAATTTAATTGCTCACATGAACGTGTATAGTGAGTAATATGGAAGTTGCTGTTGCCTGCAGTATGTTACGTCGCATATTAATTAACTCTAGAACTTTACTTCAGAGTGTAGTGTAACGACGTAAGTTTTGTATAAATGATTTTCTTTTGACATATGACCATGTGCAGGCTTCGTCACCTACGTCAGTTACAAAATGGTTCAAAATTAAATTCTTTTTAAAGTTGTCTCTGAATGGTTCTTGAACGAAACTGTAATTAAAACATCATCATTTGAGTCGTATGCACAGAATTACGTCACTCAGTCCAGTTGGTTTGCGCAAAGTTTTTTCAATTTAGATGTTGTTTGTTTCTTCTCAGAAATTATATTAATGCAAGTTATCTGCTTTAATAAATATTAAAACCACATTGAATAAACTTTTAAGACTAAAACTCGCGATGAACGTTGTCAAAATTAATAATCTTGTCAAATAAATCAGTAATACTTCTTCCTTAATCTAATTCTTCATAAATAAATTCTCAGAACACGTATTTAAACTTTTGTAGTATACACTAGTTTATTATCTTCATATGTACTACATATAGACGCGAACATGAGCCTTGACAAGATAGGCCTTAACATTTACAACATGATTAAACTTTCTATGACGTCATTGTTGTAGAAACATTACAAATTCTTATTTTTCAGTTCTTAGAAGCACGACGCAACAACTCGGTTTCAGGATCTTCTGTTGCTCTTTGGCTATCGACTCGCGACGTATAGTGGGTAGCAATTTTCTCTCTGGTCCCGGCAGTGAAGATCCTGTCTCCGTTCATTGAGCCGCCCTCTCCGTACATGAAACATAAAAGTAAATACAAAACTTTAGATAATTCACAAACATTACAAATATTACTAAAATACATAAACAAAACACTAAATTAAACTTATATTCACCTCCAAACTGAGCTGACACTGGTGAATGGGTTACGCTTCAATTTCGTGTCCCACTACATACCCCACCCACAAGCTCAGTTTGTCAGGTTTTAACCAAAAATAAAACTTCTATATACAATATTTAACTGTTAATATTATACATTTTCTCACATTTTTCGTAATCTAAAGTCCTTTTTCTTAGATAGATTCAATCCTTTTATGACGATATTGTTGTGACTATTTGTCATTTACATTTAATTATGATATTATTGTAATTCATAACTGAATATAAGGAGATTACTCCTTTTCATTTAATAGTTGCTAGTAAATAATAATTTAGTACGTTCTTTAACGTTGTTACATTAGGACAGAGCATTCAAATTGTGATAGGTTAGTTTCAGTTTTATTCATTTACTAGAGTTATTCTTTCCAAAATATATATTACTAATACGTTTCTCACAATAACTAATAGTACTATTTACTTAATGTCGTTCTTTTCCATAATGCTTTATTTATGCATGAGGTCAAGAAGAAATCAAGCAAAACTTTCTTTAGAATCTCGGCACAGCTTTCTTTACATTCAGACACTTTGTTGTGTAATGGTCATTTATTTAGAAGAACCAAGCGAGAGAGCCCCATTTGGTGTGTTCTATATTAACACTATTACAAATCTCTATTAAAGGCACTCTGCTATGTCCTTGTGAGCCATATAGCTCTGGACATCCATGGTCCCTAAAATTATTAACCATCCCCTATATAATCCCCTATATAAAATATACAAAATTCCTTCTGACCTAATAACAAAAATATCTTCCATATAAATCCCTTTTTAGTTATCTTTACCTTTTTGAAGTACCTGTAGATTACTGTAGAACACTTGTTTAAACTTCCTGTCATTTCTTTAAAATAACACGTAACTATCACGAAAAACTTCACATGAATAAACTCTGAACGCTCGTCCGTATGTAACATGTACTAAATATTAACTTATTTAGGAATGAGGGGTTTAATTTGATAGACACTATACAATCCTTTAATTGCACCTGATGAAGGTTCCATAAGAAGTAACACTTTGGGATGTACAATCTTATGAACAACATATGGACCTTCAAAGATAAAGAAAAATTTTCTACATTCCTTATTGATCTTCAAACTTTTAGGATGAGCTCGTAGTAATACAAGGTCTCCTACCTGAAATGAGGGTTCTATAGCATGTTGGTTATAACTTTTAATTCTCCATTCAGCATTTTTCACAATCTGATCGCGAATTTTGTCGCTTGGAATGCATTGTTGGATCTCATTTACTGGTGGTCAAGGTAGAGCAGCTAGTAATGGCTCACCAATAATTCGTTCACCTAAAATTTCTATAGGTGATAATCCTGTCGTTATAAGAGGCAATTCATTTAATATCTTTTCGAATTCAGGCATTAGTTTGGCCCACCAAGTATGCTTATATGCACAATAAGTTCTCCATAATTGTCCTAATTCTTTCATGACTCTTTCTACTAAATTACTTTGAGGGTGATATTTCGAAATTAAGATATGTTTGATTCCATATTGTTTTATCATATCTTGAAACTTTTGACTAATAAAAGCACTACCGTTGTCAGACATAAGTCGTTTAGGTATGCCCCAGTTAACAAAGTAATTTCGAGTAAGACAGCATATAATGCTTGCTGTATTCGCTCATTTCAAAGTATATAGTTTCACATGTTTGGACCAACATTCCATTACAACAAACAGATACGTAAATCCTCCTGAACTACGAGGCAGAGGGCCGAAAAAATCTAATGATAGTAGATCCCATAGACCTCGAGGAATTACAGCATATAATTTATAACGCTTAGATTTGTTATTAACTTTAACCTTTTGATAGGTTTCACAAGCTCTAATAATACTTCTCACAATATGGGACATATTTTTGAAATAATAATACTTCATTTGTATAATTTTGACTAACAGTTCCCTTTAGTCGACCCATACTAAAGGACTTTACTAGTTTTCCGAACTTTCTATGATAATGTCACCTGCAACTTGACCTTCATTAATTACTTGAGGATGATTTATCTCATTACCGTTGTTGTGTAATTTCCGCATTTTAGAGTTATTACCCCAATTTTGTTGGCTCTCTTTATCTTTAGATTGACGTTTTATATAACAAAACTGGCTATGATTGTTGTTGTTAAATTTTAGTGATTCTGAATTATTATTATTTCGAGAATTGTCATTTCTACCAAATCTAAATTTCTCGTCTTCCCATTCTCTATTAAGTATTAAATTAAACTTATATTCATCTTCAAACTGGGCTGACACTGGTGTATGCATGATGCTTCAATTTCACGTTCCACTACAAGAGTCCCCGGCAACGTCTATTATCTATGGAAGAGGAATGATCAAAGGATGGTTTAATCATGAACACTTACAATCACATGCACTTCAGAGACTAACAAGAAGGAAAAGAACTAAAAACCTTTATACAGGAAGAGGGACTTTTCCCTTGATTATAACATGCTGGATAAATGAATAAAGTTTGTATTTAAGTGAATTGCTATAAAAATGAAGCATAATTAAGAATCATAATTAAGATATTCTACAGCAGAAGATCACTATGGTCTTGATACTGTAAACTTTCTCATTAGATCGCGACCTCGTAGTGGTCACTAACAAATGTGTGCAAAAAGAAAGTTATCAAGTAAGACGATCAGCACAAATTCAGTCATAAAATCACGGAAATCATATGCAATATACATGTTTTTGCGAAAGGGATACTAAACCAAATGAACTAAATCACAATAAACTCAACACAGCTCCACATGTTTGATTAACAGATCAACTGAAGAATAGCATACATCACCCCTGGATTTTAATGCATTTAACACTCCCGAATTAGCAAGTAAAACTTTTAACACACGATAATAAACTGTGAACGATTTAAGGAATCATTTACCTTGACTAGCTTTGATACACTTACATAAAACACAACTTTAACTTCACATCGAACAGGCACACTTACCTCCAGTAGGTTCCACCTGTCTCGCATCCTACGGAACAGTCCATGAGCATTTGCTCTCCAACCAAAACCAATCCTATGGAAGTGGCCAGATGAACCCCCATTGTGGTGCCAACCTATACATTAGGTTCGTCCAAGGCAAACAGAAACCTCTTTGCTACCTGGTACATGTTTCCTACAGCTGGCTGTTCTGACACAGTGGCAGACTACTACACTCCCACAGATCTACACACTGAAATCCTTGCGCACTGTCATTCGTACATTCAACTGATCGGACAAGAAGAGGAAAGAAAAGATACATTCAAATATGGAACTTAAATGTATCAAAGATGTGGGTGGGTTCCCACAAGTACCAATAACCTAATGAAATGTTAAAACGAAATATGGATAGTATACTGTGGCCACCACAAATGCACTCAGCTGCTCAGTCTTTTTCCCTTTTCTTCTGTACATCTAGGGTACTAGACCATTTGCACCAACAATTGAGGTGCCAGAAGCGAGCAAATGAAGCTGTGTGGTATGTCAAAATCATGGAGAGACTCACGCAGAGACCCTTCAACATCCCTTATGCAGGAAGTATACAGCATTATTATGCTATGGGTGCTGCAGTTCTGTAAATTACCCTTTGGCTTGGATGTTAGTTTGGCTGCAATTGTCACAGGCTTTGATACAATTATAATCCAACAAGGAGTGAAGATTGGATGACAGCAAAGGGAAAAAGGTTACACATGAGGAATAAAGACATACTGGGTCTATTTGAACAAATAAAGGGAAAGTGATGGACAGAATGTACTCATATTTGGCATGACTGGAGACTGATTCTGCGATGAGGCATAGTTTGCAATTTTAATTTGGATGTGAATCATGTGTGATTTTTTATTTTTTTCTCTCTCTCTGTGTGGTATGTCATTTTGATATGTGTGAAGTAGTGAACCAACGTGTCAGTCTGTAAGTATTTGTGTGATATAGAATGGATTTGATGATGCTTATTTATATGTGCTTGAGATAATGTTTTGTGTTGCAAGCGTTGAACTGTCTTGGTATGTTAATGTTTCCATACTTCTAGTTTCTGTCATAATGATGAACATTGTAACAATCAAAATTTGATGATGCCTAGTAATGATAAACATGAACATATTCATATTTTGTTAACACTCTTGTTTTCTACTTCAGGATCCTTTCCATTACTACCTAGGTTAAGGAATTACTCATCTCTCGATGTTGTTATAATTATCCTTGTCATATGCAAGTGAATTCTTTCTATCTTGTCAGTGTTTTTCTACAGGAAAGGGTGTTCTACTTCTAAATTGACTTAGATGCATTGATGTATCTAACTATATTTTACACATGACAGTTGACATTTCCTGAGAAAATGATCGAACTTTGCTTATGTATGACAGTAATTATAAATAGTGAATGTAGTATTATGAAGAATCTAACATGGTATGGGTAGTGAGTACTAAGGTATGGTTATAGATATTGCAGTTGGGAAAGCTTCTGGAAATAAAGAGCTAGATATATAGCCAGAAAGAAAGAAAGAAAGCAATTGCAATAAACAAGTAAATTAACTGATTTTCAGTTAGTAAATATAGCAATGATGCACTTCTTTTTGTAATGTCATGGGAACAGTGAGGCAATACATAAGCTTTAAATTAATTGATTTTCAATGTTCGATTAAATTTCAGGATTATGTATCCAACTGTGTGACATTATGCCCAAAATAACCCCACATTTAAGCTTCTAAGTTACCTGTCTTATACTATTTCCTCTTTTTGTAGCATCAAAGCTATGATCTGATCAGATGTTAAATTTAATCCGCCAAGTTAATTATGTGGCTACTCAGACATATTCCGTTCTAAATATCTTTCTGATTCCATGATTTGTATATATTTTCATTAAATATTCAAACAATTCAGGTAATTTCAGTATGTGCAAGTAAATTAAATAAGTTATGTATTACATATATTTAATGAAGTTATAAATATATTTAGACAAATGAAGACAAATTCTCAAGAGTAGCTCGACTGGTTAACAGCTAAGGCATGGTAATGCCATGTTAGCATGTAGAATTTGAAAGGAAGGAGAGGCAGGACAGATTGTCGTCATCAGGTATGGGTCCTCCTAAGTGGTGTAATAATGTAATGCAGTGCATGTTATTGTGAGTCAGTCAGAACAGAGCAGTTTTACTTATGAAGTGCAAGGAATTTTGAGTCTGGATGGGCAGGCAGTATGGACAGGGAAAACTGAACAGACAAGTTGTGGCCTGATAATACTTCTGGCACTCATTTGAAGAGAAAAAGTGCACAATATTGGAATTAGTATTGGAAGTGTCACATTATTATATCTTGAGAGAGCAAGATATATTTGTTGAATTGATTACAACAAGCACATGTCACTCCTCTCTTTTTATTCTGCTCAGTGGTACAAGGTAAGGCATATTGTTTTCCTCACGGTTTGGTGTGTTGTGTAGGGGTAATGTGACTAGACTTTCAAAAAAATGGCTCTGAGCACTGTGGGACTTAACTTCTCAGGTCATCAGTCCCCTAGAACGTAGAATTACTTAAACTTAACTAACCTAAGGACATCACACACATCCATGTCCAAGGTAGGATTCGAACCCACGACCATAGCGGTCGTGCGGTTCCAAACTGTAGCCCCTAGAACAGCTAGGCCACCTAGGCTGGCACGACTAGACTTTCATATGAGCCAAGTAACAGACTACTGCTTACACTAAAATGAACATACAGAATCTTGCTTACAGTCACATACCATATTCAATTCATGGCTAGGAGTACGTAAGTTATTGTTTTATTCACCATAAAGATTGATAATATATTTAGGCATGAGTGTTGGTGCTTTTAATATTGCCATTTCACGAAGCAAACAAAATCAGGCTGTATTATATGTAGCAAGTAATTGTTTCAATTTATGTGGGGGTTAATCACAGAAATTATTCTAATAAATCAGAAGTTTATTCGAATTTTTCATTACCTTAAACAAATTTTCTCATCTCATGACTGACTGAAGTAATAATAAATGAACATTTTGTGATTAATACTAATCCAGATTTTAACTTATTTCTACCTAAGTATGCTTCTATGTGGAGCCAATGTTTCATAATAAGGTCATTTTGTAAATTTATTCTAAGTCATGTTATAGAACGACGAAACTGCACCTGTTGAGCTTTTATGTTATTCTTTTGAGGTAGAGTGGCATTGCCAGTCCCTGTTGGAGTAAACATATCGTTTATTTAGCTTCTTTATTCCATATATAGTGATAGGAACTGGCCATTAATGTCATACAGGCTTTATTTGTTGGTTGAGGAACACCAGAATATCTTAAAAGTAATGAGAATGTACCATTGGACAATAATGTACTGATGTCTTTTTAAATGTGCTTGGATACAGTCAGACACAATCGGTATGTTGACTAGTTGAGTACACTTCACTATTAGTAGACGCTATACAATGTGTTTTATAAGCAGTGTTTTACCATGAATAATATTGATTGGTATATTATCTATGAGTATGAATGGTTTGCAGTTATAATATAGGTAGAGTGATTATCTAATAAGAAACAGTTCAATCAGTTTTGAGTATGAATGAATGAATGAATTAATTAATTTGAGCAACAATCCATCCATGTGAGTATGAAATTCTTAAGGCAATGTCTTTTCTCTTGACTATTGTGAAAGTAAGTAAAAAGTGCGAGTAGAACTTTTTTAGGTGGTCTCCCCTTACATACATGTAATATGAATAAAAAATTATCAATATGTCAGCAGGTATGCATACTTGTGTGGAGGCTTGTGATTATATGTGGGTGTAAACTTAAAGTTGTGGCTGAGGAATAGGATACCAAAATCCATACCATAATCCACACCATGAATCGCATTAATCCAATAAACACAAGAACAAAAAGAAAAAAATACATCCCAAGGCAAAGGAAAATTTTTCTGATATACTTGTGCTAAAAGACAAGTCCAGCACAAGAGCAATGGCAGCAATTATAAAACTGAGGAAGGCGTGATGTTATGATACAGTTTTTCTAAAGCTGCTTTATAATCTTATTAACAAACCTTTATTCAGCTGAGGATACCCAATCTATTGCATTACAGCATGTACACAATTAAATCTAATACCAATGATTGGAAATCTAAGTAGTATGGTTACCTTTAATTCTGCATGGTAGCACGTCCCTGTAGTGTTTTTCTGCAACTTGGGATGTTTAGTCAGCTTAGTGAATGAACAGGGGCCCTGAGGGAGAATGGCGCACAGACGATTAAAACTTTTCTGCTGAAAGCCAGGACTCAGTGGAGCACGTGCTGGGAGCTGAGGGCTGTTTTTCAACAGATACGAAAACCCTGGTCAGTAGCTGTGACTATTTCAGACAGAGAATGCGCGGCATACTGTAAATTTTCAGCCCGTGAGGAGTTTAAAGACTACCCTTGAGAAAAGATAAGTCTTGCAAGGGGAAGAGACAGACATCACGTACGCTGTGTTGGACATAGCAGCTGAGGGCTGAAGGATGCTCAAGTGTAGATGTTTAAATTTTGTATGGAGGCCTATGGTTGGCTCATGACACTTATTTTTAGCTGTGTGGTGACTCATGAGTGCAGACATGCGGCTGTTCCTACTGGATGAAACAGTGAAAACATACATACAGTAATGCAGAATTTCTGTTTTCTGCCCAACTCTAAGAGAGAACTGATCATTTGCAGTCGTTGCAGTCGTTATTGTTGGTCAGAACTCAGAAATTATATTGCTATTGGTTAGCAAGATTCTGGGTGCTGGCAGAAACAGATAGATTTTGTAGAGAGTCGGGGAAACACTTCATCTCAGATCATCAAAGGAAGACGATTTCATCTTGGAGCTTTAGACAGAGAACATGTTAGTACTGCAGAGGCAGACCGCTTTAGAGCTCATCACAGATGATGGGTCTGAACTCAGCCACTACTGCAGCCATCCTCTGCACCTGAGTATATGCGAAGTGGTAAGCAAAGACCGCATACGCACAGGTCATGATGAGGACTGTAAAATTTATTTGTTTCATTTCGGAGTTTCGTTTTCTCAATTAATCCTACAGATATAGTCAGTTAGCTGCAATCAAAATGTTCTTAGGCGAGAGAACTGGTACTTGTGTGTACTGCTATGGGTACTTTCTTTAGGCAATCAACTTATTCAGCAATCATTGGCGATTTTCAGGGCCACAGGTTGTGTATTACTTCTATTTCAAATTCACCAACCTGTCCCAGAACCTTTCGTAAATGTTTTTGCACCTTTGAACCCTTTTGTAATTATTAGTGTTGTTTACTCAGTGGCTGGAATCACATTGCTTCTAATATGAACTCGAATGGTTATAGTGACGTTTAGTCTCACTTAGTAGCTTGATGGAAACCTCCATCAATATATTTGAGTTGTGATACCCATGTTTCGTTTTTTATTGGACCACATCTGTTTAATTCAGATATTTACTGTAAATAGTTACCATTGTTTTCATATTTCACATGATTTCATGGGGGAGATCAGTTTACTGTATGGGTACTGGGTTCCAGTCTCATAGTATCTCATGCTAAATCCTCAACAGAACCACACAGTATTCACAGTACGAAATATGGAGAAGAACTTGCTTACTCACAGGAAAGTAACATGTTGAAGTAAGCGAGCTTGTGGAATTATAGGAACTCGTACATTAATTATTTGAAAATTAGTGGAAAAATAGTTTAGCAGAAAGTTCAAGAGATATGTGTCTAACGACGGTATGGCTCTTATATTATTATTTTAATCTTCAAATCGATCAACTGGGATCCTGTAACTACTGCACTTCTTCTTTCTTTCTTGTGTCTTACTTTTCTACTAAGCACTCATTTCAACCCTATGTTGTCTTTTTGTTTCTTCCATCCATGTTGTTTCTGATATATTATTTTAAACTTAAAAGCATTTTTACAGAAATGCTTAACTCACTCATTATTATCGGTTTCTGAGTGTTGAGCGCAATGAATTCGCGAGAATTGTACATGGGCGGAAGTGGTAATTGTTACACCACGAAATATTTGTCAAACTTCGTGGAGGTGTTTGTTACATAACAGGTACTAAATGATCAGACTTTCATTCCATTCGCAAATGGTGTTCATAGTCTACATCAGTATCAGATGGGACCCCCTCATGGATGCATACACTCTTGTATTCATTTTGTCGTGGAAGAAGACCGCCATTGAACGTCGTCTTGAGGACTTTCTTGTCATGCCTAAAGAGTGTTGGCTGGAGACTGGTATGGAAGTATACGTCCTCCCATCACATCTCAGGCACGGTGCATGGGTACCAGGCAAGCCAGTCAAGGATTTATACATTCCACAAGGCGCTTGTTTGCAATATCGGGTCTTGGAACAGCATTATAAAATACGCCATTTGGTGCCGTGATCATGAAAAGTATGGCAACAGTGTTTACCGTATTCGCTCCATGCCGACGAGCATCGAGCCTCCTCTCAACAGTTACCAAATCAGTCCTGTTGTCGTATCCAATAGCTTCCCACACCATGATTCTAGCAGCTGGAGACGTATGGATCTTTAAAGTCGCTGCTTCCTGTGATCTTCCACCAGGTCTCCTATGGACACTTTGGCGTCGGTCTGATCGCTTCAAATAGAAGAGAGATTCATCGCTGAACTCAACAAAATGACACTACACATCCCGGTTGACTCCATATCTACACCATGCAAGTCATTATTGTCTGCGGTATGACGTCAGTGGCAAGCGAGGCATGGAAGTTCAAGATCGCAACCCAGTTTACAGAACCTCAAGAGTTCCAGGACTGTTAGACAAACCGAATTGTGTCATGTACTCACATCTTTCTGCATATACGGGAATGGCTTTTTTCTGCACTGAAAATAAGTTCACATTAGGACGAAATTTTAATCAACATATCCCACCAAGCATGTAAATAATGGGGAATGAGTTTTAGGTCAAGGTTTCCAATTTCATCAATGTATCACGAGTTTACTGCTGGATTAAATTGTTGTAAATGACGAATTAAGTATGTCACTGATTTGTGAGAAATAGGACAATGGTGAGTACGTTAAGAGTTGCAGAAGAGCGGGTCATGGGTGGAGTGCTCTAAAGTGTGCTTCTCAGGCTCTTATTGACACTGGGCGGAGTGAAGTACTGATCAGTGAACATCGCTACTTTAAATGCGGAACTATCCCTGGACGTCGCGAGGGCGTAGAGAAAAAAATAGAAGCGTATAATGTGTTGTTAGTATTCCTTGCGATCTCGCAGGCGAGGTGGCCATTTTCGTTAAACGGCGCCAGCGGCCGCGCGCAATTGTTTTAACGGATTACGAGACCCGCATCCCATCTGCCTGCGGCGGAGAATTCTAACGTACCAGCGTGTGTGTGGACGGCAGGCAATCTTTTCATGGTAGCGATACATATTTATTATTTGTTTCTGATTTTACTGTACAGTACCGCCAATAATATGGCACAATAAGAAATAGTCTACATAGATCTATCACAAGGAAAAGAATTTGCATAGTAATTTAAGATTATTTTAAAGTATGCAAACAGGCACATAACTTATAGCTAAATATACTTGAAAGTAATCAGCTGTAACTGAAAGGAATACAAAAAGGAGAAATTAATAGGTTTTGCAACATACACGAAAAAGTAAAGTCTAAATATAATCACTGATTTTGTAAACGCTCATGGCTGACACATACAAAATCAAGAAGGTCTTTATATATTTGGATTACCTTCATGAAACAATAAGAGCAATTGGAAAGTCGTTTCTGTAACCATTTGTTGAACTAGGGGGCGGTGGTACGATGAACATTACAGTGCTATAGACACTGGTATCCTTTGTCAACTGGTCCACCTTATTATTTTAGCTCAGATATATACGATCTAGGACCCATGGAAAGGAGATTCTTATACCTCTTCTTTTATTATGTGGCATTCCTTGTAGACTTTCCAAAATTTAAGATTTTAATTCGTTGGATTCTAATACTATTTTCGAGTCAGTTACTTTAAGCAGGCTCTGCAACCCAAATGAGGACCCTGTTTGAGAACCTATAGTACTGATACTGCCTCTGCAATAGAAACAGAACTGTATGGAGGCAGTCGGAATTGATTCGACATTTCAATTTTGATGTTACACTTTTTGTGGGAGAAATGGACCCTAAGTATATAATATACCTTACTATAACCTGTGAGAAAAATGAAAAACATTCGTTTTATGTTCTCGTTTCTTCTGCAAGTGAAATTTGCAAAATTTGCAACATATGTTTATGATAGGACATTTCGCTTTTTTTATTTTCGAACCCAACCTCAATGTAATGAAACTTCAATATAGGCCCGACTTCTGAGTCATTTTCTTAAAAAGTTTACATAATTTAATGTATACAGTTATTAACATCTTGAGTCATCATTCTTCTGACTGGTTTGATGCGGTCTGCCACGAATTCCTTCCTGTGCCAACCTCTTCATCTCCGGCTAGCATTTTCAACCTGCGTCCTCAATTATTTGCTGGATGTATTCGAATCTCAGTCTTCCTGTACAGCTTTTATACTCTGGAGCTCCCTCTAGTACCATCAAAGCTACTCGTTGATGTTTTAAAACATGTCCTACCATTCTGACCCTTCTTCTGGTCAGAGTTTTACAAATATTCCTCTCCTCTCAGATTCTGCACAGAACCTCCTCATCCCTTACCTTAGCAATCCACCTCATTTTTAACATTCGTCTGTAGCAACGCGTCTTAAATGCTTCAATTCTCTTATGTTTCCTTTTTCCTACAATTATACAATGCTGTGCTCCAAACGTACAGCCTCAGAAATTTCTTCCACAAATTAAGGCCTACCTTTAATACTAGTAGACTAGTGCCCTTATTGCTAGTGCTTGCCTGCTTTTGATGCCCTCCTATATCCAGCCATCATTGGTTATTTTACTGCCTCGGTAGTAGGATTCCCTAACTTCGTCTACTTCGTGACTGTAAATACTAATATTAGGTTTCTCGCTGTTCTCATTTCCACTACTTCTCGTTACTTTCATCTTTCTTCGATTTACTCTCAGTATGTATTCTTTACTCTTCGACTATGCATTCCATTCAGCAGATCCTGTAATTCTTCATTACTTCCACTGAGGACAGCAATTCATCAGCGAATCTTACCATTGATATAATTTTCCCTTGAACTTTAATTTCACTCTTGAACCTTTCTTTATTTTCATCATTGCTTCTTCGATATACAAATTGAGCAGTAGAGGCGAAAAACTGCAACCCTGTCTTACACCCTTTCTTATCGGAGCACTTCGTTCTTGGTCGTCCACTCTTATTATTCCCTCTTGGCTCCTGGACATATTGTCTCTCTCTCTCTCTCTCTCTCTATAGCTTACCACTATTTTCCTCAGAATTTCGAACATCTTGCACCAGTTTACATTGTCGAACGCTGTTTCCACGTCGACAAATCTTATGAACGGGTCTTGCTTTTGAAACTGAATTTTATACTTGTAAGCAATCTTATGTAAGAATAGTTATTAGCGTCATAACGTAGGAACACTACCTAACGCACGCTTTCCAGTACTTCACACCACACATGTCGCAATAATCAAATAATAATCAAATAGTAAACACTTACAACATATTATATTAATTTTCAAAGATCAATTAAAATAAGATTGTTTACTGGCTGTGAACAGAAACTTTTTGTTACGTTGCTCACTGTAATACCGACTGTCATAATTGTAGCAAGCAGAAAGATTGTTTGAATTTACTCATTGGTAAGGACTGTCATATGCATAGCAGTTACTCTGATTCTTCTTTGTAATAAATATATTAAATTATGCCACAAGATATAAATTAGAACTGTGCTCTGACAGTGAAATTCAGTGTCCAAGTTACTTAAAGTTTTGCTGCCGATTGTTTATTATGAAAGTTACTCTGTTTTTAGCAAATGAATTAATACTGGCTTTTGCATCATTCTATTTCTGACATTATTCATACTACTGCCAAACATTTCATTATTACGAAATTGTTATAAAATTAGAAAAATTATCTTTTGATAATCTAATAAATTAATGTTCACTTCATTTTCCTTTTATCTCGGTCCGTAGAAAGGGATAGGATGGATACTACTTGGATAACGACTTAGGAAAATTATTCACGTGACAATGTGCACGAAAACAATGTTATTTAAAGAAATTCTAATTAAGCTGGTCAGTTTGTTACACTTCTAGCTATAAAAAGTCTACATTTTACTTCTGTAACACTTCTGGTACTAAATGTAACTGGGTTTTCTCTTTTGATGCTAGTCAATTGTCAGGATGGGCATTACTGCAAAGGGCCTTTGATGCTAAAGCATTATGACAGGGTGAAAATACTAAATAAATTAATTTTTCTTTCTTAACAACATGTGGGCAGAGTAGGTTCTTCCTTGGCTCGGGTATGAGGTAGAATGAAACAGCATTTTTACATCAGATAACTTTTATTCAAAGTGTTGTACAACTGTTCCTTACTGGATGTTCTGGCTGGGTAGAGCGGCAGCTGTGTCGTTTGCGAAGCCTTCTGCTGCGGCAGCGGCGGCGTCTGATTACGCGAGGCGGTGTCTATCTCGTGTCGCCGTCTCGCCCAGTTGACTGGAGACGCGCATCGTGCTGTGGCCCGTTTAATTATTGAGAACGAAGTCGTGAATCAGACGGTGATACCTTGGATGTGGCGTCCCAGTGTTTCTCTTCTCTAAGCGGCCGCGTGTGTTGTGCGTCGGCCAGCGGAGCGGCGCCGCGGGGGAAGGCCAGTGTCCCGGACTCGAAAAACGGACTCCCGCTTGGCAGTCTTCGGCTGTCAGATCTTCATCCCAGCTCACAGGTGACTGCTGATGTGAGGTCGTCTCCTTCCCGTCCTCACGAGTCACCCGGGTACGTAAAAATCAGTCTTCAAATACCTTTTAACTTCTGTCTTCTGGCGACGAGGCTGCTGCTTGCTATTCCATCACAGCGGCGGGCTTGGTGCTTCTGTGTACGATGTAGTCTCTTCTTGCATGACGGTCTTCACCGAAACTGACTGAAAACTACTCTTCTCTTCTCCTCGGGCCCACTGCGTCTCGCGTATTTATTCACTTCAGTTCGCTAGAGGTGAACCACTTCACGGCCATTGCCTCTTCTGTCACGTTGAAAAGCTTCTAGAAGAATCTTCTTAACGTCGGTCATTGGCTCTTGGAATGTAGGCGAGGGCCTTTGATCATATGTGACAACTGAGAAACACGTGAGCCGGTCGGGCGATGCCCTGACGGCTGAATCGACAGCGTCCGCTTATGTGGGGAGGGCGATGGCTTCTCCTGAACTCGCTGACTTCATGGTCATTGTCTCTTCTGCTCTGCCCGGTGTTTGCCAGTATGTAACTCTCTAAACTAAACCAAGTTTTTCATTTATTTTCTAATTTCTACTTCACTTTGATTTCACTAATTAATTTACTTGTCTTAAGTACCACTCAACACTTCATTTTATGATGCCATTGATTTGGCAAGTGGCTTCATTAGCGGTAAAATAGGGCACATGTGGATCTTCTTGCAATACCATAACCAATAACAAAGGCCCACAGTACTCTTGATGTGAACTACTCTTGCCCATTAAATGTTATAGCTTGCCCATATTAAACATCCGCCAAACCAACCATTGCAGTTTTCACTGCCCCACAATTCGAAAAAAGACTTTTACTCTCCGCACTTTTGCATAGCCAATCTGGTCACTGCCTTCCTATTTATTTTATTCCTCCCGACTTTGAACGGCTACTTTTTTGGCGCGCTCGCACGCTGAGCGATAATGCGTTTAAAATTTATTACACTCTTTGACAATATCTTTTCCCTGACTAGCCAGCGTGCTACATACAAAATGTTAACATTCCATGCATATCTTCTTTCTTAAATAAGAAATAGCATTTGTAATTTGACAACGTATTTACAAGAACAATATTCAGGAAAACTAATAAAACGAACTTCGAAAAACGCGTAGAAAATGTATGATAATCCACATAGTTGTGGTGTTATAGTCAGCTCTTGAAGTCTTCGGAATTTTGTGGATGATATTTTCTCGTAAGTCAGATGGTATATCGCCAGATTGATACGTTCTACACACCAACGTGAACAGTCGTCCTGTTGTCATTTGCCCCAGTGATTTTAGAAGTTCTCATGGAATGTTGTCTATCCCTTATGCCTTATTTGGTTTAAGTTTTCCAAAGCTCTTTTAAATTATGATTCTAATACTGCATCCCCTATCTCTTCAGTATTGTAATTTTACATAACATTGTCGCAGACCAGCGATCTTATTGTGATAAAATTATTTAAAAGCTGTGTTGATCGGGCCATCATCAGAGTTTGTACCATCTGGAGCCACTATAACTGTGACTGAGGCATCCACAGAGGGTCAGGCACCATCGCCATCATCCAGTTGATACAAACGCTGATGATGGCCCGTAATTAAAAGGCCGAAACCGGTCAGAAGTTAACATCGGCTGCGATGAAGACTGCTTTTAAATAATTTCTTCTGTATCGACTTCTGTTCCTTTTTTTTATAACATCAGACAAATCTTCTCCCTCATGGAGGCCCTCCATGCACGCTTTTCACCCATCCTCTCTGTCCCCTGCATTTAACAGTGCAATTTCCATTGCACTCTTAATGTTACCGCCATTGCTTTTGATTCCACAGACGGCTGTTTTTACTTTTCTGTATGCTGAGGCTGTCCTTCTGACAGTCATTTCCTTTTAGATTTCTTCATTTTTCAAGCAGCCGTTTTGCCTTCCTGCACTTCCTATTTATTTTATTTTTCAGCGACTTGTATTTCTGTATTCCTGAATTTTCCTGGATATTTTTGTACTTCCTTCTTTCATCGATCAACTGAAGTGGTTCTACTGCTACCAATTACCTTCTTTGTACCCATGTTTTTCTTTCCAACTTCTGTGACTGCCCTTTTTGGAGATGTCCATTCCTCCTCAGCTGAACTAACTGCTGTGCTATTAATTATTGCAGTATCTATAGTCTCAGAGAACTTTAAGCATATCTCGTCATTTGTTAGTGCTTCCACATCCCACTTCTTTCCAAATTGATCCTTCCTGGCTAACCTTTTAAACTTCACCCTACTCTTCATCACTACTACATTGTAATCTGAGTCTATATCTGCTCCTGGGTGCACATTACAAACCAGTATCTGATTTCGGACTTTCTGCTGGACCATGATGTAATTTGACTGAAATCTTCTCATACCTCCAAGCCTTTTTCAAGTACACCTCATCCTCTTGTGATTCTTGAACAGAGTATTCGCTATTACTAGCTCAAATTTACTGCTGAACTCAATTAATCTTTCTCCTCTTTCATCCCTAGTACCAAGCCCATGTTCTCCCATAACCATTTCTTCTACTCCTTCCAGTACAATCAATCTCCCATGACTGTTAGATTTTGATCTCCGTTTGTGTCCTGAATTACTCGATCAGTGTCCTTATATACTTGCTCTATATCTTTATCTCCAGCTTGTGACATCAGTAACTGTCGTCGGTTTGCTGTCGATCCTGATAAGAACAATCCTATCGCTGAACTGCCACAGTAACACACTCTCTGTTCTACCTTCTCATTCATAACGACTGTTCGTATTACCCTGCTCTCATCTGACCAGAAATTCTTGTCTTCTTTCCATTTCACATCACTGACCTCCACTATATCTAGACTGAGCATTTGCATTTCTCTTTTCAGATTTTCTAGATTTCCTGCCACGTTCAAACTTCTGACTATCCACTCCCAGACTCGCAGAACGTTTCCTTTCGTTAATTATTCAGTCTTCTTCTCATGGTCACCTCTCCCTTGGAGTCCACTCCCAGAGGTCTGAATGGAGGACTGTTACGGAGTGTTTTGTCAATGAAGGCCTCATGTCCTATGGATAGACACTATGTGTCTTTAATACAGTGGTTTCCATTGCTTTTTGCATCCACATGCTGTTGATCATTGGTTATACTTCCGCCTTTATGGGCAGTATCACAGCCAAAGCAAGAGAGTGCCCTGACTCTGTCCCCTCATCTGACCTCTTTGAAGCGGCCGATGTCAAGTCTTCAGGCGCCATTGCTCGTGATTTTAATTCAAAATGTAAGTGGTATGGCAAGTTTCGAACCTGGGACCTAAGTCGTTTTGATTACTAATCATAGATGTTACCTAATTTTTATTTTGTTCGTCATTGTTCGCTGTGTTGGGTGGTAGCAGACGTCACATGATATCCATTGAAGTTCGCTGTTGATACCTTTGCTCGGTTTTTTTATTACAGAGAGCAGCCAGTTCTCTGACCAATCACGCTGAGCTATCCTGCGGGCGACCCTTAGACCACAGTTCTTTTTTTTTTTTTTTGAGCTCATCAGTCACTGTGTACGTTTCACTATTACTTAGTGAGAAGGTTAGAAGCAGTTAGAAGACTGTACCATAAATTGAAACACCACAACAGCGAGTTTTGTTTATGACGTGAAACTGGGTCAACTTTTGCAAACCAGGAGCTGTACTTACTACATTTAGCGTTATCAGTCCGACAATATCAGGTACTATATTGTAGAAAATAGAAAACTAAGCAATCATTGCGGTAATACAGTAGCATAAGTATTTGTACAAAAAAATTACACAGTTTTGAGATGTTACGAAGCGAAAACAGAAATTCTGTGTCAAGTTTCAGTACTAAGAAGAGACAAGTTGTCACTGATGCAATTGTAAGTATTTAAAGAATATTGTGCGTTCTAGTGGAAAGTTACACATACTTTCAAACACGAAATGTAGAATCCACTGATGTATTCAATAAAGATTGCAAAGTAACTGTGCTGAACTATTTACATTTTTAATAAAATTTGAGCACACTGACTATGTATTTGAAAACAAAATGTATTAGGTGAAGACGGGGAAAATATAAGGTGCATCTAATGAAGACACTAAATGAGTTCCCCATTCGTAAGAAACTGATAGCTTTAGTTGAGTTAGGCGTGTCAAATCCAGAAGTGAACCCTGAAATATGTAATGAAGACACTCTCAGACATGAAGTTGTGATAGGCTTAGTACTGTGGGATGGGCTGTCACTAATCTTTCCTAGTGTGACACTTGGGAAAATAATAACAGACACTGACAATCAGCTGGCTATCTTGGTGTCCATTTGAACCAGAAAAACATCGTACATTTAGTCTTTGTCGATGACATTATTTTGCTATTCTGAAGAAAACGGTTCCTGGAGATTTACTATGACTATGAATTTGCAATCAGAAAATGTTTAAAGAAAAACTGCGTGAAGTAAATTAATATTATATAAACTTCAAGAATCCGTTTTACTTCTGGAAACTTCAAAAGCAAGCCTATGTATGAGGAGTTTCTCTGTCCTGTTAAAATTCTGATGATAAAATCCTTTTCTAGTGGAAAACAATAAAACACCCTGTGACTAATTTGATGAATAATGACACAGTATACCGTAATTTTGCTTACCAGTAACATTTAAATCAAGATAAATTTGCATCTAAACATGAATGAAAGGAAATGTGACGTTAAGTGACGTGTAAAAAAAGATCGCGTACTTTCACAGCTGTCAGATTCAAAGTTCCCTCTAATATACTAACTTGAACCAACGGCGAATAAGCTACTTCTTTGTAATTCGTCGGTGTAAGTAACTTCAATGACGGATGCCTCAACTTATACGTCTGGCCACATTTCATAGAACAACACATACATTCTCCTACCTAAACAATTGAAAATTCACATCAAAGCACACCCTTTCAAAACACACCTATAAAGCATGCAGCTACTAGTACAAATACACTGACAAGCAAAAACAAATAAGTGATTGCAGTAACTACTGTTAGTGGTGGGGTCAACAATCAGTGAACGTGAACAGTCTTTACAATTCACTAATTTTATTTACAAAGAGAAACATTAAGATATAATTTATTACAAAGCAGAAAGAAATTAAATTGGTTACAATTGTGAATTTCTCGAAGAGAGGAATGGCGTTGAGTCTTATCTGTTCTGGGTCGACGTGATGTGACGACAGCGGTAGAAGCAGTTTGAAGTTGCTCATATGAATCCTGTAAGTTCATCCTGTCATGTCCCTGGCATTAACATACCCTCTTTCGTTACACCCTGTTCCGGCTGGTGGTAGTAATAAGTAGCGTAGCATCCATTTGTCGTAGGCTGGAACAAGGTAACTGTTTACGCACCATTTGAAGGTCGCATTAGTTCAACAGTAACATTCACGCATGTTAGGTTGGCACAGTCCATACATCGTATATAAATAATATTTCATTTGCTACAATTTGCCAATTGCGAAATTAGACAGTCCTTCTGCTGTTAATATTCATGGTTCACAATAACTCTGTTCCCGCGAAAACAGTTACTTACGTAGCAACACAGTTCACACTTCCCATACTGCGGTTAGTGTTTTAGCATACGTCATATTTCGTTGTCAAGAAAAACGAGCAGTATTAAATTCACAGTTTATGTAATGCAGTTCAATTCTAAGCCGACGACAATACTGTCTGTTTACGAGTGCGTTGTCACTGCCACAAGCATCGTTTTGCAAAAATCAACAGTTTTTGCGTAATACAACGTCCATTTAGAATATCAGTTATAATGCCAGTTTTAAACCGTGTCTAACACACGAAAGTCCGGTATTAATATAACGTTAAACGCACACCATTACAACACACAGTAATTGCTTCCGTGCCGCAACGCTCAAGCGCCATCCGCGACTGACTGCCACACTGTTCGACCCGACAACTATCGATACCTCCCTAACTCCACAGTTCTTACAACACATCTGCCTATTACATTCCATTTCATACAATACATTTAATAAAGCTATTTGAAAGATCATCGGAAAAAATCTATATCTTTGCGTAAGGAACTCGTATAGAAAATAGCACAGAAATAGTCACACACACTTCATGTTCTACACTATGTAACAAAATGCAAAATATTCCACGTCATCAGAAATATATCTATGAAGTCCAAGATAGTGAAAGAAAGGAAAAAAATTATATCTCGTTATTAGTCATGGCATCACTGTACCAAAGAAATTGGAAGATATTACTCCGCAAACTGTAGTAACAAAGTTTCAAAACAAACTATATGTTGATAGTTAGTTACTTGTTCCACAGATCATAGTCATAATGAACATCATACACACACAACCGACTGTTATGGTGTAAAAGGACTTGCTAAGGCGAGACATCTTTAATCTACAACTGAAAACACTTCTGTTATCCGTCAGATGTTTTTGTTTTCATGAGTAGACAGTCAAACAATTACATAGCTGCATATTTCGTTACTGTATGTTCTGAAGCTACATGCCTTAAAAGGCAATGCTGATTAATTTTTCTTGTAAGTTTGTACTTGTGAATATCTCTGTTACTCTCGAACTCAAATGAATTGTTGATACCAAAATTATTAGTAAACAACTGTAGTGTGAAGCTCTGGTTGATATTCACAGCTGCTTAAAGAGATGCCTGGAAAATGTACATGTATGAACCCCACAGATAATTCTTTTGTACAACGAATACTTTTCACCTAAAAGAGAATGTTATACCAGACTATTATCCCATATGGCGAACATGAAAATATGCAAAATACATTAACTTACTGATGCCTACATCCTCAAATTTGGGGATTTTTTTCATAGCAAAATCAGCCAAACCTCAGTGTTTTGGCAGGTCTACTACATAGTTTTTCCACCTTAATTTTTCATCAGAGTTCACTCCTAACAACTTAGACCTTTCAACAATGTTTATAATTTCTTGTCGGTATACTGCGTAACAGGAAGTGGGAGATTTTTGACTGGATGAGCTACGTTCTTTTCAGTTTACAGATAACTCATTTATGTACGAAGGTTGGAACTTTAGCAGTGGCAATTATTTATTAACAGCTCGTACAAAATAAATACGTGTTTCAAAGTTTTACTGACCTTCAGGGTAGTCACCAGCATTGTGTATAACCCGTTGCCAGGGATGTGGTAGTCGTAGAATACTCTTAGCAGTACCAGTTGCTTTGACAGTTCGAGCGACGCGGTCTATTGCCCGACGAGTTTGTAGCAGTTCTGAAGCGAATGTCGTGAAGTGTGTCCTTCAGTTTAGGAATCGAGTTGAACTTACATGGGTTTATGTCAGGGGAGTGCAGTAGGTGGTATAGTACTTAGCAGCCCCATCAGTCAAACAAGTCAGTAACAGTTTGCACTGTACGTGCTTGAGCATTGTCCTGCAAAATGATGGTCAGATCCTGCTCAATGCCAATGATCACATCTTATGGGATTACCATCGTAATTTCTTCCCAGCAGATGATGTGAGTTTTGTGTTTGTATCACTCGAACAGCCTCTGCATCAGGGGCAAGCTGTAGGGAAAGACTGGTAATATACAATTCGTACAAGTGCCAAGAGGGACCAATAAGAGTGGAAAACCAAGAAGAAAATGCTCGGATTAAGAAGATGTATGACAGGGATGTAGTCTTTCGCCCGTACTGTTCAATCTATACAAGGAAGAAGAGGACGGAAGCATTTGGATGTGGTGCTACAGAAGAATATTGAAAATCAGGTGGAGTTGTAAGACAAGGACATAAAAGAAATAAAAGAAAGATTGAAGAGTGGTATTAAAATTCTAAGTGATAGGATATCAATGATTCGCTGATGACATTGCTATCCTCAATGAAACTGAAGAATTGCAGAATGTGCTGAATGGAATGAACAGTCTAATGAGTACAGGATACGCATTTAGAGTAAATGAAAAAAAGACGAAAGTAACGAGATGCAGCAGAAATGAAACATCAGGATTGGTGATAACGAAGGAGATGAAGATAAGGAATTCTGCAACTTTGGCAGCAAAATAATAACAGATGGAGCATGGAGGACCTCAAAAGCAGACTAGCACTGGCAAAAAGGGCACTCCTGGCCAAGAGAAGTCTACTAGTATCAAACACAGGCCTTAATTTGAGAAACAAATTTCTGAGAATGTACGTTTGGAGCACAGAACTGTATGGTAGTGACAGAAGGACTGTGGCAAAACTGGAAAAGAAGAGAATCGAAGCATTTGAGATGTGATACAACAGAAGAATGTTGATAATCTGATGGACTGATAAGGAGGTTCTCTGGAGAACCGGTGAGGGAAGGAATGTACGGAAAACAATAACAGGAAGTAGGAAAGAATGATAGGAAATACCTTAAAACATCAAGGAATAACGTCCACGATATTAGAGGGAGATGCAGAGGGTAAAAACTGTAGACGGAGACAAAGAATGGTATACAACCGGCACGTAACTGAGGACGTACGTTCCAAGTGCTGCTCTGAGATGAGGAGGTTATTACAGAACGACCCTACTGCTGCCAAAGTACATTTCGCGTTAAGGACTACGACGATGAGGTACGAGAACTTAGGGCTCATACAGAGTTTTATAGATGTCGTTTTTCCCTCGCTCTATTTGCGAGTGGAACTAGAAAGGAAATGACTAGCAAAGATACAGGGTACCCTCCGCTACGCACCGTGCCGTGGCTTTGAGAGTGTGTATGTAGATGTGGATGTAGACGAAACCATTGCGTAATCTTTCCTAATTTACAAAATGTAGAATGCTTTAGGCCTACCTACTATGTGCGGTTGCGCTGAAATGCTGTACATTTTTATAGATTAGTGTATAGTACACTTCATGCTAATTTGAGATTTGTTGCACGCTGCCTTCATTGTACAGCAGTGCTTATTGTCAGCAGTGTATACTGACTGCATGGTTTCACATTCAAGTCTGTGGAATGGCAAAATACTCGTGAAGCGTATGTCAAGATAGAATAGTCCACGGGCAGGAAGAGGTTAGTGTAACGACATTATGTGCAATAATCCAACGGCATTTCAGTAGTAAGTTCAAAATTTGGTGAAGCGACTGAGATGACATGCAGATTCGTGGTGAGGTTCAAATTCGGTGCCATACTGGCTCGATCAGTCTGATGGCCGGCTTACGAAGCGCGAATCGTGGTCACCTGATATGCTCAGATAATTAATGCTCTGTATATGGAAAGCACGGTAATTATTTACTCCTCTTCTTGCCGCCTCAGGCGGCTGGTGATTGGCTGAGGTTGCGTCAAATGACATTTCCGGATACATTAGGTCCTCTTGTTCGTTTTTTGTATTTTCGGAAGTTTTGAGCGAAATAATGCTGTAATGCTGAGCCTTCAGCTACATTTTTCGAGGGCGGAAGTGAGGAAACTTCATAGGATACCTGTCGTAGAGATGCACCAAAAAGAGTTTTTATTCATCAACGTAAATCATATTAATATTGAAAATTCTATTCTCCACCATACAGCAAAAATCTACAATATTTCAACTTACGCAATTCGTGACCAAAGTTGCTGCATAAGTTTGTGAGGTGAAATTCTTCACGTGTCGATGGTTTTCATTTGTCTGAAGCCGGTTGTGGCGCACAAGAAAAGATGATCTACTACAAACAATTATCATTGTTTTCATAGTTTTTGCTAAATTCTTGGAGAACTTCTGTATGCTTTTGTCATTCTTTTACTTGCGTTTAGCATATCGTCGCAGGAAATAAAGAAATTAAAAAAAGATAACGAAAAACGAAAAACATGCGAATCTAATCGGTAAAATACAGTCGATTTTTAAGTCCTCTGTATTTTATACCAGATTCTTTATTACATTAAGCAATTTCTAACGTAAATAACAAGTACAATGTGTGTGACTTACGATGTTCGTTGTTACAGATTAAACAATTACCAGCTATGTTGTTCAAGTAGTCGCACTTTATCTAACAGTATATGTTTCCAAACGTTGTGGTTCAAATGGTTTAAATGTTTCTCAGCACTATGCGACTTAACATCTGAGGTCATCAGTCCCCCAGAACTTAGAACTACTTAAACCTAACTAACCTAAGGACGTCACAAACAGCCATGCCCGAGGCAGGATTCGAACCTGCGACCGTAGCAGTCGCGCGTTTCCGGACTGAAGCGCCTAGAACCGCTCGGCCACCGCGGCCTGCTCCAAACGTTGTAAAATGTGTGAGTCATTTATGGTTAATTAGGCTTGTCTTCTGGAGCACAAGTTCTGGTTTATGTATTTCATGATCTGAAGGACTGTACTAAAACCATAAGTATGCCTTACATCTTAGTGACAAGGAAACTATCTCTCTAAATACAGTGACCTGTTTATGACAATGTATCAACTACAAAAAACTCCGGATATGCATGTGAGGTCTGTACCTGTCAAGCGGAAATAATGTGGCTACTTCATGCCTGGATGATACATCTGTAGGATGGATACTGTTCACTGCTTGCCCATTATTCCTAATTAATTTATGTTTTGACCAGCACTTTGTTTAACTGTTTCAGACCCACTGGCTACAATTGTGTTCATTAACGTTTTCTGTGTCTTAGATGAAACAGAAGTATTTTTCCCCAATAGAAATCTGAGGTACACATTTTTGAATGTTCAACTGTTGGCCATTACTATGAAAATATCAGCATGTCAATGTAGCAGCGGTGACCAGCAGAATACATGGATGTTGTTGATTCGCTATTTTCCATTGTATAATTGAATATTGTTATTGTCGTTTTGCATGGTAACTATTGAATGATCATTTCATTTATTACAAGAGAGAATATTTCATAATGAGTTATTTTAGTCCATAAAATGAGGCCAAGGGTATAAAGTATGGCTTGAAAATGGATACATATTTTTGCATAAATCTTGCCGCTGAAATTATTAACAAAAAATCACGTAGGAGCCTGACCATATAAAGAAAAATTTTCCTTCCTCCACGAAAAATTAAGGTCAAGGATGGTTAAGTTAAAAATTCCTTGACAAAAGTACAACACTATAGCGACACGTGCAGAACATAATACACTACTGGCCATTAAAATTGCTACACCAAGAAGAAATGCAGATGATAAACGGGTATTCATTGGACAGATATATTATACTAGAACTGACATGTGATTACATCTCCACGCAATTTGGGTACATAGATTCTGAGAAATCAGTACCTAGAACAATCACCACTGGCCGTAATAACGGCCTTGATACGCCTGGACATTGAGTCAAACAGAGCTTGGATGGCGTGTACTGGTACAGCTGCCCATGCAGCTTCAACACGATACCACAGTTCATCAAGAGTAGTGACTGGCGTATTGTGACGAGCCAGTTGCTCGGCCACCAATGACCAGACGTTTTCAGTTTAACAAATAATAGCACCTGAAACTAAAAAAATGTAGTTTTGAGGAAAATCCATTTAAAGTTTTACATTGAAATTCTAGTATAGCTATTGATGAGAATTAACTACCACTAATATTTTCCTGCACTATACTGAGTATTATCTGAATCATACTGATCTTCTTTTCTTCTCTTGGTTCCCCTTCTTTTCTGTCTGGCCTCTTTTGTACATTTTAAATTAGCAATATCTGCTTTGTGGGTTCTCTCTTTATCTAATTGCAACAAGGATTTTGCAGCATTTCCACTAGATTTTATGCCCAATAATTCCAAAACATACACTTTTCTAATTACACCATCATTAAAGCATAAAATAGCATCATAAACACCAAATTTGAGGGCTGTAAGCTCAACAGATACGGTTTTCGGTAACCGTATCCAAATGGCAGAATTCACACATTCATTAAATTTTGGGTTTTCTCATGAAGACATTTCTTCAACAAGGTATCTTTACAAAGATCTCTAAATATAGGTTTAATTTCATTCATTACTGATGCAGGTAATGAATGTGTGTGCTCATATCTGGCATTTCTCCTGTACTTGCACCAAGTGTCAGGATGGGCAAAGACCGTGCACTGGATTTTCATTTGTGGAAAGCTTATGGAAAAAGATAGCCCATAGAGCTTTTCTCATGTTTTCTAAATTCTCTACATTTCTTCTTATGGCCAAGCCATAATAATTCTGTAGTTTCTCTACTTCAACATTTGTTAGGCGACCTTTACCACCTAACTTCTCACCATCTTGCAATACTGTTTTTGACTTTTCTTTCAATAATCTTCTCAACCTGGACCCCATTATCTTCTAGAAATGCCCAATGCACTCTAATTTACAAATTGTGACATTAGGGCCATAGGGTTGCTCTGCACATACCCAGTCATAAGCCTTGCACAGAGCGTCAGGAAAACCATCGTACCTCACGAACAAATTGTCATATTTATATAAAACAAAAACTGTTTCACGCAGGAAATACCAGGCATTTCATATATCCTAAAATCTAAAAATCGAATTTTTGAAGCCAACTTTGCTTCTGTCTCCCCGTAAGTTCATCGCTCGCTGTTGATGAACGACATCATGATAACTGGGGTTTGTCCTTGGCACAAAAGAAGCACTGTCAGATGAAATCTATCAGGACACTCCCTTCGTAATATGGAGTTGACCCATCAGTACAAAAGGGAACGATGAGTACTGTGTTGTCAGCATAGATGCAGTAACAGCAGAGCGGGTAGTTCAGGAGAGCTGAGTGACTTCGAATGGGGGTCTGCCACTGGACGTCACCCTAGTAACAGACCCATCAGTGATATTTCAACCGTTCTAAATCTGCTCAAGTCGACTGTTGGTGATGTGGTTGTGAAGTGGAAACACAAAGGAAGAATAACAGCCAAAACAGTACTAGACAGACCTCTTGTACCGACAAGACAGGTACCGATGAGTATTGAAAACGGTGGTCATAAGAAATGTGGTGTGTGTACTGTAAGACCTTTGGTACACACACCATCAGATTATTTGACTTGTCGCTCTAACGAAGTAGGCGAGTGTCAGCAATATGTCTCGTGGTCTTATCGTGGCGTGTTTATCTTCTACTGTTAGGTCAGACGATAGAAATGCCACTTGGACACTTAGAGCAGCAGATTGACAGTGACCAACTTTAAACAGAACTTGATTAATTTTCACACACATTTATTAAAATAATAAAAAGCATAGATATTACGTTACTTGATTCTGGATGCTGTTTACAATTGACAATCTGAAGTTCCTTTGGTCTTGGTACGTTAATCTTATTCTCACATATCTCTGATACTTGACAAAGTGTCTATACATTTCTCTTCATGGCTATGTACAGGAATATGATAATCTTATTAGGCGCAGACTGAAACTTGACTATAGACTGGTACAGACTAATGCAGGCTGATGCAGACTAATGCAGACTGACTAATCGGAGGTCTGTACACTCGTTATAATACCTCGCGCATTCAGGTATCACTGCGCGAGTGTGATCCGTGAGGGGAAAAGGTTCTACGTTAGCAGCAATGTCAATGGCTGCGTTACATATTAATACGCGGATCGGCGGAAGCAGAATTTGGTCCGTCTCTAAGACAGCGCCATCTCGTAGTGCGGAGACGGACGAGCGCTGCGCCTGTGCTGTTGTGCTTAGCGGGGCGCGCTCTATTGGGAAAGTTGTGTACGCGCTGACTACGCAGAACTATGTACACAACAAGAAATCTCATGTAATCAGCAGAACGAATCATTCCGAGTTCCAAATTGCTACCAGCTGTCCAGCTAGTGAAATGGCTGTGCGTAGAGAGTTAAAAAATATGGGATACAATAGTCAAACAGCTCCTAATAAAGCACAAAGTCAGTACTAAGCGACGCTTGAGGTGATCTAAAGACCGTCGCCATTAAACAGAAGTTGACTCAAAACTAATGAATCAAGCTAAACCTTATGGCAGTTGTGACACGGCAGACTGTGTTTACGTGTGAAAGAGACGGCTTGGTTATGGTTACCAGAGGCTGGCCGCAGTGCCAGCTGGTCCTGGGTGTGTAGTCGGTTGCAGTGCTTGATTTGGTCCGTGCACTAATTTGTGTCAGCCCCGTTTCTGCGCGCGCAGCCCGCTGTCCGGCGGCTGCGTCATGCGTATCTGTCAAACTTGAAATAATACGGACGTGACGTCAGCTCAGCCGTTGGACGCACAATGGCAGCTAACTACATTGTTCGCGCTTGCGCTCATACAAAGCAAACGGTTAATCATACAACGGAGGACGGTACTTCATGTGGAAGAGGGGAGCAGCACGATTCTGCCTCTGTGCAGATCATTGTATACAAAAAGACATAGCATGAGAAAATTTTTCTGTAACCTCCAGTCAGCAAAAGTATAATAATTTCTTTACTAATTAATGTACAATGAAGATCAGGAAGCCAATTTGTAGCTCTCGCCGAGACGCTTCGACTGATACGAGGGTTGTAACTTTACGTGCGCAACTATTTATTTACAGATTGTGCAAAATCGATACGTGTTTCAAAGTTTTACTGACCTTCAAAGTAGTCACCAACATTGTGTATAATCCGTTGCCAGCGATGTGGAAGTCGTAGGATACTCTTAGCAGTGCCAGTTGTGTTGACAGTTCGAGTGGCGCGGTCTATTGCCCGATGAATTTGTAGCAGTTCTGAAGCGAATGCCGTGAAGTGTTTCCTCCAGTTTAGAAACTGAGCTGAGCTCACGAGGGCTTCAGTCAGGGGAGTAGAGTAGGTGGTATAGCACTTAGCAGCCCCATCAGTCAAACAAATCAGTAACAGCTGGCACTGTACGTGCTTGAGCATTGTCCTGCAAAATGATGGTCAGCTCCTGCAGAATGTTTCATCACTTCTGTCTCTAAACTGGTCGTAGTTTGTGTTACAAAAACGAACAGCATTGCTATGTCATGAAGTCATACTTAAGAGTAAAAATAAACCTTAATTACAAAAATCTAATATTTTCAATTTTTTGCTAAAATGTAGTTACGCCTGAACCCATACATTATTTTCTGTTAGCGATAATGTTTATTTTACAGGGAGTGTAGCGAAACCGACATTGAGGTCATTGTCTGATTACATCACTGTCTGTACTGCTGCGCTCTTCTGAACACTACATGTGTGAGATGGTATCTTCCAACGTCAAATTCAACACCAAATTCCAGAAACACTCACAGAGTGTCCTTGTGGAACTTTGGTAGGAAGATAGATCAGAACCAGTTTCACACATGTTAGAACCAGGAAGAAATTGTGCGACATAAAGGAAAGATGGTAGGCGTGATTGTACACCTGAAAGATGGTGTCTATTCAGATTTCATCGTTACAATTACTAATATGCATGGGAAAGGGAAACTGAATTTATCATCCCAGTGAAGGCAACGAGAGCCATCGATTTGTTCTTTACAACCGCAAAACGACATGTGATTTTTTCCCCGTACCGTCGCAAGTCTGATGGAAAGGTTTGCGTTTGGAAGATGCCTGTAAAACGTTATCTGCCAACATGTCTAGAACCAATAGTGAAGTACGAAGAAGTTGGTGTTACGGTTATAGGGTGTGTTTGCTGGTTAGGGCGTTGTCCCCTTACTGCGCTTAAGGAAACGCTAAATGCGGAAGTATATGTACATATTTTACAATATTGTATATTGCGTGCAGTAGAGAAGCATTTTGGAGACAATGATAGTATCAGTTTGACAGTGCATCCTGTCATAAAGCAGCAGTTGTGAGGCGATGGTCTGTGGACAATAACATTTCTAAACTCTCCTGGCCAGCGCAGAGTCCCAACCTGAACTCAATGGAACACCTTTGGAATCAGTCAGGCCATCGACTTCGCCTCAGACCCCAGTGTCCAGTACGACTAAGGGCATACCACAGTGCGGTCTCCAAATCAGTACTCAGTTTCACAGCTAGTATTTGGGCACGCAACCTGAATTGGTCACCAAAAAAGGATCAGTCAGACGAGGACATAGAAGTGTCCTACATAGGCTATCAGAAGACTTCGACACCATCTCAGTGGATGAACTGCAGTCGTGCTCGGAATATACTGGACAGATATCACGATCAAATATAGAGCAGCGAGATTCTGGTTGAAGAAGGGGAGACTAGATAATGTAGACGCAATGACTGGTGTAGCAATACACGCAACATGTAACCTTAAAAGTTGGTATTTGGATATGTGCCCAGGTTAGTGAGATGTAAGTGATAAGGGGTGTAGAGTGTACGACTTCCTCCCTGATATGACGCAGTGGTTGAAAATGAAACATATCGATCCCAGCATTCCTTAACTGGACATGGACCTCATACCACGCACTTAAACCGCTTGAATCTGAGATAGACAACAACCTGCACACACAGGGAGGAAGGTTCCCCAGAAGACAACGTCTTCTTCTGCAGGCAACGCGAACAGTAGACATGCACTACCTTTAGAGTACACAGAAACAGAAATACACAAATACACAACAATGAGAGACCAAGAAAAATGGACCCAATAAAATGCATTAACAGACAGTGTTTCAAAAACAACACACATCCGCAGCTCATGATCTAGTGGCTAGCGTTGGTGCCTCTGGACTACGGGGTCCTGGGTTCGATTGCTGACCAGTTTGGTGGTTTTCTTTGCACAGGGACTGGGTCTTTGTGTTGCCCTCACCATTTCATCATCATCATTCGTGTAACGGGGTGGCGACGGGAAGGGCATCCGGCCGCCCATTAAATTAACCCTGCCAAACCCGACCATTACCATGCTTACCCTGCGAAAGTGTTGGACAAAGGCACAAGCAAAAGAAGACTTCAAAAACAACACATGGAAAGTACCTGTGCATACGGCATAGTAGACATGCCTACATGCAATGTAACAACGATCTCCAGAGGGTTGACAGTGACACCCACAGTGAGAGTGACAAAAGTGACACTTAAGAGGATGCGGAGGGGTAGTGAGACGAGATATAACAGTATATAAGACACGCAGAATTGTGAATCAGACATAACATGCCGAATGCACTGACAAGTTGTACTTATCAGTCAAATGATAGTTAAGGATAGCGAATACTGCAGTAAATGTAGTGTGAAGTGCTGGCAATCTAGGCGAGAAAACACCCAGTGTTATAATGGCTGAATACCTAGCTTTAATAGATAGGATTAGTAAAACAATTTGTCTACTACTGTCTATAAACTGTTTTATTGTGACTGGCGGTCAACAGATGAATAAACCACTCCGAGGTATTCAGTGTCAGTCGCAATCGGTGACGGCGCTAACAAATTTCTCCTCAATGCTATCACTTTTTTACATTCTTCTTAAAACAATAACATTTTATTTACATTTAATCTCAAATTATTTGTTGTTTTTTTTTAAAAAAATTATTTATTTCCTGTCAAATGTTGCAGACAAAATCAAAACCAAAAACTACAAAAAAGATTACAAACGAAATATATGATATGTAGGACATGTTTTAAAATAGCAAACTGCAATCAATAAAATAAAGCACTTCCTTCTCTGGTTTCGGCTCTTGAGGAAGAATGAGCTGCTATTACTCCAGACATTCGGAGACATCATTGAAAGTGTACTGAGCAGAGGTCCAGCCATCATAATGGCGAAGGATGTACACACCTCATATTAATGTCCACTAACAGGTTTTCGAATACTTTTAATCAGATACTGTATATTGCGGCACATTTTGCTTCCATTTTTGTTGCTGATGATTCGGACGTTCAGTTTGAAGCTAGTATTCTAACTCATCAAAATGTGAGATGGTGAGTTCCTTTCTTTAATACAAACGGCTAAGCATGGACAACGTACGATCAGCAGGATGATGGACCCAAAATGGCGGCCGCCAGTAGGCTGGGCAGCACAATCTTCGTACAGAGCTTTCCACGTGATTACGCGTGAGCGCATAGTTTTTGGAGCCAATGGCGTGTGCCAGCTGAGGCAATCTGAGGTCAATGTCTGCACCAGTGTGCGATTTGTGCTTTTACCGGTGGGGGGGATGTCCTAGGGGGTTAGTATAATTATATATGTTACTAGCTTGGACCGTGGCGTTACCCATGGTTAAATAGTTATTTATAAATGGATGTTAATGCCGAAACGCACTATTCACGCGTATGCACTATCAGAAAAGCCATCCCTTGTTATATCTTTAAAAGTACATTATAGGTAAAGCTTATTTACAAAATCATCTACATACAGGTATACGAGGGGAATTCAAAAAGTAAAGGTACATTTGTGAAAAGCTGTACTTATTCTGATGATAGAAAACTGAAACATGAGTTATTTTTCTACGTAACATCCCTCGACTTCAATGCAGTTTTCCCCACGTTTTACGAGTTTTTTTTTATTTCATCAGAAAATACGTTTATCGGTTGCATCTGTAACCAATTTTGCACCGCAGCAATGACGTCTTCATCACTTTCAAATCTTCTTCCCTGCAGTGCTTCCGTTAAGGGTCCAAACATGTGAAAATCGCTTGGAGCCAGGTCTGGGCTGTATGGTGGATGTTCCAGCACCTCGAATCTCAACTCCTTTATTGCGTCGGCTGCCCGTTTGGCAGAATGTAGGCGAGCGTTATCTTGCTGCAGGATGACACCTCTTCACAGTTTTCCACGACGTTTGGATCTGATTGCAGGTTTTAGTTTCGTACGCAACACATCGCATCCACCATACAATACAGACCTGGCTCTAAAGCCTCGTTTACGCTGGGGCGACGTCTTGCAACATTGTGGCATGCTACGGAAATATGGCGTGCGTCGTCTTGTCATTTAGTTCTAAATGTTTTGAAATGCTTACCTACTACATAACACTTCTTCAAAATTAATAAGCAAACATATTAATAGTATTAACAGTAAGACTGTATTAAAAACTTTCGGTGTTCGGCTCCGCAAATTTAAATTATACGTAAAGTTTTACTCCAGTACGTGGGAAATAAACATCCCAGGTTGGGATGCATAAACTAAAACCAGAGGAGGGGATGGTCTGATGCAGGGGGGGGGGGGGAGGGGGGGAAATCCCCTTCATCCCCCCCTGCAAATCGCACACTGGTCTGCACTGTTTCGATATTCATTTCGGGATCGCTGTTTATCTGTGACCAGCATACAGAGTGACGCTATCGCATCTTACATCGATGGACGAAGACGCATGGGTGACAGAGACCATAGGCAATAGTAAGCTTTATGGCTCCGCCACAAGCTACGGTAACCACGGGACGTGGCGTGGCAATGTTAGTGGCCTCAGGGCAGCCACCTATAGCAGGTAACTACGCCAACATCTTCCCGTCGCTACTGCCAGTGCAATACGTCATCGCTTCGCTCAGCTGGACTCTTCCGAAAACGTCACTCGCCCTGCGGTACTGGCGAGGGACTGCGACTCTGCCAGCAGTGCTCGACTACAGATACGACGTACGGAGACATTTTCTCTGGACATATGTGCTACCGTGTCGTCTCCCCCATGTCGTCAGCAAGTGTCACCGACTGCCATCTGTGATGTGCACCGAACTTCTGGAATTTTAATTGCCAGCATCTGGCAACTATTTTATTTTGTTATGGACTTTAATTTTTGTTCACAAGCAAGGATCCAGTGATTAAGCTGTAGCCTATTAATGTTTGTTGTCCAATACATACTGTATCTTATTGTTGCAGGTTACAGCACGGAATAATTTTAAAACTTAAAGGTGGATAAATATCTAAATTTACGCAACAAACTTTGGGGAGGAACGAGATTCGGTTCCCATGTATGTCTCCGTTAACGCATTTGCGTGGCTTCATCTGGCCGCTTACAGCCATAGCAGAGCGCTTGATGTGGGCACGAAACTGTGATGGAGTACACAAGAAGAGGCCGCACCAGCGCCTTGTATGCGCTCTCCTTATTTCTTGTCAGACTAGCGACGACAGAATACATCTAACTATAAAGCTATGATGTATTCTGTCGTCATTGGTCAGATAGTAAATTTTCTTCCCTACGAACTATTTCACGTGCTTGTTGTACATTATTTGATCTAACGCTTCGTGTAGGAAACTTATTTCATTTAGGTGTCATACTGGGGCTGAAGGTACGGATGTCTGTTATCGCTTAAACAACCAGTTTTCGGTTATAGTGGCCTCTTTCGTCTCCACTTTAACCTGACTATTAAACCCGCTCAAAAGAACCGGTTTCTGAAATAGCCAGTTTTCGGTTTTTTATTGTTATTATTTCAAATAGTAAACGTAGACTTCGAACAAAAATTAAAAATTCTAATGAAGATGAAGGAGATCTCGATCGGTATGGGATTCAGGTTGTGGCAGGAATCGGTCTTATTGTCTCCACCAAAGATTGCGAAAGTGAAGGAGACGGGGTAGAGCGAAATGTCAAAATTTTATGACTTCCCTGCCTCACCAGTTTTGGATGGTATCAATTTTTATCCATGAAGCAACCACAAAATTAAGGTTTCAGTTATTATGCCATGTTTGAAGCACGTAAACAAAATTATATGTATATCGGTCAAATTTACCTTCTCTTCCAAGAAACATTGTGCGTGTTTTTTCCTTATATGATACTGCAAGTTTGTCGTGCGTCCACACACTTTTAATCTTTTGAAGCAAATGGAGTACTGTATCAGAGGCGGATTAATGAAATTTTGTGGGTGGGGACGGTTGCCTAGAATGGAAAGAAGACTCAGGGGACCTCTCCTTGAAAGTTAAGGAAAAAAACTTCAAAAACTACTGTTTTAAACTGTTTTAATACTTAAAACTACAAAAAATTGCAAAAATGTGTTTATTTTAGACAAATATGTTTTAAATTTCTTGAAATATGTAGCAGTCACAACCTTTTCTTGAGTAACTTCTTTTATATAATTGTTAACACTCAACAAGAAGCTCATAAGCGTTTTTTAACACACAAATTAAAAGCAAATAAACTGAAATTAGGATAAAATGCTTTTAGAACTGTAGTTCTTAATTTGTTGACAGTCATATTTTTGTCGGTTTAGTTCATAAATATATACAATCACATTTTGAAAATAATAATTGTTAAGTCTTGAATAAATACTTAAATATGTTTTTCTAATTTTTATTTTCAATGCAATTCACAATGATACTCGTTTTTAAACAAACTTAGTGAGGGTAAAAATGCAATATCCATATTAGTTATGTTATCAAAACAACGTATTTCAGACTAAAACTTCCTAATAAGTACAATGTAAATAGTGAGAATGATATTACATCGGTACAGTGGCTGAAAGCTTACTTGCAGGTACATAAAGCCACTGTTTTAAATGTAATATTGTGTTTCTTTGATTCACTGAGTGGTTAATATCTGCCAAAAGGATCTTTTTAAAGAAACAATCGTGTTTATATTTTTCAAATGGTTCAAATGGCTCTGAGCACCATGGGACTCAACTGCTGAGGTCATTAGTCCCCTAGAACTTAGAACTAGTTAAACCTAACTAACCTAAGGACATCACAAACATCCATGCCCGAGGCAGGATTCGAACCTGCGACCGGAGCGGTCTTGCGGTTCCAGACTGCAGCGCCTTTAACCGCACGGCCACTTCGGCCGGCTATATTTTTCATTTTAGTTCTCTACACATACAGTGTGTATATGGCAATCTTCATGCATATCAGCATCTGAGTCACACTTTTTTCAGTATGTATACAAAATTACAATATGAGTGTGTGAATAGTAATTACTCAATCTTTTTATATCACGGAAAAACAACTGTCAGTGTATTGAATGTTATCTGTATTTAATAAAACATCTTTCCTGTCCTTTTTGCTCTCCTCAAAAATAATTTTCCTTCGTTTATAATGATGTCTCTGTGGAGATACAACAGAGCAAGCCCTGTTAAGTGGTTTTGCTCGCAACGGTTTCTCAAGAAATTCTTAATGAGTTGGGTGCGGAGAAAGATCTTTCTGCCGTCGCATTTGACACAGGAGGACAAGGAAGGATCGACATCAGAGATGTAATTGTAGGAAAAATTCCTGGAGTGCGAAACTACAAACACTAAACTGTGTAGCCTGGCGGACGTGTTTTGTTTGCGTCTTCCACAGCGCCGCGCTGCGGAGAAGCACTTCTCGATGGCGTCACTTGAAGGCGCACAAACTGTTTGGAATTGCTCCTGAATTCTGGGCAAGCAGCGTAACAATAGCAGCAATGACAACAATGGGGGCAAGGCAGATAGTGGCCCAAGGGAAACGCGAAGCGCGTGCTACTGTGGCAGATCAGGATGCCCTGCTAATATTTGGCGCCCGTAATTGGAACACGAGGGAGCACACAAATCACTGGTACAGGTAGTACATTATGTCGGGCACACAAGGCAAGACGGCTTGGGGAAAGCTAAATTATGTGTCTAAATCCACTGACATACACTCTTAATTCGCGTGGTTAACGCTTTGGCGCAGATTACAAAATGGCTCTGAGCACTATGGGACTCAACTGCTGTGGTCATAAGTCCCTTAGAACTTAGAACTACTTAAACCTAACTAACCTAAGGACATCACACACATCCATGCCCGAGGCAGGATTCGAACCTGCGACCGTAGCGGTCGTGCGGTTCCAGACTGTAGCGCCTTTAACCGCTCGGCCACTCCGGCCGGCCCGCAGATTACAAAAATTACCATTTGATTTTAATTTAGTTTCAACTCTTGGAGGGGGGGGGGGGGCGGTCCCAGTCCATCGCTCCCTTCACCACCCCCCCTACCCCCATCCCGTTCTTTAATCCGCCTTTCCTCTATTCTTCGTCTTCGCTTCTACCACACTCCGTAAAATACTCCCAAACTAGGGCTGGTGTGATTCTGCAACACAGCCGATCTCCGAGGATGAAAGCGAGAACGTATAGACCAGGAGGCGGGCAAGTCTTGCACGATGCACCTACACGCGTACGGACTAGTATGCCATGCCACACGGCAACAGGTAAATTGTTACCCCGGCAATGCGGTACCTATTCCTGTGTCATGTGTCGGTCGCTAGTTTCTGACTGTCAGCGTTGTTGTTAAAATAGCACTGATAGTTTTTCCCACTTGGTATAAGAGCCCAGTATTTCAAAGCAATGGGAATTTTGCGAAGAAGCATTTTTCCTTTTTCAAAAAGGTTTTATTTAAAAACGAAACAAATTAGCTATGGCAAATTGATATGTCGGCTTTTACCAGGTTATCAGCATAAAATGAAAAAAAAAAAAGAGCTGTTGTAACCCAGATGGAATCAATACCGAAAAATACCGGTTATTTAGAACTAAGATACCGATATCAGTTTTAACCAGTTAGTTTTTACCACTGTAAGGAGTAGGGTAGGGAGATTACTTGTGCTGGACGGTGTTCAGAATTTATAAGTGATTAAAAGTTTTACCTCGAACAGTTTTAAACCCTCAAAATAATTCGTTTAGCAATTTGGGTGAAAAGGACAAAATTTCAGTCATGTGAAAGACATGCATATTAACGACGTCACTGCTCTGTCAAAGTGGCTGAACCGTTACCGTGCTTCTTGAAAACTGTTATGGCTATGCCGGCCGATTAAAAAAAATAATGGTTCAAATGGCTCTGAGCGCTATGGGACTTAAATTCTGAGGTCATCAGTCCCCTAGAACTTAGAACTCCTTAAACCTAACTAACCTAAGGACATCACACACATCCATGCCCGGGGCAGGATTCGCACCTGAGACCGTCGCGGCTGCGTGGTTCCAGACTGTAGCGCCTAGAACCGCTCGGCTACTCCGGCCGGCGGAGTAAGATTTTATGTCAAAGCATAATCTATATTCTCGAAAAGAGCCTGGAAAATTATCATTTCAGCCCAGCGTATATGTTCGAAAAGAACGTGAAAAATAACCGTTCTGGTCTATTAGTCTATCAGTGATGAAAGCAAAGGACACATATGCGTGTGAAATACCCACAATTTAATACTGTTTGAAACTGAAAAGCAAACGTACAGCTAGGATTGCTGGAAACGTCTGACTGTGCGAGAGCGTACAGACGTGAAGACAACGCCACCACATGCGTCACGGCATCGTCCAAGAGCGGAGCGCAGAGAAGGCAGTGCAAACACTATTTGCGCGAGGCGGAGATCGTTCCAGACCGGATGCGGATGAGTCGCTGAAGAGTTCTAAAGTGCAACGGAGGCGCATCCGAGTCCCTAATGAAGATTTTCCACTCTCAGCATCTACATTATCCATCAAATTCCGTTCGGTTCTTTCAAGTGCTTCAGAACTTCGTTCTAAGGCAAAGAGTTTAGAATTATGTTTGAAGTGTGTGACCGTTTATCGTTTATAAATTATTTGAAGCCAATGACTAATAAAGTAGCTACATTAAAAAATTGCAATTTCATTTTTCCAAAACACTAAACTGAAAAGTGACAGCAAAAGTCTTCCTGCTTTGTTGGAAGATGTGATGCAGTGGAGTTATTTTCACTGTATCAAGATATTCTTTGATAAGGACGGATGAACGTCAAGAAACAATCTACCACCCCTGACGAAAACTGTTCAGTCTCTAGAATCCACATACTATAAAAAAGTCTTTAAAAATTATGTATCCCACTTCTAATATCAATCTCACATGTTCAATAAATGAATCCTGCCTGGAATAAATACCAAATAAATAATGAATGATGAACCGTGGACTTTGACGAGGTGAGATGGCTTGCGTCCTCAGTGATACAGACAACCGTAGCATAGGTGCAACCATAGCCGAGAGATATCTGTGAAGGCACTAGATTACCCCATGGTTCCTGAAGAAGGGAAGCAGCCTTTTTGGTACCGGCAACTGGCTGGATGACTGAATGATGTGGCATTGTAATATAGAGTACCCATAAAGTAAGTATCCATTTTACATGTGGATTATTTCTTGTAAATAATAGATTTCAGCTATCAATCGTCCTTTTGAATGCATTGAGAATGGCTAGTTTATAGCTGAAATCTAGATACGAACAATAAAATTTCAAAGGGACGACTGATAGCTGAAATCTATTATTTACAAGTCAATATAACAGTTGCTGCGTGCAACAACCTTCTGAATGGAAGGTAACCTGATGGATTATTTCTGTTACAGGTACCGTGAAGAGACACCGCAATGTTAACAATTGCCGAAAGAATCACAATTCTGGAACATCAACCTATACTGAGGTCCAGAGGCTGTTTGAGAGAAAGTATAGGAAGGACGGCCCTACAAGACTTGCCATTCGGAGCCTCGTCAACAAATTCCGGGGTGCACTATCTGTAGCTGATAAAAGACGCGCTGTGCGACCACCGGTCAGCCCACAATCTGTACAACGTGTAAGGGAAGCTGTCGACAGAAGTCCAACGGCATCTTCCTGCCAGCTGAGTCGTGAACTACCCATGCGGAAATCCACAGTGTGAAAAGTGCTGGACTACACCTTTAAAAAGAAGGCATACCATATCCAGGTGCTTCATGAGCTGGAGGATGAAGACCGTGCGGCACGAGCAGCCGTGTGTCACGATCTGTTGAAGGCTGTAGCAGAGGAGGACCTGATGAATCGTGTTATGTTTAGCGACGAGGTGACATTTCATGTCTGCGGCGTCGTCAACAAACACAATTGCCGGATCTGGGCAGACGAGCAACCCCATGATTTCACTGAGTGGCAAAGGGACTCTTCCAGAATCAATGTGTGGCTTCGTCTGATGGAAGATAGAATCTATGGGCCGTTTATGTTGTCTGAAAAGACAATTACCGGAACAACCTACCTGGACATGCTGCAGTTGTTCTTGGGGCCACAGTAGCAACAGGATGGTATCCTTGACTTTGTCATGTATCAACAAGATGGGGCACCACCCCACTATGCAAACATTGTCCGGGACTACCGGGACGAGACCTTTCCTTACAGGTGAATGGTAAGAGCTGCAGGTCGCATGTGGGCTGCTCGCACCCCCGACCTCACTCCTCTGGACTTTTTTGCGCGGGATTTCATCAAGAGCCGAGTTTATGCTACCAGGGTGCCACATTTGGATGAACTGAAACGGCGAATACCAGAGGCGTGCTTGCTCATAACCCCTCAAATGTTACAGCGCGTGTTCCAGCAACCACAAGGCGATGGGAACAGTGTGTTGCCAATGAAGGTGGAGATGTTGAACAGTAGTAGCTACTCTCTCTAAATATAATGTTTATTTTTCTGTAGCAGATCGGGGAAAATGAAAATGGATACCTACTTTATGGGCACCCTGTATTAGCCAACATGGACTTGCTGCATTGCTACTGCGAACAGCTAAATGCGAGAGGAAACTGCAGTTGTTATTTTCTTCTCGAGGACATACAGCTGTATTCTTTGGCTTAACCATGAAGGGATTCTCTTGCTTAAAATATTATGGAGGTAAAATAGTCCCTTATTTGGGTGTCAGGGCGAGGACTACTCAGAAGGTCGTCGTTATCAAGGAAAAAAATTGGCATATCGCAGCTCGGAGCGTTGAACGTTGGATCCGTTAATTGGGTAGGTAGCTTATACTATAAAAATGAATAGTTTGAAGTTAGATACAGTGTGAATTCCTGAGCGTGGCGGCAGGAAATAATGGACGTCTGGTCATGTAAATACAGGATTATCAGGGAGTAAGCTTCATTATTCATAAGAAAACAGGAACGTGGATAATCTACCATGAACAGCATAGTGAACGTTCTACATCTACATCTACATACATACTCCGCAATCCACTATACGGTGCGTGGCGGAGGGTACCTCGTACCACAACTAGCATCTTCTCTTCCTGTTCCACTCCCAAACAGAACGAGGGAAAAATGTCTGCCTATATGCCTCTGTACGAGCCCTAATCTCTCTTATCTTATCTTTGTAGTTTTTCCGCGAAATATAAGTTGGCGGCAGTAAAACGTTAATCGAGTCCAAGACAGACATGAAGCCAATATCCACCAAAAGTTACAAGTTTATAAGCCAAATAACTTCATAGATGATACAGAGAGAGGAAGAACGTGTAATGATATAAAAATAAATCATTCAGGTAGTTAAGAGAGGTGAAAATTTGATTGTCATGAGTGACTGGAATTGAAGGAAAAATCAAGTTTGACGAGTAATAATTCTGACTGACAAAGGCAAACTTGCCACTTACTATGCAGCAGACTCACCTGTTATGACAGATACTGTTCTGTACCAAGCAAGAGAGACACGACAAATACCACGAGAGGCTACCAGCAGACAGATACAACCACGTACCTGACATCTCTCAGTCCATGCAGCAGTCTCTAGATGGCGCTCACAAACATTGATCTCTTCCTGCTTCTGCACCGCTTCCTGCGCCGCGCCATACGTCTGCCGATAGAGTGGACAACATCCAATAGGGAACGCTGTCAGCTGTGGACTATTTCTCTTCTGCCTTGTACTGGCAGACATTGGGAATCCTTTGCCTGCGCTGCAGACACTTACACAGTTATGTACTGGCGTTTAGATAGTACCATTCAGTGCTTGGAGTCAACGCAGTATAGTACTCTGAAGACATTCTTCCGACTTAGAAGCCGTTATTTAAGGTAGAGTATGACCAGTAGAAGAGTGTTTGTAAAAATTACTGTCAGTGATACGTAAAATATCATAGACTGTCAAGAGATCGCAAAGTTAGTTGGATACCATTGTATAAATCTTTGGGCCTCAAGTGCCATACATCAAACTGTACTGAAATACCATTTTCTAACATACTCGCAATGAACGTTATTTTTTATTTCTAGTTATGTTGCCACATCTTCATTAGAGTACTGCCCTATCAAACAAGTGTTTATATGCAACCATGCAAATCAGCCAGCGTTAAGGAATCGTAGAATGAAAGCACTATTCTGCTGCTGTGGATGTTTGGGTTCAATTACTAGTACCATTCAGTTACTACATTCACAACATTTTTGCAAATGAGGATAAATGTTACATATTGTTTGTTTCTTACAACATCATTTTGGCGAAGAGAGGAAAACATTGAGAACAGATATCAATTTTCACGTGTCAAAGTTTTTGTGACGTGGGCCGGCCGGAGTGGCTGTGCGGTTCTAGGCGCTACAGTCTGGACTCGAGCGACCGCTACGGTCGCAGGTTCGAATCCTGCCTCGGGCATGGATGTGTGTGATGTCCTTGGGTTAGTTAGGTTTAATTAGTTCTAAATTCTAGGCGACGATGACCTCAGAAGTTAAGTCGCATAGTGCTCAGAGCCATTTTTGTGACGTGGAAAAACTTTCAAGGTAGTTGATGCTTCGTTATCAATACTCAACACTGGAGGATGAAGAAAACTTGAAATTATTGATCAGCGCAAATCCAGAGTTTTCTCGTGAACACTGGGAAACAAACAAAAGGCACAATATTTGAGAAAGAGTGATAACTAAGCAGGAATTTTTTTATTTTTACTTAACCTATGAGTGCATGACTATTTTCATTGATGTCTGTGCCAACATTGCGTGGCTGTTTGATTCTAGGACTGCTAATCCGGTTCCTTTTCAGGAAGATTTTTGCGAATTTTGTCTAATCGGAACTCGTCCTACAATCAGTGCTAACCATGTTGTAACAACTGTCAGCAACACAGGAGCTCTTGATGGCGCACTTAGCCCAACTTGATGGACAGAAGGACGACGGCCAAATGAAAATGCTACCCCTAACCTTTCCGGTGTTCGATCGGAAAGTAGAGTCCTGGAATAACAACACAGTGCAACTCAATTGAATGGTCACTTTTCGAAAACACGTAATTATCTCCCATTCTAACGAAGTAGTTTGAAATTTACCTCAGAGGTGCCTACAATCTTTCTCTGTAGTTATGCAAAAGCGTGGCGCCCTGCGCCTTCATACTCGGGTTCGGCGATGCATGCTTTTATTGCGACTGGATCCGTGCAATGCTTTAGGCTTTAGCATTGATGAGGGAGAAAATAAAATTCAGATTGACATTTCGAAATGGAAGTTATTCAGTCGTTGCAAAAAATATGAGAATATGTTTTTCGAAGCAACAAGCAGGATCAAAAGTTACAAGGCACACATTACGCTGAAGCCGAATGTGGTGCCGAAATTTTGCAAAGCATGCTACATTCCTTTTGCGTTAAAAGATAAAGTAAAGCAGAAACTCGACCATCTTGAACAGGATGAGATTATCGAAACCGTGGCAAGTAGCCAGTGGGCAACACCGATAGCAGTTGTACAGAAACCCAAGGGCTGACTTCGATTCTGTGGACGATTGAAACGCTAATTAATTCTCAGTCTGTTATTGATTGATACCCTATTCCCAAGCCGGAATAAGTGATGTCAAAATTAGTCGGTGGTGGGTACTTCGCGAAGCTGGATGTTAAGGAAGCATATCTGCAAATCCCTTTGAACGAAGCCACACAGAGATTTGTGATGATAAGTATTCCATTTGGTATCTGCTGTCATAATCGGTTACCCATCGTGATTGCCACAGTTAATTCGGAAATCTCCAAACGCTGTCTCATGTGAAACTCTACGGGAGCTGTACAGAATATTGAATCTGGTTTGAAAATTCTACAAGCGGCAAATTTGAAATGCAAGAAAGACAAGAGTATCTCTTTTTGAGCATGGATTAGGATACATAAGGTCTGCACACGCCATCAAGCCGACGCTGCCACACGCTGACGCTATTAAAAACCTCCCGGCTCCCAAAGACGCAAAGCAACTGTATTCCGTATTCTGACAGCTAAATTATTATGAAAAGTTTATCCCTCACGCAACTTCCATCAGTGAACCTCTGCACAAGATTTCACGAAAATGCACGAAATGGAACTAGAACAGTGTATCTCAATGCGTATTTAGCAAACTGAAACAATGTTTGCTTTACGCCAAATGTTTTACGACTTATGATCTGAGAAAAATGGTCACAACTGGTGCTCATGGTTCAGATTATGGCATAGACGCAGTGATGTCACATGGTTCTGTACAACCAAGTGCGTTCTCTTCAAAGACTCTGACAGTGGCACAAAGAAATTACAACAAAATCGAGATGGAGGCTCTTGCAATTATAGTTGCAATCAAGAAGTTTCATGATCACATTTACTGACTTAAATGTATCCTTCTTGCAGAACACAAACATTTAGTGGGTATATATGGGCCAAATAAAGTTGTTCCTACACGGACACCTCAGCGCTGGGCGCTACTTCTGTCGAATTAAGGCTATGAAATTGTATTCAGCTCAATAGCACAACACGCAAATGCGATTTGCTTTCAATTCTGCTAACAGAACGAGAGAAAAGTTCGACTCATGAGCTGATGTTTATTTTGCAATAGATACCAGTTGCCACAACACTGTGGAAAATTTCCCAGTAAATTCAAATTTAATTGTCTACCTTGGGCCTAAAGATCCTATTTTGTCTAAGATCAAACAAAATATTCAAATGGAGTGGCTTTATGATAAGAATCAACCAAAGATTGAACCTGACCGGAATATGAGACACACACATACAGTGTACAAAGGTGTCATTCTGGTACATTCAAAACCAGGCAAGAGACGAGTGAATATTCCTGCGGTGCTTAAATCTAAGGTACTACAGATGATACAGCAATGAACTTGGGGCATAGTTCGCAAAAAAACTAATTGCCAGAAAACATTGTTAGTAGAAATATATTGACAAAGACGCAGAAATGGTGTCGGATAAACGCCAATATATCAGTCAGCGCCCTCTCGAGAATATTTTCTGTGGCCACAGGCAGTAAGATCCTGGTCTCGTCTGCATATTGATTTTGTAGAATCGTTTCTCAGAAACTACTGGCTATTCCTCGTCGATAATTTCTCCAGGGATTCTCATTTGAGTTCCCGAAGCATCTCTGTAACACTTAAGTGCTGTTCGAGTCTGCCGGTAACAAAAAAAGTGGCTTGCCTTTGAATCGGTTCGATGTCCTTCTTCAATTTGACCTGGTACTGATCCCAAACACTCGAACAGTATTCAAGAACAGGTCGCACCAGCGTCCTATATGCGGTCTCCTTTGCAGATGGACAACTTTCCTACAATTCCCCCGATAAATCGAAGTCGACCATTCGCCTTCCCTGCCACAATCCTCACATGCACGTTTCATTTCATATCGCTTTTCAACCTTATATCCAGATACGAGCGTTATTCGGAAAGTCAGGAAATATAGGTCGCGAAATGGAAACCAAATCAAAACTGTTTTACTTGCAACAGTTAGCTACAACTTCCAGCTACTTATCGCCATAGTCGCCGATCCGACTTAGACGTTTGTCGTAACGTCGTACCAACTTTCCAATATCCTCGTTATAGAAAGCAGCCGCCAGTGCTTTCCGTCAATTCCCTACGCTGGCCATAGCCAATGGTTCATGTGAGCAGAGATGAAACTCAGAGGGAGACAATTACAGGCTGTATTGTGGGTAATCAAACATTTCCAACTGAAAACGTTGCAGGAGCATCTTCATTGCCCCTGCAGAATGCGGCTGAGAATTGTCTTGAAGAAGAAAACGCCAGACAGTTATGTAATGTTGGCTGCATAGCTTCAGGCGAAATTTCTCCCCAGCCCTCGTACTTGGCGGGAGACACTGTTGTTCTAGGTATCTTTATGTGCTCCCTGTGTACTCAGAACTAAAAAGAACGACGTGATGCGATCAACGGGCATACTTGAGACATCTCCAACGCACCTGTGCAAAACTTCATCGGATTTTCATTGTGGTTTCCATTTCGCGACCGATTGTTCCTTACTTTCCGAATAACCCTCGTATTTAAACGACGTGACTGAGTCAAGCAGTACGCTACTAATACTGTATCCGAAGATTACATGTTTGTTTCTCCTAACCGCTTTGACTTATATTTTCCAGCACTTAGGGCTAGCTGCCTTTCATAACACCAACTAGACAATTATCTGTCGAGTTGTATCTTCCTACCGTCACTCAGCTTCGACACCTTACGGTACGCCGCAGCATCATCAGCAAACAACCTCACACTACTGCCCACCCCATGTGCCAAATCATTTATCTATACACAAAACAACAGTGATCCAATCAAACTTCCTTGGGGCACTCCTGCCGAATCCTTGTCTCTGATGAACACTCGCCGTCAAGGACGACATACTGGTTCTACTACACACATACATCAAAAAACGTTTGGCATCTCCCCAGTTCGCAGAATTCCTGAAGATAGACGTTGACTGTGGATGTTGTATGACAGACACAGTTCCTTTGACTGTTCTGAGATGTCACTAAACCTACCCAAAGATGTAAACAACCATTCATGAGCAGCGCCTATTAGACGGAGGGCTTCCGACAGCCAATCAGTTCCGACAGCCAATCCACCAGGAAGGAGATACACTGCTCGTGTTGCCTGTAGTTCAACCATGCCTAGACGGTCAATACCGCTGTTCGATCGCATCCACATTGTTACTTTATGCCGGGAAGGGCTCTCAACAAGGGAAGTGTCCATGCGTTCCGGAGAGAACCAAAGCGATGTTGTTTGGACATGGAGGAGATACAGAGAGACAAGACTGACATGCCTCACTCAGGCTGCCCAAGGGCTATTACTGCAGTGGAGGACTCTACGTACAGATTATGGCTCGGAGGAACCCTGACAGCAACGCCGCCATGTTGAATAATGCTTTTCATGCAGCCACAGGACGTCGTGTTACGACTCAAACTGTACGCATTAGGCTGCATGATGCACAACTTCACTCCCGACGCCCATGGCAAGGTATACCTTTGCAACCATGACACCATGCAGCACGGTACAGAAGGGCTCAACAACATGCCAAATGACCCGCTCAGGACTGGCATCACGTTCTCTTCACCGATGAGTGTCGCACATGCCTTCAACCAGACAATCGTCGGAGACGTGTTTGGAGGCAACCCAGTCAGGCTAAACGCCATCGCCACACTGTCCAGCGAGTGCAGCAAGATGGAGGTTCCTTGCTATTTTGGGATTGCATTGTGTGGGGCCGGCATACGCCGCTGGTGGTCATTGAGGATGCCGTAACGGCTGTCGATACGTGAATGCCATCCTCCGACCGATAGTGTAACCATGTCAGCAGAATATTGGCGAGGCGTTAGTCTTCATGGACGACAATTCGCGCCCGCATTGTGCACATCTTGTGAGTGACTTCCTTCAGGATAACGACATCGCTCGATTAGAGTGGCCAGGATGGGATGGACTGGAAAGGGCTGTTTATGTGCAGTGTGACCCACCAATCACTCTGAGGCATCTACGCCGTTGAAGAGTGGGACAATCTGGACCAAGAGTGCCTTGATGCACTTGTGGATAGTATTCCACGACGAATACAGGCATGCATCAAAGCAAGAGGAGGTGCTACTCGGTATTAGAGGTACTGGTGAGTACAGCAATCTTGACCACCACCTCAGAAGGTTTCGCTGCATGGTGGTACAACATGCAATGTGTGGTTTTCATGAGCAATAAAATGGTGGAAATGATGCCTATGTTGATCTCCATTCCAATTTTCTGTACAGGTTCCGGAACTCACGGAACTTTTTTTGATGTGTGTGTTTAAGAAATCTTTGAGCCACTCACACACCTGTGAACTTATTGCCTATGCTCATACCTTAGTTAACAGCCTGCAATGGGGCACCGAGCCAAATGCTTACCGGAAATCTAGAAATACGGAATCTGCCTGTTGCCCTCATCCACAGTTCGGAGTAAATCATGTGAGAAAAAAGCAAGCTGAGTTCGCACAAGCGGTACTTTCTAAAACCATGCTGATTCCTGGACATAAGGGTCTGTCTCAAGAAAATTTAATATACTCGAACTGAGAATTTGTCTTTTTCTTTTATTGGAGTTCGAACAAAAGCAGGCGATAAAACGGTGGGTATTAAAAACTGAAACATGGAGAAAAAGATACGAAGAAAAATATAAAAACAAAATGGTCGGCGATGCTAATTAAAACACATAGTAAATAGACAGGCACAATTAAAAAACACGGCGACAGTCTGGTTTCTGTTCGCACGAGATAAAAAACGCAACTAGCGAAAGTATGTAGGCTGTTCGCAACACTGACAGGGGACGCACTACACTGAGCACTCACCTGAAACAGCACTATACAGGCGACACAGTGGCAGATTGGTGGGGGGGGGGGGAGAGGTCCCAGACCGATGAGGAGAAAAAGGGGGAGAGGAGAGGAAAAGAAAAAAGGGGGGATCCGATGGAGGGAGAGGACAGAAAAAAAGGGGGGCTGGGCGGACGCGAAAATGAGTGGGAAAGGCAGTGGAGGGGAGAGCAAAAGGACTCAGGTGAGAGAAGGGAGTCAGAGAGAGGGTAGGCAGGGAAAAACAGGATGGAAGGGGGGAGAAGGAGCCCGGGAAAGGACAGAGGAAGAGAGGGGGAGGTGAGGATCAGAGTTGATAGGAGGGATAAATGGAGGGAGAGAGGGCATCATCTGGGAGAGTTAGTCGATAGAAACCATCTTGAGAAAGGAGATGAAGGGTGTAGAGATGGAGGATAGGGGGGACACAACAGTGAAGGCACAGCAGAGGGCAGGGGTTGGAGAGAAGAGCAGCAACCAGGGGATGAGGGGGATCAAGGCGGCGGGAGGTGTAGAGTACACAGAATGTTCGAGGAAAAGGAGCAGATGGGGGAAAGGAATCAGATCATAGAGAATCCACAAGAGGGATGGGAGGCATATACCAAAGGTGATGTGGAATGCATGGCGCTTGAGGATCTGGAGGGACTTATAGAATTTTGGGGGGGGGGCGGATATCGAGGTGGGACGTATAACAGAGGATAGAACAGATTAAGGATTTGTAGGAGTGGAGGATGGTAGAGGGGTTCAACCCCCATGTCCACTCAGAGAGGAGTTTGAGGAGTCGGAGGCAGTTGTGGGCTTTGGATTGGATAGATGAGAGATGAGGGATCCACGTGAGGTGATGGTTAGTGGTGAGGCCAAGGTAGGTGAGGGTGGGGAAGAGGCGGACAGGACAGGTGCAGATGGTAAGGGAGAAATCAAGGAGCCGGAAGGAGCGAGTGGTATGACCTAGGATGATTGCCTGGGTCTTGGAAGGATTGATTTTCAGGAGCCACTTGTTACACCAAGTGGCAAAAGGTGAAGGTGATTCTGGAGAAGGCGGGGGGGGGGGGGGCGGGGGGGGGGGAGGTTTGGGGCATATCTGCTGTGTACATGAGATAGAGGAGAGGGGAGAGGACAGAGCTCTGGGGCACACCTGCACAGGGTAGAAGGTATGGGAATCTACGTTCTGGAACTAATGGTCACGAATTAAAACTTCTGGCAGTGTGGGGTCTCAATGAGCGATGGGTGTGAGACAAGCTTTTATAATGCGTTTATGTTTCGTAACACACAATTCCCTACCGCTTTGACGTTGTTAGCGCTTTTTCAAGAAAATGTTGATTTGTTGACGATCATGTTTAGCACAGTTTACAGTTCACGACTGGTTGTCGATGATGGTGCATTACTGCTTATAGGAACACGTAGATAAGTATTTAATGTATGGTATAGTGGGATGCAGAGCCTGGGAAGCTGAATGAATGTACAGAGAAAAGTTTCACAGCAGGTGGCATCCTAAGTTGAAGAACTATGTAGAAAAATGAGAAGTAGCACAGTACCAGTCCAAATCGTAATTTATTTTCGTTCTTATGGAGCTAATCTGTTTCGGTTAAAATAGCCATCATCAGACCAAAATTCTAGGCCACATGAAGAGCTGGTGGTCGGAGCCACGGAGTCATACCGTGAGAGATTTGTCATAGTAGTATGATAATGGTTTTTATTACCGAAAACGATTATCTCCAGTAGAATGAAAATAAATTGCGATTTGGACTTTTACTTTTTATTCCCGAAGTAATTGAAATTACTGAAGTTGCGGCATGATGCCTCCATTTCACAGGAGAACTTTATCTCCAATGAGAAACTGGGTTGTTCAGTCTACAAAAAAAAAAAAAAAAAAAAAATTGCTCTAAGCACTATGGGATTTAACATCAGAGGTTATCAGTCCCCTAGACTTTGAACTACATAATCTAACTAACCTAAGGACATCACACACATCCATGCCCGAGGCAGGATTAGAACCTGTGACCATAGCAGTCACACGGTTCTGGACTGAAACGCCTAAAACCGATCGGCCACAGCGGCCGGCTCAGTCTACAGAGAGAAAGAATTTTTCTCCGTGAAGAATTTTACGAGGTAGCGTTGGATAAATTCTTTACACCAAACTGGTATAGGCATGCGAATTCAAATACAGTGATACGCAGGATACGGCGCTGCGGTCGGCAACGGCTGTATGTGACAACACGTTTCTGGCGCAGTTGTTAGATCGGTTGCTCCTGCTAAAATGGCAGGTTATCAAGATCTAAGTGAGTTTGAACGTGATGTTATAGTCGGCGCCCGAGCGATGGGACAGCACTTCCGAGGTAGCAATGAAGTGGAGATTTTTCCCGTACAACCATTTCATGAATGTACCCTGAATATCAGGAATCCGGTAAAAAAATCAAATCTCCGACATCGCTGCGGTCGGAAAAAGATCCTGCGAGAATGGGACCAACGGCAAGTGAAGAGAATTTTTCAACGAGATAGAAGTGCAACCCTTCCTCAAATTGCTGCAGATTTCAATGCTGGGCCATGAACAAGTGTCAGCGTACGAACCATTCAACGAAACATCATCGATATGGGCTTTCGGAGCCGAAGGCCCACTCGTGTATGTGCGACACAAAACTTCACGCCTCGCCTGGGCCCGTCAACATTGACAATGGACTGTTGACGACTAGGAAGATGTTGGCTGCTCGGACGAGCCTCGTTTCAGATTGTATCGAGGGGATGGACGTGTCCGGGTGTGGAAACAACTTCATGAATCCGTGGACCCTGCATAGTCGAGTCCACGCCACGTCGTGTTGCGGCACTTCTGCGTGCTCGCGGGGGCCATGCACGATATTAGGCAGGTGTACGAGTTTTTTTGGATTTTTAGTGTAACATGTACACTGAGCCTGGCGGTGATGACTCTGAATAGTTGCTACGATCTTCAGGTGTAAGGTATAAATTGTTTATGCCAATAAAAGATAACTACCCATTTTCGATTATTGATTCCTTATCTCAAACTACGCAGTTATCATTCCCTACCAAAATTCCGATCGTTATGGTTTGGAATACTCTGTGTGTGTTCGTGTTTTTAGATGTGTATGTGTGTGCCCGTCTACTGAAAGTATGACATACTGAAACGTCCCCTTAGAAAAATTGTGAATGACTGTGCTAGTAAACCTCTTACGTTATTTGATTTTCAAACAGCTGAGCAAACTGAACGTACTGAGACATTTCTCTCTTTACTTATTCTGATCATCACTAAACTAACACACAATATTTTTAGCGCAACGCAATCTGACTTTCAATAATCCCCACAAAAGAATGGCCCTGACTAACAATAACCTATACCTTTCATGAATCACTTACTTCACAAACATACTCGTTACTCGAACTACTGCAGTACAGGCGAGCGCCAGTACTGCCAGCTAAATAAAAGATTCTAACTACTGAAGGCACTAACTACTGATAGGCATAATTAACAAATGAAAGATTTTGGTATAAACATTGTATTTACCTTAATAATGTTCAAAAGTCATTATATATATATATATATATATATATATATATATATATATATATATATATATATATATATATATATATTCATGACCTCCATCTTTACAAATTTCCGTTTTCTGGCGGACACACGTCCAGATCGTCCGCTTATAGTAACCTCTCAAAACTCTGGCATCTCTCTCCCCACACCCACCACTGCTGGCGGCTCACCTCCAACTGCACAACGCCACGTGCTGTTCACATCCAGCTGTCCAACACTACAATAGCAAATATCCCAACAATGAGTCCAACTAGCCACAGACTGCACACAGCACAGTCAGTGATTTTCATACAGAGCACTACGTGGCGTTACCAACATAAAAACCTAAACAACCTACTTGCATAGCCCCTACGCTCTCCACAAAAAATTTTGCAAATTGTTTTGGGCAGTGGCCGAGACAAATTTGCAATTTTTTTTTGAGAGAACATACAGTATACTTACCTTAATAATGTTCAAAAGTCATCATATCTATATCAATCCATGACCTCCATCTTTACAAATTTCCTTTTTCTGGCAGACACACGTCCAGATCGTCCGCTTATAGTAACCTCTCAAAACTCTGGCACTTCTCTCTCCACATCCACTACTGCGGGCGGCTCACCTCCAACTGCACAACGCCACGCGCTGTTCACATCCAGCTGCTCAACACTACAATAGCAAATATTCCAACAATGAGTCCAACCAGCCACAGACTGCACACACCGCAGTCAGCGATTTTTATACAGAGCGCTACGGGGCGTTACCAACATAAAAACCGAAACAGTCTACTTACAATACATTTCAACGAATACTTTGTAACATCGTGGAAAGACCGATTTGTTATCTGAGTAAACACTATATAATAAAAATACCGTAGGACTTCCCTAATAACTGAAATGTACGGTAACGGCTCTCAAATCTCAATTGGTACTGCCGCCCGTGGCCTGGTGTGTGCTTCAGTGCACTACTTCGGAAACGACGCCAAGGACCGGACATATCGGGACAATTTTTTTTCCGCCACTTGGGATGGAAAGAGGTCATTAGTAATGGGCTGCCGGGGGACAGGCCATCGCGCATTCGCTAATGAGGCCACACGTTTTGCTGCTGCTGGCAGCCACGCGAGTTCTTGAAAGGAACGTATTACAGTAATACATATGCATGTCATACGGCGGTAACAGTCGCGGAAAAAAGCCCGTCCGCGCCTGCGTGCTGGCCACGGGAGGAGAAAACACGTCCAGGAGACCCAGAGGTCCACATGACGGATGGGATGGTCGACCCGACTGTGGCTCCAGCGAGCCGCTGATGTCGTGGGCTGCGCGACCGCGTCGGTTTTGATGAGGGCTGTATATCGTCCGCTATTCTGCTAACTGCCATGTAAAACTTTATTGCGGGAAGCTCTGTAGCGGTCTTTGTTCATAAAGTACATTATTGCTTCGCATTAAGTGACTGTTAAAAGTTACCGCTTGCAGTCCCAAAAGACTCTTTACAATCGAAGTGTTTCTGCAGTGTTCCGTCTTCAGGAATATGATGTATATGGGTTCTAAGGCGACATCATCAACTTCTAAAGGCTATTCTTTGCTCTGCATCCAGTCTGCTCTAATTTGTGCTGCCCTCGTTCTTGAAAATTCAGATGTTTTATTAGCTGCAATTCACGTTGTGTTTCCTTTCTTTGCCTGCCCTTGGTTCTCTATCCTAAATAATTTCCCCCCCCCCCCCACTATAACTGCTACAATCTTTTTGTGTCTAAAATAAGGTCCAGAAATTTCGCCTTCCATTTTTAAATAGTCGCTATGAGTCTGCTTTTGCTCGTCGATCTCTTTCAAGACATCAAAATATCCACGGGTGTACTGCCGGTCTACAGTGTCCAACGGGCACAATATTTCAGCGATCATACAGGTCGCCATCATCAGGTGAACGGACGGACTGAGCTCCTGTGAACGTGCCGGTACGGAGATCTGTACGCTATGGCTGCTCAGAGGAAACTGGGTTCGGTCGCGGCGGCGGCCGATTTAAATACCCTTCGCCCGCGGCGCACTCCCTCCGCCGTCCGCGCCCCGCGCCACGGTCGCGCGGTGGAACAGATTGCGACGGCGTCTGAGATGACGTAGGTGTGATGGCTCTGTCCACCGTGGTCGTCACAACTATACGTTTGCTCGATTTACTCTTGATTAACCCAATCGCTGGTTCCGAAACCTTGCTAAGATTATAGCCACAGTCACGGTTTATGAGGTCGTCATTGGTGCGAATTTCGATGGCCTATCTAACAACGCTGTCCCAGTATCTCGACGTCTGTACCAGAATCCTCGTGCGTTCATACTCCATAGCGTGATTTTCCGACAATGTTCAGCGAACGCCGACTTGCTCGGATACATCAGTCGAGTGTGCCTCTGGTGTTCACGGCATCGATCCTCGACGGTACGCATCGTCTGACCAACATACGACTTGCCACAATGACACGGAATCTGGTACACGCCGGCCTTCCTCAAACCGAGGTCATCTTTGGCGTTCCCCACCAGTGCACGAGTTTTATTCGGAGGACAAAACACAGTTCCGACCCGGTGTTTCTTCAAAATGCGGGCGATTTTCCCCGAGAGTGGGCCTATATATGGAATAAACGCAGTGCCTACCTCCTCCCTCGTGATTTCATCCATTTCCACAGGTTATGCTGTAGTGATTGGGCGGAGAGCACGTTGAATCTGCCACTCTGAGTATCCAAACGTATAGTTGTGACGACCACGGCGGACAGAGCCATCACACCGACGTCATCTCAGTCGCCGTCGCAATCTGTTCCACTGTGTGACCCTGGCGCGGGGCGCGGACGGCGGAGGAGTGCGCCGCGGGCGAAGGGTATTTAAATCGGCCGCCGCCGCGACCGAACCCAGTTTCCTCTGAGCAGCCATAGCGTACAGATCTCCGTACCGGCACGTTCACAGGAGCTCAGTCCGTCAGTTTACCTGATGATGGCGACATATATGATCGCCGAAATATTGTGCCCGTTGGACACTGTAGACCGGCAGTACACCCGTGGATATTTTGATTATCAAATACGCCGGGAGAAACTCAAGAATCTTTCAAGACATGTTACTGGATTTTCCTTTTGTGCAGCTGGTCCTCGTTAGCCTTCTCCAAAGCCGCATGTCCGTCCGTTTCAAGCGTTTCTTGTCGGTCACCTGCACTGTCCATGTTTCAAGGACATGGTTCAAATGGCTCTGAGCACTATGGGACTTAACTTCTAAGGTCATCAGTCCCCTAGAACTTAGAACTACTTAAACCTAACTAACCTAAGGACATCACACACATCCATGCCCGAGGCAGGATTCGAACCTGCGACCGTAGCGGTCACGCGGTTCCAGACTGTAGCGCCGTTAACCGCTTGGCCACCCCGGCCGGCTTCAAGGACATGCAGGAGCACATTCCAGATAAAGGTCTTGACACCGATTTGTTCGTGATAGCATGTTGCACTGTTGGAATTATTTTTCTGGATTCCGTACTATATCTATTGTCTTCTAAACCATCAACATCCATCATCTGCAAACCACCGTGAAGTGCACAGCAGAAGGTACTTCCCATTGTATTAATTATTAGAACTCCTTCCCGTTTCATTCTTCTGCAATGAAGCTGCTTAAATAACGAAATTTATCAGCTTTACGTACTTCATCACTTTCACTTTTGGCGTCCAGTGTTCTTATCATCCTCGATTTGTCCACTATCTCAGCTTTCATACTTCGACTATTAGTATTTGAAGTACAACCTTTTAGAATTGATGCAAATTTAGGTTATTTATACCGTTTCACTGTCCGCTGTTAGCGCGATATAATTCGCAAATATTAGACAGTCAATTACACAACTGCTGCTACTGTCGCAGGTTTGAATCCTGCCCCGGGCATGGACGTGTGTGGTGTCCTTAGGTTAGTTACGTTTAAGTAGTTCTAAGTCTAGTGGACTGATGACCTTATCTACATCTACAACCATACTCCGCAAGCCACCTGACGGGGTGTGGCGGAGGGTACCTTGAGTACCTCTATCGGTTCTCCCTTCTATTCCAGACTGGACTCGCATTCGGGAGGACGACGTTTCAATCCCGTCTCCAGCCATCCTGATTTAGGTTTTCCGTGATTTCCCTAAATCGCTTCAGGCGAATGCCGGGATGGTTCCTTTGAAAGAGCACGGCCGATTTCCTTCCCCATCCTTCCCTCACCCGAGCTTGCGCTTCGTCTCTAATGACCTCGTTGTCGACGGGACGTTAAACACTAATCTCCTCCTCCTCCTCCTTCTATTACAGTCTCGTATTGTTCGTGGGAAGAAAGATTGTCGATATGCCTCTGTGTGGGCTCTAATCTCTCTGATTTTATCCTCATGGTCTCTTCGCGAGATATACGTAGGAGGGAGCAATATACTGCTTGACTCCTCGGTGATGGTATGTTCTCGAAACTTCAACAAAAGCCCGTACCGAGCTACTGAGCGTCTCTCTTGCAGAGTCTTCCACTGGAGTTTATCTATCGTCTCCGTAACGGTTTCGCTAATACTAAATGATCCTGTAACGAAGCGCGCTGCTCTCCGTTGGATCTTCTCTATCTCTTCTATCAACCCTGTCTGGTACGGATCCCACACCAGTGAGCAGTGGGCGAACAAGTGTACTGTCACCTACTTACTTTGTTATCGGATTGCATTTCCTTAGGGCTCTTCCAATAAATCTCAGTCTGGCATCTGCTTTACCGACGATTAACTTTATATGGTCATTCCATTTTAAATCACTCCTAATGCGTACTCCCAGATAATTTATGGAATTAACTGCTTCCAGTTGCTGACCTGCTATATTGTAGCTAAATGTTAAAGGATCTTTCTTTCTGTGTATTCGCAGCACATTACACTTGTCTACATTGAGATTCAATTGCCATTCCCTGCGCCACGCGTCAATTCGTTGCAGATCCTCCTGCATTTCAGTACAATTTTCCATTGTTACAACCTCTCGATGTACTACAGCATCATCTGCAAAAAGCCTCAGTGAACTTCCGATGTTATCCACAAGGTCATTTATGTATATTGTGAATAGCAACTGTCCTACGACACTCCCCTGCGGCACACCTGAAATCACTTTTTCTTCGGAAGACTTCTCTCCATTGAGAATGACACGCTGCGTTCTGTTATCTGGGAACTCTTCAATCCAATCACACAATTGATCTGATAGTCCATATGCTCTTACTTTGTTCATTAAACGACTGTGGGGAACTGTATCAAACGCCTTGCGGAAGTCAAGAAACACGGCATCTACCTGGGAACCCGTGTCTATGGCCCTCTGAGTGTCGTGGACGAATAGCGCGAGCTGGGTTTCACACAATCATCTTTTTCCCCATGCTGATTCCTACAGAGTAGATTTCTAGTCTCCAGAAAAGTCATTATACTCGAACATAATACGCGTGCTTAGAGTTGTTGAACCAATTACACAACTTTTAGAAAATTGTTATTAGGCATAAATAGTACTATGGACTAAAATTATTGGCACATGAGTACAATAATCGTAAGATTCCTGAAGAATTTTCTGCAAGATGTTGGGCTATAAACATAACAAAAATTATTATTGTGCTCTTGCTCCAGAGGGTTATGCCAAAGAACTATGCTGATGAGACACCTTGCAGATGATCCGACACCGTGGATCCACTCTCACCGCAGGTGTTAACGCATTCGCGTCACTCGAGCTGGAGGGCCAACCTTGAGGCTGGCCATCTGGTCTAGCCCATTCACTCTGTAAGTGGACGGGTGGATGCTCCTTCAGCAGGGCCAGAGTCCGAGAGGGAGAGGGAACTCCATGTTGGGCGCATTATGGAGCCGCTTAGGCAAATAGCGTTCGCGGTTGGAAAGCAACAACTCAGCAGAAAACCGTTAGGCAAAGTCACGAGTGACTCCAGAAAATTGTACCAGAAGACATTACTGAGTGCAAGTGCGCAAATGTTGTAAAGAGTTGTTTCCACGATTGGCATTTAACACCAAAGCAATATCTTCTTTTGTTTTCTCTCTAATGGGATTTATTATATACTAGTACTGTCTGCAAAAAGTACCAATTGTGCTTGTTAAATATTAAGTGGAAGGCCATTCACATACGTAAGGAACAGGAGTGGACTCTTTGTTATCTCTCCCCAGTCCCTGGCATTTTTTACCTTTCCAATATTGTCTGAAATATGCAGCACAACTTTTCGCATTCTGCTTGTGAAGTATCATTCATACCAGTTATGTGCAGTACAACTTAAGTTTTTCCGAGAGTGTAACACGATCTACACAATCAAATGCCTCGGAAAGACCACAAAAAATAGCATTTAGAAACATTTTATTATTTAAGGCTTGTAATATTTGGTGAGTCAAAGTTTAAATAGCATTGTCAGCTGACTAAACCTTCTGGAATTCAACGTCAGTAAATATATTAAGTAAATTGTTTCTGCTTCAGTGTGAGACTACTCTTACGTAAGTACTTTTTGAATATTTTGGAAAAAGATGTCAGTAAAGAAACTGGACAATAATTGCTTAAGTCATTCATGTCACTTTGATTATAAAGGGGCTGCATATTCTAATCCGTTTGGGAAAGATACTCTATACCAGTGATGCATAACGTTAAGTTACTAAGGACATTACTTATTAAGTGCACCTGTCTCTGAACAAGTATTAGTATTAAGTGTTCTCTTCACCTCACAGTATTACCGATTTATAAAGCAGACGTAGCTCAAAATTTGGACACAGTATTAGGGTTGATAGTCAAAGAACTTCTTAGAAAATTTGTTAGATATTTATTATATTTTGATGTTGACAACAATATTTATAAAAGGCTATAAAACAGTACACTGTTCAACTGAGATACCATTCAGTCAGGTTACAGACAACATGCAGGAAAGTATGTTATGTCTCCAGTTTCCTCGTCTGATGCTGGTCTGTGATAAATATACAAAATTTATTTTACTACTAGAAACATATTTAAAAATTTAGGTCAACAGTTATCATCATATTTTAGAATTTTCTGAAAATAGTAGGCAAGGGGGGTAGAGAAGGTCATTCTAATTATGTTTACTAATTTTGCTAAATGTAACTTCATTCATTTAGGAGAAAAGTGCAGGTGAATGACAAAAATTCAAGTTTCTCGCAAATCGCGAAAGAAAATTCACGAACTTAACGGTTTACCATTATGCGTGTTAGAACATTCAACTTGCATATTCCCATTGCTCATCTGTTTCTTTATCCACCATACTCTTTCTCTTCAGTCTTTTATTTGTTCTAGCCTCTTTAGTAGCAGCTTGTGCACCCCTCTCCACTTCGTTTACTCATAGGCGATCAACAACAGTTAGAGCTGAAACCATATTCCGTCTAGCCCGTATATTTAATTCAATATTCAGAACATGAATCCTACAAATTGAATCATCACTGAAAATTAGTGCTGTATCCATTATACCTGTGTTCAACACTGCCAACCCGACAAATACAGTTTTCGGTATTCGTTCTCCTATGCAGCTGTGGAGGTATCTCCTAAGAAGATTTACGTTTGCCAGATCGCTCTCTTTAAGTTTAATTGCCTCCATAATAGCAAGGTGTTTTAGCGAGTACATTATATATTTCTGTAGATGATTGTTGAACCAAATGATTTGTATTATTCGACGTTGCTTAGAACTAGTGGCCTCAAAACCTTCGTTTGGTGATAAATTTCTTTATTATCGACATTTATAACACAGAAAAGCAGCACACTTAAATAAAACAACCTAGCAGTGGCTACGAAGCATACAAGCTTCAAATTCTGAAAGCAAGAAGTAAACAAATATATCACAATATCTTTGGTTACAGATAAGCTAAAGCCTTTTAGATACGCCTGTACTTTAGTTCCAGCAGTCAGAAGCTTCTGAAACTTTCCGTATCTAAAATCGAATAAAAGTAAAGAAGAGAAAAATGTATCACGTATTTTGAAGCACTTTAAAGTGAGAGAGAGGCGTGGTACCTGTGTAAAATTACCTTCAAACTGAATTTATGAACGAACGGAAAATGAAAATCTCCACAAACTATATATTTTTGTAACCGGCGTGAAATGCAGCAAAAATATGTTTTCTAATTTTTGATCACTTTTCACAAGGTCTCAGTAAGTCAGAACAACTTTTCAGAATTGTATTTGAATTTTTTTTAATTCTGTTAATTTCACAAAAGGATGTTCGTGCTACTTCTAGCTGCTTCAAGTTTTATGGAATGCCATTTTTAGTATATTCTCTCGCTGCCTTAACACAACCATTTACTCCTACTTTTGCTGCTACATTTGTAAAGTGGTTATTAAAAGTACTTGCAACTTATGAATTATCAGTCACAACATTGTCATTAAGTTTAGTTGTTACAGTATATTGTTGACTGACTGGTTGTACTATCTCCTGTTTGGCAATATCCCGTAAAGTTTCAATCTCATTACTTGCGTTATTAACTGCCATCAGGAGGTGCATAGCTCTGGACATTTTAATGTTTCCTTAAAATATAATAGGTATTTTGTCGCAGGGCGTTTTTATAAAAAATGACAGTTTTAGTCTGCATTTCACACCCACGCCGTTCAGACTCATCAGAATACGTATTTAGAGGTGCTGGACCATCCTGCTTGCAGTCCAGACCTCGTTGTGTCAGATTTGCAGTTGTTCTGTCTTCTTAGAGATGATTTAATAGGCCGAAGAATCACCTCCAATGAAGAGGTGAAGGAAGCTGTGGGTACGTGACTTGCTGCTTAACCAAAGCACATTTTTTCTGAGTTTATTGGGAAGAGTGTACCGCGATGGATTAAGTACAATGAAAAGCAGTGTGACTGTATTAAAACAAATCAGTGCCAATTTCGTACTGTTGTTGTAAAACATTGGAAGAATGTCATACAGATAATTTTTTCCTTGTACTCACAAATCTAGGATGCCTAATGTTTCCCTATTTCCATAACAGTAAAAATGGAATGTTAGCTATGCAGATTGAAGCTGGTCTATGCAACCTGCGAGCTGTAGCGTGTTCAGCTTAAACATATACCAGAGCAAAGCTCGACGCTCATCCTGCTGCAAGTGGTACCTTATTTTGACCAGAATCATTTGTTCTTCTATAAAATTGTATATTTTAAATTTTTTGTTGTTCTCGTTTTCAGTGCGAAGGCTAGTCTGATGTAGCTCTCCATGTTCCTCCATGCCATGCACACCTCTTCATTTCAGTCAAATTATTGCAATTGGAATCCGCTTGACCTGCTCACTCTCCTCGCCTCTTGGTCTCCTTCTGCAATTTTTACCTCTCAGACTTCCCTCCAATGCTAAACTGACAATTCCTTGATGTCTCAGAATGTATCCTATTGAGGCGAAACAAGCGATTTATCATTTTGAGAGATACAGAGGCGAGCGACTGTGCCAGGACTTTCCCTAGTTCACTACTACTAGCGCCACACCATCATAATGCTTAACATACAAAGGACTGCACCATAATCTAAGAGTGAAATTAACAATTAAAATAACTTTTCCAAACTTTGTAGTGTGTTCTTCAACATATTAACGTTAACATCGTGAAGTCCCAGAATGATCAAATAAATACATTTTGCTAAATATATTATTTTAAGAAATAAATAAATGGCGTTAAAGAACGAAGTTAGGAAGCTAAAAATTATTCAGAATGTGCAGTTGTATGCCACAGTTAAAAGTTATAAATCTCAACTTGATCAGAGCAATATTTTGCTCAAAATTGACGTTTTCATAGAAAATTGAAAGCGCTAAATATTATACTCAGAAAGACGAAATTTCGCATGAAGCCTCAGGAACTTTTAAAAATCTTATATCTGTAACACCAAAAAGACACCGCTATTGTTTTTCAAGGAGCTGTGTTCTAGGTGAAGCATGGCAATGTTGGGGTCAAATGTACCATATCTGTGTGCAAGTATTGTCGAAGAGCCCGCGTGGGCACTTTTAGACTCGAGGAGTTCGTGCAGTCTGATTAATAAAGCTTCATACTGAGCTTAACTTGGGGTTTGTAGATTTCACGAACGTGAGGGTGGCATGACATAATTACCGGCGGCCAGTTCTTAGCAAGTGCCGATGTTGGAAGAAATCTGTATCAAGGTACATTTCCAAAATTTTACTTGGAAATTTAATGTTAGAAAGATGTGGAGTTTATCTGTGTACACCACATTGGGAGGCAATTCTGCTGATCACATGTAGGTAATTCTGGACTGGAGGCAGGGGAGATCCTTGCGCAGCCTTCAGTCATATTTTGGGTGTTTTCAGAAGGCAGAGGTGTTTACCACCCTTGACCTTAGTCAAGCATAATATCGAATTCCTTTGGCCAAGGCCTAGAAGGTGGCAACAGCTTTTAGTACAGATTGGAACTATTATGAATACTATCCGGTATTATTCAGGATATTGGAGAGGATGCTTTTTGGACTCAGGTTCCATTGTATTTACCACAACCTAGATTAACCTGTCATATTTACTGAGAGATTTGACGAGCACTTAGTGCTTATTGTGGACCCCCAACAATAGCTCAGGGAAGCTGGGCTTACAGTCAAACTGGGGAAAGTAAGATTTGGTCAACCAGAGATATCTATCACCTAATTTGAGATTTGGGGGGAGGAGGAATCGTCAGTACTGACCAGCAATGTACTGAATCCGATCAGTCATGCAGGTCCTCTGCATTCTTGAAATGGGAAGGAGACATCTCGCTTTGTTAGGATGACGAATTTCTTTCATGTGCGACAGAGGTGCCCTGTTGTGTATACGTCGAGGGCGCCGACCCCTTCAGAAGCAAAACATTCTACAAATCGGAGGCACTGGTTGTATTATTTGCCAAAGAAAAGTTTTGAATTTATCTAAAGCATCGTCCGTTTCAACTGGAGACTGATAACCAGGCTCTCAATTGGATGCTGGGTAGGCCACAGAGCACTGGAAACAAAGCACAATGGACCGTTCTGTTATCAGACTTTAAATTTATGGTGAACACGTTCACGGGAGTCAGAATGTGGTGGCCAATGCACTCAGCAGAATTTTTGAGGAAGAGGAAGATCCACTCATGGAGGAGGAAGAGCCAACTTCGTCAGAAGGGCATGTTAGTGAGCATGTGAGTGCCGTATTGACTGAGTGCCTGCTGTTGTTCCAGGACGTAGGGGAGCAACAGGATGCTGATCTCGTATTTAGTCAGCTGAATGCATGGATCCAGAACGGTGAAGTAGCTAGGCCCTATGGGCCTAAATGGGAATGCCTTACATCGTTCGATGAGTGGAGACTGGAAGGATCGAATTATGTTGCCTAAGGATTTAGTGCCCCTCGTCTTTAAATACTGTCACAAGACATCACCAGAGGGACACCTTGTCGTATTCAAAACTAGGATGAAAACAAGGGTGATCTTCACGTAGAAGATGATGGATAAAGATATACAGGGTATGGCGACCAGGTGTAAGGTTTGCGAAATGAGCAAAACCAACTACCTGGGCTCACCGAAGAATGTTGGCTTCTGAAGGGACCGTGCAACCAATGGAGAACTTGCACACTGATTATGCGGGCCTGTTCCCATGGTAGCAAGAGAGCAATCGTCAGATACTGGTATGTGTAGATGCCTTTACGAGGTTTAGCTGGAAGATGCTGGCACACGGTACGATGTCCAGATCAAGACCCTCTAGACGATCTTTGGGACATTTGGGCCCTGTGGAATACTGATTACCGACAGTACTCCAAATTTCGCCTCTGTAAGCTTTAGGAAATTTTCAGAATGAAATTTTCACTTTGCAGCGGAGTGTGCGCTGGTATGAAACTTTGTGTAAGATTAAAAACGTGTGCCAGACCGAGATTCGAATTCGAGACGTTTGCCTTCCGCGGGAAGTTGTGCTACCGACTGAGCTATTCAAGCACGACTCACGACCCGTCCTCACAGCTTTACTTCCGCACGTACCTCGTCTCTTACATTCCAAACTTCACAGAAATTCTCCCATTCCTTTCGTGAGGTCTGGAAGGTAGGAAATGAAGTACTGGCTAAAGTAAAGCTGTGGGGACGAGTCGTGAGTTATGCGTGGGTGGCTCAATCGGTAGACGTCTTGCCCGCGAAAGGCGAAGGTTCCGAGTTGGAATCTCATTCCAGCACACGGTTCTAATCTGCTAGGAAGTTTAATTTAGGTTATTTTGTTTCGAAGTGGAGATCTATCATACATAACCACTCCGCATTATCCGAATCCGTCGTTTGCAGAGAGGGTTAATTGCAATCTGCAAGCTGCTCTTATCGTGTCGCAGGTTTGAATCCTGCCTCGGGCATGGAAGTGTGTGATGTCCTTAGGTTAGTTAGGTTTAATAATTCTAACTTGTAGGCGATTGATGACCTCAGATGTTAAGTCCCATAGTGCTCAGAGCCATTTGAACCATACTCATTCAACACAGAAATACACGAAGCTTATAAGGAGCCCACTCGAAATTTTGGTCATAGAACGATTCACTGCTGGGGCACATCGACGCTGCACGAATTAGAAACAAGCGGGCGTCACAATTTGTAGCTCGCCCAATAGAGGATGGCGCAGAAATACAGTGTTTAGAAGCCACCGGACCTTACTTCGGTCAGGGGACAACTTGTGGATCACGAACATCAGTGTAGCGGACAGCGGATCGGATAAAGTGATGGGGAAGCTGCTACATACGTTTGTGGGTATGTCACAGAGCCTGCGTTTCGTGATACTCATAATCTTCCTCGTGAGGGATTCGTAGACCAGCTGAATATTGAGAGTGTTGTTCATATCATCGCAGCTTTCCTTATTTTTCGTTTCTAAAATTAAATTGATGGCGGGGAGTATGGACTTTTACTTTTTGCATCAATGAAAAAAATATGTGTAATGGTGCAGATTGTGTGACCTATTACTGTAGACTAGCAGACTGTTCTCATTATTGTGTAATTAAACACGAAATGCTTTGCTTATTACCACAACATAATGAGCTCGTTAGTAGGAACGCAATGTTGATTATGAATCAAAGTCTCCCATTGACCTTTGATCTTGACCTTTCCTCCCTCACGTCGCTACCTCCCTTCTCCTGGCTGCCTCTCGCCCTTCCCTCCCCTTCCTCTATCCTAAGGCACACCTCTAGCTTGGGAGCAGCCTTATCAGAAAGTTACTAAGCTATGTTACGTATGCCACAACTCGGTATTCTATCGTCATAAAAACTAAACGCCCAGTCACATTTCTATACTCCTTAGGCCACGCTCCTTTCTTAGAAGTAGTTAGCCAGCCTCCTATGACAAGTATGGGCCATGAGACAAGACATCATGAGAGGTGATTACAACTGCCCATCTTGTGGATTGGAATGGGCATATATTTCACTTGTCTGTCTGCCATGTAGGGCTAAACAGACATGGCAAGTGTAGACCACAAGAAAAACACTGAGATATGTAACTCATAATTTTTTATGAAAGTGTTTCATTACATAGTGTACTGTTTCTCCTGGGTGGACTTGGGTTTAAAAAAAATGTAAACTAAATATTACGATAGATTTTATAAATAATCGACAAGAAGAAGAGATAGAACTACAATGGACATGTTATTCCATGGAATCTTGCGCCTCTATGCATGAGCTATCTTTCCTTTGTCATTGGCTTATCTTATCTGCTTGGATTCGGACCTAAGAGGATGTTCTTGTGTAAAGCTCATCTTGTTGTACCAGATTAAATGTAAGTTGTACTTAAAACCCGAAAAATATTATGGTTATTTTGTCAAAAGAATTTGTGTATGTGGTCAATTAATTGATCGTCTGATATCTACACTGTCTTAAGTAGATATGGGCCTTAACAAAGAATTCTCATTCTTAGGTGCCATCTTCTTTTAGCTCATTTACGAGACGCGCCGTCGGTTAGGACAATTAACTTTGTTTCAGATCCCACGAGACCAGAGACAGCTACTAATAATTTAACACTTTTATTTACAGATTTTCTTTATACAACGAGATAACATCCTAGGCAGAATAGGTCTGGTCACAGGATTCGAGTTCCACTATAGGATTTCATTTGTAGATGCTACTCTTGGTATCTTATATTGGGGAATCGAGACAAAACCACGACATTAAGTTACGTACTACAGTAGTGTACATCGAACAGACTTGGCAAATATTCTCTGGTGCAATAAGCACACGGCTTCTCACGACCCTAGTGTTGGATAAGAAAAGGACAATTAATTATAGACGATTACGTAACTACCCCGAGAACAGAGCTAGTTTACTGAGTGCTTATACACGTCGAGCTAAATTAAATAACATATTACACTGTTAATAATATTACTACATTACGTATTTCTCTTTTATGCTGAGCCATTGCATTAATGTCTGTTTCTTTTTTGTGTAAGTCACGGCTAATATTTTATTTTATTACATTACACTAATAGTCACAAAATAATAAAAAAATTATTTTATTACATTACAATAGCACATAAATTGCATGTTTTGTACAACTACTACATGTGCACTGCAGTTACATTTTCATAATATGTCTACAACCAGTGTGTTACATTTTCATATCTATCTATTAACACACATGTTACAATATCAGAGCCTGCATAAGATTAACATCACATGTAGGTTATAGTTTCAGTTTACATCTATCATATGTATACAAAACGTAAGTTATGATTTCAGGACATTTCATCTACCAACCAACAAGTGAAACTGTTTAGTGTCTAATCCTTGCGTGAAAATAATGACCCGCATAAAGTTTTGCCTGGCGATGTAATCCCTTGGGCCATAACGCCCATCGCAACCGCAACCTAAGGGTATTTCGTGGCACTTCATTGTTTTCCTGAATACTAAATTATTCATTAATTTTAAGAAATCCTTCTCGATATCACACATTAAAAGATCTTTCTTTTAAGCATTTTCGTCTATAAGAGGCACTCAAATGAAAACAAGACACGTGGAGAAAAAAGAAAGTAAACTGTTTATTTTGTATTTCGACATAACTGTCGTCAAGGAGTGAGACTGAATTAAATTTAAAATGTTAATTTGATACCACAAACTGTCGGCAAGCCACAGTCACTAAAACAATAAAACTTTTAAAAAGTTACGACACTAGTTTCGACGCACTAAGTCGTCATTATCAAATGTAATCACAAACCTGGAAAAAGGCATTGATAACTGCAGCCACACTTCTTTAAAATATTACGAGAAAAACACAAAAACCAGTAAACTGAAGCAAAGGCATCATTCTGTCGCAAAATAACGCTGCCAATGTTGTATCGACTACGCTGCTGGGAAGTCCTTGCACATCCACCATACATTCCTAATCTCATCCCATGCGGTATCTATTGGACCCCTGAAGAAAAACTTTCGTGGCCGTCGATCTGCTTTGGAGGAAGAAGTGAACGAGTGGGCACTACCACAGTTCCGTTGGCAACCAGAGACAGTTTTCCATGAACGCATTCATTGTCTTGTCTCACAGTGGGATAAATGTTTAACATTTTAAATTTCATTCTGTCACACTCCTTGATGACACTTATGTTGAAATACAAGGTAAACAGACACTTTCTTTTTTCCACCTGTCTTGTTTTCATTTGACTCCCCTTATAGATGAAAATACTGAATAGAAGGATCTTGTAACGTGTGTTATTAATGATTATTTAAATTAGTGAATAATTTAGTATTCGGAAAAACTATGGAAGATCAGAGAAAGTGCTGCGAAATACCCTTAGTTTGCCTAGGGATGGGCGTTATGGCGCAAGAGATTATATCGCCAGGCCAAATTTTAAGCAGGTCACTATCTTCAGTCAAGCATTAGTCATTATGGAGATGGCTAAGGTTTCGCTAGAGTTCACAAAAACTCTTTGTTGGTATGTGTATACTGGACTTTCCAAATGGTCTCATTCTAACCAACACGCGGCCATCACTGGCACCGAGACAGAACCACCTTTTATCAGAAAACCCAACGGACCTCCACCATGCCCTCCAACGAGCTATCGCGGTGATACGAGGTCAGTGGACTGTACGCTACAGGGCGTCTGCATCGCAGCTGTCCTCCAATTAAACAATTGGTTGCAGTTCGTTGTGTCAGTGTGGTGCCAACTACTGTTCAGACTGCTGCTGCAGATGCAGTACGATGCGCCAGAGACATACGCCTAACACTCGTGGCAGTGCCACGTGGCCGTCAGGACCCGGTCTTTTCGCGACCGTACATTCTCGCGACCACGGCTGTCAGTAATCAACTACAATGGCTACAGTCCCGCCAAGTCTTTTTGCTTTATCCCAGAAGGAGCATCCGGCTTCTCGCAGCCCTATTACACGACCTCTTTTAATCTCAGAGAGGAGATGATGTTTGTGTCGCCTTAAATGCATTTTTGGCTACTAACACAGGATACTTTTCAGGTCCCTGTTTCTGTACTTTTAAGGTAGCACTTTGCATCATGGGAAGCCTTCTAAAATATTTCGTTCTTCCACAACATTACAACGGCACTTGAAGCCAGTCTCTTTGACAGCCGTTTTGCATTTATTGCATAATTATCTCTGCAATTCGCTTGAGTGGTGCATTATGTGAACTGCGTATTTGGTAAATTTTACCT